>NC_090296.1:95061019-95371814 GCF_039906515.1 Pseudorca crassidens
GAAACATCATAAGATATCACTAATACACGGAATGTAAACTTGCCTACACAGGAACTGAATTACAAAACAGAATAGTGTCTCAAATGTAGAAAACCAACTTATGCTTGCTTAAGGGGAAAGGTGAGTTGGGGTGCTGCATAAAACCAGAGATTGAAATTAGCACAGATACCTTTCCATAAGCCAAATATGTAATAGACAAGAGCTACTGCTTGCTCAACAAAGTGGACTCAACACTCCATATTAAACGCCTAAGAATATACCTGACTAGTAAGAATCTTAAAACCTATGGATTGATATGTCTCCGAAAGAGAACCAAGCGTGTGTACAGCGACATAAACGCAGCAGTGATAGGATTGGTGAGGTTCGGTGAGCAAATGCAGACCCTTGGAAGTCATATTGCATGGTACCCATTCCATGGTTCTCAACTCTCCAGGTTTAAGGGATTCTTCCTTCAGCTAAAACATGCATGTGGAACCCAGAGTATGATCCACCGTGTGATCGGGAAACGTGTTCAAATGTGTCTCAGTTTTCGTCCCCTGGTACTCGGGTGCAACATTCCAGACGCTTTACTAACACTCTCCCCACTTGGAGAGTCAGTGCCTTTAAACTCCTGTTTGGCCCAGTTTGCAATTTCTGCGGAAAATGAACAGGAATAGGGAGAACCAATGAGAGACTAGCTGGAGGAGTCTGGACGGGCAAATTTAACTCTCATTTCCCACCAGGAAGAGGAATTAACCAAAGGCTCAGCGAGCCATGCCGGAACCACACTAGGGCCTGAAGCAATCCTGCGGTGTTGCGGCCAGCTCACAAAAAAGCAAGTTGAAGAAAGGAGCTCAGGGGCCCTGTAATTCACACACCTGCAGAGTTATAAATGACAGCTATCATCCAAAAATAGATTGAAGTAAGGCTGCCAAGAGGACTTGAAAGCGGGGCAGAATTGCAGGAAACCGATTTCAGGAGGTAGACTGGAATTGCATGTAAAGCATAGGAAAAGAGGCAGAACGTCCACAATGATGCACTTGGCCAAAAAGGGCGTATGCGTTTTTTCCTGAATATATTCAGGAAAAAACGCATACGCCCTTTTTGGCCAACCAAGCAAGATTGCAAAGGAAATCTGCACTACAATGAAGTCTCACTGCCCCCCGGTCAAAAGGGCTATCTGAAGAAAGTGTAAAATCCAGAAAGGCAGGACAGGCCATGGAGAACTGGGAGCCTTGTTATGCTGATGGGCGTGATGTAAATTGCCAACAGCCACTCTGGAGTAGTGTATGGTGTTTCCTGAAACATCTAAAAAACAAAGCACCAGAGCCTAGGGCACTTCCACTTATGGTCCTATAGCTTAGGGAAATTAAAATCAAAAAGACACAGCCACCCCAAAGTTTGAGAGGGCTCTGTTTACATGAACCTCGTTTTCGGTACAAGTTCAATATCGCAGAAAGCGAAAAATGGATAAAGAAGTTGTGGTACTTACGTACAATGCAATATCACTCAGCAATGAAATCTATGTCATCAGGCCAGTAGCAGCATAATGAGTGGATTCAGGTACGATGATTCTAAGTGAAATAAGTCACACAGAAAAAGAAACATCGTAAGATATCACTAATACACGGAATGTAAGCTTGGCTACACAGGAACTGAATTACAAAACAGAACAGGGTCTCAAATGTAGAAAACCAACTTATGCTTGCTTAAGGGGAAAGGTGAGTTGGGGTGCTGCATAAAACCAGAGATTGAAATTAGCACAGATACCTTTCCATAAGCCAAATATGTAATAGACAAGAGCTACTGCTTGCTCAACGAAGTGGACTCAACACCCCATATTAAACGCCTAAGAATATACCTGACTAGTAAGAATCTTAAAAGCTATGGATTTATATGTCTCCGAAAGAGAACCAAGCGTGTGTACAGCGACATAAACGCAGCAGTGATAGGATTGGTGAGGTTCGGTGAGCAAATGCAGACCCTTGGAAGTCATATTGCATGGTACCCATTCCATGGTTCTCAACTCTCCAGGTTTAAGGGATTCTTCCTTCAGCTAAAACATGCATGTGGAACCCAGAGTATGATCCACCGTGTGATCGAGAAACGTGTTCAAATGTGTCTCAGATTTCATCCCCTGGTACTCGGGTGCAACATTCCAGACACTTTTCTAACACTCTCCCCACTTGGAGAATCAGTGCCTTTAACCTCCTGTTTGGCCCAGTTTGCAATTTCTGCGGAAAATGAACAGGAATAGGGAGAACCAATGAGAGACTAGCTGGAGGTGTCTGGACGGGCAAATTTAACTCTCATTTCCCAACAGGAAGAGGAATTAACCAAAGGCTCAGCGAGCCATGCCGAAACTACACTAGGGCCTGAAGCAATCCTGCGGTGTTGCGGCCAGCTCAAAAGAAAGCGAGTTGAAGAAAGGAGCTCAGGGGCACTGTAATTCACAAACCTGCAGAGTTATAAATGACAGCTATCGTCCAAAAATATATTGAAGTAAGGCTGCCAAGAGGACTTGAAAGCGGGGCAGAATTGCAGGAAACCGATTTCAGGAGGTAGACTGGAATTGCATGTAAAGCATAGGAAAAGAGGCAGAACGTCCACAATGATGCACTTGGCCAAAAAGGACGTATGCGTTTTTTCCTGAATATATTCAGGAAAAAACGCATACGTACTTTTTGGTCAACCAAGCAAGCTTGCAAAGGAAATCTGCACTACAATGAAGTCTCACTGCCCCCCGGTCAAAAGGGCCATCTGAAAAAAGTGTAAAATCCAGAAAGGCAGGACAGGCCATGGAGAACTGGGAGCCTAGTTAGACTGATGGGCGGGATGTAAATTGCCAACAGCCACTCTGGAGAAGTGTATGGCGTTTCTTGAAACATCTAAAAAACAAAGCAACAGAGCCTAGGGGACTTCCACTTATGGTCCTATAGATTAGGGAAATTAAAATCAAAAAGACACAGCCACCCCAAAGTTTGGGACGGCTCTGTTTACAAGAACCTCGTTTATGGTACAAGTTCAATATCGCAGAAAGCGAAAAATGGATAAAGAAGTTGTGGTACTTACGTACAATGCAATATCACTCAGCAATGAAATCTATGTCATCAGGCCAGTAGCAGCATAATGAGTGGATTCAGGTACGATGATTCTAAGTGAAATAAGTCCCACAGAAAAAGAAACATCATAAGATATCACTAATACACGGAATGTAAACTTGCCTACACAGGAACTGAATTACAAAACAGAATAGTGTCTCAAATGTAGAAAACCAACTTATGCTTGCTTAAGGGGAAAGGTGAGTTGGGGTGCTGCATAAAACCAGAGATTGAAATTAGCACAGATACCTTTCCATAAGCCAAATATGTAATAGACAAGAGCTACTGCTTGCTCAACAAAGTGGACTCAACACTCCATATTAAACGCCTAAGAATATACCTGACTAGTAAGAATCTTAAAACCTATGGATTGATATGTCTCCGAAAGAGAACCAAGCGTGTGTACAGCGACATAAACGCAGCAGTGATAGGATTGGTGAGGTTCGGTGAGCAAATGCAGACCCTTGGAAGTCATATTGCATGGTACCCATTCCATGGTTCTCAACTCTCCAGGTTTAAGGGATTCTTCCTTCAGCTAAAACATGCATGTGGAACCCAGAGTATGATCCACCGTGTGATCGGGAAACGTGTTCAAATGTGTCTCAGTTTTCGTCCCCTGGTACTCGGGTGCAACATTCCAGACGCTTTACTAACACTCTCCCCACTTGGAGAGTCAGTGCCTTTAAACTCCTGTTTGGCCCAGTTTGCAATTTCTGCGGAAAATGAACAGGAATAGGGAGAACCAATGAGAGACTAGCTGGAGGAGTCTGGACGGGCAAATTTAACTCTCATTTCCCACCAGGAAGAGGAATTAACCAAAGGCTCAGCGAGCCATGCCGGAACCACACTAGGGCCTGAAGCAATCCTGCGGTGTTGCGGCCAGCTCACAAAAAAGCAAGTTGAAGAAAGGAGCTCAGGGGCCCTGTAATTCACACACCTGCAGAGTTATAAATGACAGCTATCATCCAAAAATAGATTGAAGTAAGGCTGCCAAGAGGACTTGAAAGCGGGGCAGAATTGCAGGAAACCGATTTCAGGAGGTAGACTGGAATTGCATGTAAAGCATAGGAAAAGAGGCAGAACGTCCACAATGATGCACTTGGCCAAAAAGGGCGTATGCGTTTTTTCCTGAATATATTCAGGAAAAAACGCATACGCCCTTTTTGGCCAACCAAGCAAGATTGCAAAGGAAATCTGCACTACAATGAAGTCTCACTGCCCCCCGGTCAAAAGGGCTATCTGAAGAAAGTGTAAAATCCAGAAAGGCAGGACAGGCCATGGAGAACTGGGAGCCTTGTTATGCTGATGGGCGTGATGTAAATTGCCAACAGCCACTCTGGAGTAGTGTATGGTGTTTCCTGAAACATCTAAAAAACAAAGCACCAGAGCCTAGGGCACTTCCACTTATGGTCCTATAGCTTAGGGAAATTAAAATCAAAAAGACACAGCCACCCCAAAGTTTGAGAGGGCTCTGTTTACATGAACCTCGTTTTCGGTACAAGTTCAATATCGCAGAAAGCGAAAAATGGATAAAGAAGTTGTGGTACTTACGTACAATGCAATATCACTCAGCAATGAAATCTATGTCATCAGGCCAGTAGCAGCATAATGAGTGGATTCAGGTACGATGATTCTAAGTGAAATAAGTCACACAGAAAAAGAAACATCGTAAGATATCACTAATACACGGAATGTAAGCTTGGCTACACAGGAACTGAATTACAAAACAGAACAGGGTCTCAAATGTAGAAAACCAACTTATGCTTGCTTAAGGGGAAAGGTGAGTTGGGGTGCTGCATAAAACCAGAGATTGAAATTAACACAGATAACTTTCTATAAGACAAATATGTAATAGACCAGAGCTACTCCTTGCTCAACGAAGTGGACTCAACACCCCATATTAAACGCCTAAGAATATACCTGACTAGTAAGAATCTTAAAACCTATGGATTTATATGTCTCCGAAAGAGAATCCAGCGTGTGTACAGCGGCATAAAGGCAGCAGTGAAAGGATTGGTGAGGTTCGGTGAGCAAATGAAGACCGTTTGAAGTCATATTGCATGGTACCCATTCCATGGTTCTCAACTCTCTAGGTTTAAGGGATTCTTCCTTCAGCTAAAACATGCATGTGGAACCCAGAGTATGATCCAACGTGTGATCGGGAAACGTGTTCAAATGTGTCTCAGTTTTCGTCCCCTGGTACTCGGGTGCAACATTCCAGACGCTTTACTAACACTCTCCCCACTTGGAGAGTCACTGCCTTTAACCTCCTGTTTGGCCCAGTTTGCAATTTCTGCGGAAAATGAACAGGAATAGGGAGAAACAATGAGAGGCTAGCTGGAGGTGTCTGGACGGGCAAATTTAACTCTCATTTCCCACCAGGAAGAGGAATTAACCAAAGGCTCAGCGAGCCATGCCGGAACCACACTAGGGCCTGAAGCAATCCTGCGGTGTTGCGGCCAGCTCACAAGAAAGCGAGTTGAAGAAAGGAGCTCAGGGGCACTGTAATTCACAAACCTGCAGAGTTATAAATGACAGCTATCGTCCAAAAATATATTGAAGTAAGGCTGCCAAGAGGACTTGAAAGCGGGGCAGAATTGCAGGAAACCGATTTCAGGAGGTAGACTGGAATTGCATGTAAAGCATAGGAAAAGAGGCAGAACGTCCACAATGATGCACTTGGCCAAAAAGGGCGTATGCGTTTTTTCCTGAATATATTCAGGAAAAAACGCATACGTACTTTTTGGCCAACCAAGCAAGCTTGCAAAGGAAATCTGCACTACAATGAAGTCTCACTGCCCCCCGGTCAAAAGAGCCATCTGAAAAAAGTGTAAAATCCAGAAAAGCAGGACAGGCCATGGAGAACTGGGAGCCTTGTTATGCTGATGGGCGGGATGTAAATTGCCAACAGCCACTCTGGAGAAGTGTATGGTGTTTCCTGAAACATCTAAAAAACAAAGCAACAGAGCCTAGGGCACTTCCACTTATGGTCCTATAGATTAGGGAAATTAAAATCAAAAAGACACAGCCACCCCAAAGTTTGGGACGGCTCTGTTTACAAGAACCTCATTTACGGTACAAGTTCAATATCGCAGAAAGCGAAAAATGGATAAAGAAGTTGTGGTACTTACGTACAATGCAATATCACTCAGCAATGAAATCTATGTCATCAGGCCAGTAGCAGCATAATGAGTGGATTCAGGTACGATGATTCTAAGTGAAATAAGTCACACAGAAAAAGAAACATCATAAGATATCACTAATACACGGAATGTAAACTTGGCTACACAGGAACTGAATTACAAAACAGAATAGGGTCTCAAATGTAGAAAACCAACATATCCTTGCTTAAGGGGAAAGGTGAGTTGGGGTGCTGCATAAAACCAGAGATTGAAATTAGCACAGATACATTTCCATAAGTCAAATATGTAATAGACCAGAGCTACTGCTAGCTCAACGAAGTGGACTCAACACCCCATATTAAACGCCTAAGAATATACCTGACTAGTAAGAATCTTAAAACCTATGGATTTATATGTCTCCGAAAGAGAATCCAGCGTGTGTACAGCGGCATAAACGCAGCAGTGATAGGATTGGTGAGGTTCGGTGAGCAAATGCAGACCCTTTGAAGTCATATTGCATGGTACCCATTCCATGGGTCTCAACTCTCCAGGTTTAAGGGATTCTTCCTTCAGCTAAAACATGCATGTGGAACCCAGAGTATGATCCACCGTGTGATCGGGAAACGTGTTCAAATGTGTCTCAGTTTTCGTCCCCTGGTACTCGGGTGCAACATTCCAGACGCTTTACTAACACTCTCCCCACTTGGAGAGTCAGTGCCTTTAACCTCCTGTTTGGCCCAGTTTGCAATTTCTGTGGAAAATTAACAGGAATAGGGAGAACCAATGAGAGACTAGCTGGAGGTGTCTGGACGGGCAAATTTAACTCTCATTTCCCACCAGGAAGAGGAATTAACCAAAGGCTCAGCGAGCCATGCCGGAACCACATTAGGGCCTGAAGCAATCCTGCGGTGTTGTGGCCAGCTCACAAGAAAGCGAGTTGAAGAAAGGAGCTCAGGGGCACTGTAATTCACAAAACTGCAGAGTTATAAATGACAGCTATCGTCCAAAAATATATTGAAGTAAGGCTGCCAAGAGGACTTGAAAGCGGGGCAGAATTGCAGGAAACCGATTTCAGGAGGTAGACTGGAATTGCATGTAAAGCATAGGAAAAGAGGCAGAACGTCCACAATGATGCACTTGGCCAAAAATGGCGTATGGGTTTTTTCCTGAATATATTCAGGAAAAAACGCATACGCCCTTTTTGGCCAACCAAGCAAGCTTGCAAAGGAAATCTGCACTACAATGAAGTCTCACTGCCCCCCGGTCAAAAGGGCCATCTGAAAAAAGTGTAAAATCCAGAAAGGCAGGACAGGCCATGGAGAACTGGGAGCCTTCTTATGCTGATGGGCGGGATGTAAATTGCCAACAGCCACTCTGGAGAAGTGTATGGTGTTTCCTGAAACATCTAAAAAACAAAGCAACAGAGCCTAGGGCACTTCCACTTATGGTCCTATAGATTAGGGAAATTAAAATCAAAAACACACAGCCACCCCAAAGTTTGGGACGGCTATGTTTACAAGAACCTCATTTACGGTACAAGTTCAATATCGCAGAAAGCGAAAAATGGATAAAGAAGTTGTGGAACTTACGTACAATGCAATATCACTCAGCAATGAAATCTATGTCATCAGGCCAGTAGCAGCATAATGAATGGATTCAGGTACGATGATTCTAAGTAAAATAAGTCACACAGAAAAAGAAACATCATAAGGTATCACTAATACACGGAATGTAAACTTGGCTACACAGGAACTGAATTACAAAACAGAATAGGGTCTCAAATGTAGAAAACCAACTTATGCTTGCTTAAGGGGAAAGGTGAGTTGGGGTGCTGCATAAAACCAGAGATTGAAATTAACACAGATACCTTTCCATAAGCCAAATATGTAATAGACAAGAGCTACTGCTTGCTCAACGAAGTGGACTCAACACCCCATATTAAACGCCTAAGAATATACCTGACTAGTAAGAATCTTAAAACCTATGGATTTATATGTCTCCGAAAGAGAATCCAGCGTGTGTACAGGGCATAAACGCAGCAGTGATAGGATTGGTGAGGTTCGGTGAGCAAATGCAGACCCTTTGAAGTCATATTGCATGGTACCCATTCCATGGGTCTCAACTCTCCAGGTTTAAGGGATTCTTCCTTCAGCTAAAACATGCATGTGGAACCCAGAGTATGATCCACCATGTGATCGGGAAACGTGTTCAAATGTGTCTCAGTTTTCGTCCCCTGGTACTCGGATGCAACATTCCAGACGCTTTACTAACACTCTCCCCACTTGGAGAGTCAGTGCCTTTAACCTCCTGTTTGGCCCAGTTTGCAATTTTTGTGGAAAATGAACAGGAATAGGGAGAACCAATGAGAGACTAGCTGGAGGTGTCTGGACGGGCAAATTTAACTCTCATTTCCCACCAGGAAGAGGAATTATCCAAAGGCTCAGAGAGCCATGCCGGAACCACACTAGGGCCTGAAGCAATCCTGCGGTGTTGCGGCCAGCTCACAAGAAAGCCAGTTGAAAAAAGGAGCTCAGGGGCACTGTAATTCACAAACCTGCAGAGTTATAAATGACAGCTATCGTCCAAAAATATATTGAAGTAAGGCTGCCAAGAGGACTTGAAAGCGGGGCAGAATTGCAGGAAACCGATTTCAGGAGGTAGACTGGAATTGCATGTAAAGCATAGGAAAAGAGGCAGAACGTCCACAATGATGCACTTGGCCAAAAAGGACGTATGCGTTTTTTCCTGAATATATTCAGGAAAAAACGCATACACCCTTTTTGGTCAACCAAGCAAGCTTGCAAAGGAAATCTGCACTACAATGAAGTCTCACTGCCCCCCGGTCAAAAGGGCCATCTGAAAAAAGTGTAAAATCCAGAAAGGCAGGACAGGCCATGGAGAACTGGGAGGCTTGTTATGCTGATGGGCGTGATGTAAATTGCCAACAGCCACTCTGGAGAAGTGTATGGCGTTTCCTGAAACATCTAAAAAACAAAGCAACAGAGCCTAGGGGACTTCCACTTATGGTCCTATAGATTAGGGAAATTAAAATCAAAAAGACACAGCCACCCCAAAGTTTGGGACGGCTATGTTTATAAGAACCTCGGTTATGGTACAAGTTCAATATCGCAGAAAGCGAAAAATGGATAAAGAAGTTGTGGTACTAACGTACAATGCAATATCACTCAGCAATGAAATCTCTGTCATCAGGCCCATAGCAGCATAATGAGTGGATTCAGGTACGATGATTCTAACTGAAATATGCCACACAGAAAAAGAAACATCATAAGATATCACTAATACACGGAATGTAAACTTGGCTACACAGGAACTGAATTACAAAACAGAATAGGGTCTCAAATGTAGAAAACCAACTTATGCTTGCTTAAGGGGAAAGGTGAGTTGGGGTGCTGCATAAAACCAGAGATTGAAATTAGCACAGAGACCTTTCCATAAGCCAAATATGTAATAGACAAGAGCTACTGCTTGCTCAACGAAGTGGACTCAACACCCCATATTAAACGCCTAAGAATATACCTGACTAGTAAGAATCTTAAAACCTATGGATTTATATGTCTCCGAAAGAGAATCCAGCGTGTGTACAGCGGCATAAACGCAGCAGTGATAGGATTGGTGAGGTTCGGTGAGCAAATGCAGACCCTTTGAAGTCATATTTCATGGTACCCATTCCATGGGTCTCAACTCTCCAGGTTTAAGGGATTCTTCCTTCAGCTAAAACATGCATGTGGAACCCAGAGTATGATCCACCGTGTGATCGGGAAACGTGTTCAAATGTGTCTCAGTTTTCGTCCCCTGGTACTCGGGTGCAACATTCCAGATGCTTTACTAACACTCTCCCCACTTGGAGAGTCAGTGCCTTTAACCTCCTGTTTGGCTCAGTTTGCAATTTCTGTGGAAAATGAACAGGAATAGGGAGAACCAATGAGAGACTAGCTGGAGGTGTCTGGATGGGCAAATTTAACTCTCATTTCCCACCAGGAAGAGGAATTAACCAAAGGCTCAGCGAGCCATGCCGGAACCACACTAGGGCCTGAAGCAATCCTGCGGTGTTGCGGCCAGCTCACAAGAAAGCGAGTTGAAGAAAGGAGCTCAAGGGCACTGTCATTCACAAACCTGCAGAGTTTTAGATGACAGCTATCGTCCAAAAATATATTGAAGTAAGGCTGCCAAGAGGACTTGAAAGCGGGGCAGAATTGCAGGAAACCGATTTCAGGAGGTAGACTGGAATTGCATGTAAAGCATAGGAAAAGAGGCAGAACGTCCACAATGATGCACTTGGCCAAAAAGGGCGTATGCGTGTTTTCCTGAATATATTCAGGAAGAAACGCATACGCCCTTTTTGGCCAACCAAGCAAGCTTGCAAAGGAAATCTGCACTACAATGAAGTCTCACTGCCCCCCGGTCAAAAGGGCCATCTGAAAAAAGTGTAAAATCCAGAATAACAGGACAGGCCATGGAGAACTGGGAGCCTTGTTATGCTGATGGGCGGGATGTAAATTGCCAACAGCCACTCTGGAGAAGTGTATGGTGTTTCTGGAAACATCTAAAAAACAAAGCAAGAGAGCCTAGGGCACTTCCACTTATGGTCCTATAGCTTAGGGAAATTAAAATCAAAAAGACACAGCCACCCCAAAGTCTGGGACGGCTCTGTTTACAAGAACCTCGTTTACGTACAAGTTCAATATCGCAGAAAGCGAAAAATGGATAAAGAAGTTGTGGTACTAACGTACAATGCAATACCACTCAGCAATGAAATCTATGTCATCAGGCCAGTAGCAGCATAATGAGTGGATTCAGGTACGATGATTCTAACTGAAATATGCCACACAGAAAAAGAAACATCATAAGATATCACTAATACACGGAATGTAAACTTGGCTACACAGGAACTGAATTACAAAACAGAATAGGGTCTCAAATGTAGAAAACCAACTTATGCTTGCTTAAGGGGAAAGGTGAGTTGGGGTGCTGCATAAAACCAGAGATTGAAATTAGCACAGAGACCTTTCCATAAGCCAAATATGTAATAGACAAGAGCTACTGCTTGCTCAACGAAGTGGACTCAACACCCCATATTAAACGCCTAAGAATATACCTGACTAGTAAGAATCTTAAAACCTATGGATTTATATGTCTCCGAAAGAGAATCCAGCGTGTGTACAGCGGCATAAACGCAGCAGTGATAGGATTGGTGAGGTTCGGTGAGCAAATGCAGACCCTTTGAAGTCATATTGCATGGTACCCATTCCATGGGTCTCAACTCTCCAGGTTTAAGGGATTCTTCCTTCAGCTAAAACATGCATGTGGAACCCAGAGTATGATCCACCGTGTGATCGGGAAACGTGTTCAAATGTGTCTCAGTTTTCGTCCCCTGGTACTCGGGTGCAACATTCCAGATGCTTTACTAACACTCTCCCCACTTGGAGAGTCAGTGCCTTTAACCTCCTGTTTGGCTCAGTTTGCAATTTCTGTGGAAAATGAACAGGAATAGGGAGAACCAATGAGAGACTAGCTGGAGGTGTCTGGATGGGCAAATTTAACTCTCATTTCCCACCAGGAAGAGGAATTAACCAAAGGCTCAGCGAGCCATGCCGGAACCACACTAGGGCCTGAAGCAATCCTGCGGTGTTGCGGCCAGCTCACAAGAAAGCGAGTTGAAGAAAGGAGCTCAGGGGCACTGTCATTCACAAACCTGCAGAGTTTTAAATGACAGCTATCGTCCAAAAATATATTGAAGTAAGGCTGCCAAGAGGACTTGAAAGCGGGGCAGAATTGCAGGAAACCGATTTCAGGAGGTAGACTGGAATTGCATGTAAAGCATAGGAAAAGAGGCAGAACGTCCACAATGATGCACTTGGCCAAAAAGGGCGTATGCGTGTTTTCCTGAATATATTCAGGAAGAAACGCATACGCCCTTTTTGGCCAACCAAGCAAGCTTGCAAAGGAAATCTGCACTACAATGAAGTCTCACTGCCCCCCGGTCAAAAGGGCCATCTGAAAAAAGTGTAAAATCCAGAAAGGCAGGACAGGCCATGGAGAACTGGGAGCCTTGTTATGCTGATGGGCGGGATGTAAATTGCCAACAGCCACTCTGGAGAAGTGTATGGTGTTTCTGGAAACATCTAAAAAACAAAGCAAGAGAGCCTAGGGCACTTCCACTTATGGTCCTATAGCTTAGGGAAATTAAAATCAAAAAGACACAGCCACCCCAAAGTCTGGGACGGCTCTGTTTACAAGAACCTCGTTTACGTACAAGTTCAATATCGCAGAAAGCGAAAAATGGATAAAGAAGTTGTGGTACTAACGTACAATGCAATACCACTCAGCAATGAAATCTATGTCATCAGGCCAGTAGCAGCATAATGAGTGGATTCAGGTACGATGATTCTAAGTGAAATAAGTCACACAGAAAAAGAAACATCATAAAGTATCACTAATACACGGAATGTAAACTTGCCTACACAGGAACTGAATTACAAAACAGAATAGGGTCTCAAATGTAGAAAACCAACTTATGCTTGCTTAAGGGGAAAGGTGAGTTGTGGTGCTGCATAAAACCAGAGAGTGAAATTAGCACAGATACCTTTCCATAAGCCAAATATGTAATAGACAAGAGCTACTGCTTGCTCAACGAAGTGGACTCAACACCCCATATTAAACGCCTAAGAATATACCTGACTAGTAAGAATCTTAAAACCTATGGATTTATATGTCTCCGAAAGAGAATCAAGCGTGTGTACAGCGGCATAAACGCAGCAGTGATAGGATTGGTGAGGTTCGGTGAGCAAATGCAGACCCTTTGAAGTCATATTGCATGGTACCCATTCCATGGTTCTCAACTCTCCAGGTTTAAGGGATTCTTCCTTCAGCTAAAACATGCATGTGGAACCCAGAGTATGATCCACCGTGTGATCGGGAAACGTGTTCAAATGTGTCTCAGTTTTCGTCCCCTGGTACTTGGGTGCAACATTCCAGACGCTTTACTAACACTCTCCCCACTTGGAGAGTCAGTGTCTTTAACCTCCTGTTTGGCCCAGTTTGCAATTTCTGCGGAAAATGAACAGGAATAGGGAGAACCAATGACAGACTAGCTGGAGGTGTCTGGACGGGCACATTTAACTCTCATTTCCCACCAGGAAGAGGAATTAACCAAAGGCTCAGCGAGCCATGCCGGAACCACACTAGGGCCCGAAGCCATCCTGCGGTGTTGCGGCCAGCTCACAAGAAAGCGAGTTGAAGAAAGGAGCTCAGTGGCACTGCCATTCACAAACCTGCAGAGTTATAAATGACAGTTATCTTCCAAAAATATATTGAAGTAAGGCTGCCAAGAGGACTTGAAAGCGGGGCAGAATTGCAGGAAACCGATTTCAGGAGGTAGACTGGAATTGCATGTAAAGCATAGGAAAAGAGGCAGAACGTCCACAATGATGCACTTGGCCATAAAGGGCGTATGCGTGTTTTCCCGAATATATTCCTGAATATATTCAGGAAAAAACGCATACGCCCTTTTTGGCCAACCAAGCAAGCTTGCAAAGGAAATCTGCACTACAATGAAGTCTCACTGCCCCCCGGTCAAAAGGGCCATCTGAAAAAAGTGTAATATCCAGAAAGGCAGGACAGGCCATGGAGAACTGGGAGCCTTCTTATGCTGATGGGCGGGATGTAAATTGCAAACAGCCACTCTGGAGAAGTGTATGGTGTTTCCTGAAACATCTAAAAAACAAAGCAACAGAGCCTAGGGCACTTCCACTTATGGTCCTATAGCTTAGGGAAATTAAAATCAAAAAGACACAGCCACCCCAAAGTTTGGGACGGCTCTGTTTACAAGAACCTCGTTTACGGTACAAGTTCAATATCGCAGAAAGCGAAAAATGGATAAAGAAGTTGTGGTACTAACGTACAATGCAATTTCACTCAGCAATGAAATCTCTGTCATCAGGCTCATAGCAGCATAATGAGTGGATTCAGGTACGATGATTCTAAGTGAAATATGTCACACAGAAAAAGAAACATCATAGGATATCACTAATACACGGAATGTAAACTTGGCTACACAGGAACTGAATTACAAAACAGAATAGGGTCTCAAATGTAGAAAACCAACTTATGCTTGCTTAAGGGGAAAGGTGAGTTGGGGTGCTGCATAAAACCAGAGATTGAAATTAACACAGATACCTTTCCATAAGCCAAATATGTAATAGACAAGAGCTACTGCTTGCTCAACGAAGTGGACTCAACACCCCATATTAAACGCCTAAGAATATACCTGACTAGTAAGAATCTTAAAACCTATGGATTTATATGTCTCCGAAAGAGAATCAAGCGTGTTTACAGCGACATAAACGCAGCAGTGATAGGATTGGTGAGGTTCGGTGAGCAAATGCAGACCCTTTGAAGTCATATTGCATGGTACCCATTCCATGGTTCTCAACTCTCCAGGTTTAAGGGATTCTTCCTTCAGCTAAAACATGCATGTGGAACCCAGAGTATGATCCACCGTGTGATCGGGAAACGTGTTCAAATGTGTCTCAGTTTTCGTCCCCTGGTACTCGGGTGCAACATTCCAGACGCTTTACTAACACTCTCCCCACTTGGAGAGTCAGTGCCTTTAACCTCCTGTTTGGCCCAGTTTGCAATTTCTGCGGAAAATGAACAGGAATAGGGAGAACCAATGAGAGACTAGCTGGAGGTGTCTGGACGGGCAAATTTACCTCTCATTTCCCACCAGGAAGAGGAATTAACCAAAGGCTCAGCGAGCCATGCCGGAACCACACTAGGGCCTGAAGCAATCCTGCGGTGTTGTGGCCAGCTCACAAGAAAGCGAGTTGAAGAAAGGAGCTCAGGGGCACTGTAATTCACAAACCTGCAGAGTTATAAATGACAGCTATCGTCCAAAAATATATTGCAGTAAGGCTGCCAAGAGGACTTGAAAGCAGGGCAGAATTGCAGGAAACCGATTTCAGGAGGTAGACTGGAATTGGATGTAAAGCATAGGAAAAGAGGCAGAACGTCCACAATGATGCACTTGGCCAAAAAGGGCGTATGCGTTTTTTCCTGAATATATTCAGGAAAAAACGCATACGCCCATTTTGGCCAACCAAGCAAGCTTGCAAAGGAAATCTGCACTACAATGAAGTCTCACTGCCCCCGGTCAAAAGGGCCATCTGAAAAAAGTGTAAAATCCAGAAAAGCAGGACAGGCCATGGAGAACTGGGAGCCTTGTTATGCTGATGGGTGGGATGTAAATTGCCAACAGCCACTCTGGAGAAGTGTATGGTGTTTCCTGAAACATCTAAAAAACAAAGCAACAGAGCCTAGGGCACTTCCACTTATGGTCCTATAGATTAGGGAAATTAAAATCAAAAAGACACAGCCACCCCAAAGTTTGGGATGGCTCTGTTTACAAGAACCTCATTTACGGTACAAGTTCAATATCGCAGAAAGCGAAAAATGGATAAAGAAGTTGTGGTACTTACGTACAATGCAATATCACTCAGCAATGAAATCTATGTCATCAGGCCAGTAGCAGCATAATAAGTGGATTCAGGTACGATGATTCTAAGTAAAATAAGTCACACAGAAAAAGAAACATCATAAGGTATCACTAATACACGGAATGTAAACTTGGCTACACAGGAACTGAATTACAAAACAGAATAGTGTCTCAAATGTAGAAAACCAACTTATGCTTGCTTAAGGGGAAAGGTGAGTTGGGGTGCTGCATAAAACCAGAGATTGAAATTAGCATAGATACCTTTCCATAAGTCAAATATGTAATAGACAAGAGCTACTGCTTGCTCAACGAAGTGGACTCAACACCCCATATTAAACGCCTAAGAATATACCTGACTAGTAAGAATCTTAACACCTATGGATTTATATGTCTCTGAAAGATAATCCAGCGTGTGTACAGCAGCATAAACACAGCAGTGATAGGATTGGTGAGGTTCGGTGAGCAAATGCAGACCCTTTGAAGTCATATTGCATGGTACCCATTCCATGCGTCTCAACTCTCCAGGTTTAAGGGATTCTTCCTTCAGCTAAAACATGCATGTGGAACCCAGAGTATGATCCACCATGTGATCGAGAAACGTGTTCAAATGTGTCTCAGTTTTCGTCCCCTGGTACTCGGGTGCAACATTCCAGACGCTTTACTAACACTCTCCCCACTTGGAGAGTCAGCGCCTTTATCCTCCTGTTTGGCCCAGTTTGCAATTTCTGCGGAAAATGAACAGGAATAGGGAGAACCAATCAGAGACTAGCTGGAGGTGTCTGGACGGGCAAATTTAACTCTCATTTCCCACCAGGAAGAGGAATTAACCAAAGGCTCAGCGAGCCATGCCGGAACCACCCTAGGGCCTGAAGCAATCCTGCGGTGTTGCGGCCAGCTCACAAGAAAGCCAGTTGAAAAAAGGAGCTCAGGGGCACTGTAATTTACAAACCTTCAGAGTTATAAATGACAGCTATCGTCCAAAAATATATTGAAGTAAGGCTGCCAAGAGGACTTGAAAGCGGGGAAGAATTGCAGGAAACCGATTTCAGGAGGTAGACTGGAATTGCATGTAAAGCATAGGAAAAGAGGCAGAACGTCCACAATGATGCACTTGGCCAAAAAGGGCGTATGCGTTTTTTCCTGAATATATTCAGGAAAAAACGCATACGCCCTTTTTGGCCAACCAAGCAAGCTTGCAAAGGAAATCTGCAGTACAATGAAGTCTCACTGCCCCTGGTTCAAAAGGGCCATCTGAAAAAAGTGTAAAATCCAGAAAGGCAGGACAGGCCATGGAGAACTGGGAGCCTTGTTATGCTGATGGGCGGGATGTAAATTGCCAACAGCCACTCTGGAGAAGTGTATGGTGTTTCCTGAAACATCTAAAAAACAAAGCAACAGAGCCTAGGGCACTTCCACTTATGGTCCTATAGATTAGGGAAATTAAAATCAAAAAGACACAGCCACCCCAAAGTTTGGGACGGCTCTGTTTACAAGAACCTCATTTACGGTACAAGTTCAATATTGCAGAAAGTGAAAAATGGATAAAGAAGTTGTGGTACTTACGTACAATGCAATACCACTCAGCAATGAAATCTATGTCATCAGGCCAGTAGCAGCATAATGAGTGGATTCAGGTACGATGATTCTAAGTGAAATAAGTCACACAGAAAAAGAAACATCATAAGATATCACTAATACACGGAATGTAAACTTGCCTACACAGGAACTGAATTACAAAACAGAATAGGGTCTCAAATGTAGAAAACCAACTTATGCTTGCTTAAGGGGAAAGGTGAGTTGGGGTGCTGCATAAAACCAGAGATTGAAATTAGCACAGATACATTTCCATAAGTCAAATATGTAATAGACAAGAGCTACTGCTTGCTCAACGAAGTGGACTCAACACCCCATATTAAACGCCTAAGAATATACCTGACTAGTAAGAATCTTAAAGCCTATGGATTTATATGTCTCCGAAAGATAATCAAGCATGTGTACAGTGGCATAAACGCAGCAGTGATAGGATTGGTGAGGTTCGGTGACTAAATGCAGACCCTTTGAAGTCATATTGCATGGTACCCATTCCATGCGTCTCAACTCTCCAGGTAAGGGATTCTTCCTTCAGCTAAAACATTCATGTGGAACCCAGAGTATGATCCACCGTGTGATCGGGAAACGTGTTCATATGTGTCTCAGTTTTCGTCCCCTGGTACTCGGGTGCAACATTCCAGACGCTTTACTAACACTCTCCCCACTTGGAGAGTCAGTGCCTTTAACCTCCTGTTTGGCCCAGTTTGCAATTTCTCTGGAAAATTAACAGGAATAGGGAGAACCAATGACAGACTAGCTGGAGGTGTCTGGACGGGCAAATTTAACTCTCATTTCCCACCAGGAAGAGGAATTAACCAAAGGCTCAGCGAGCCATGCCGGAACCACACTAGGGCCTGAAGCAATCCTGCGGTGTTGCGGCCAGCTCACAAAAAAGCCAGTTGAAAAAAGGAGCTCAGGGGCACTGTAATTCACAAAGCTTCAGAGTTATAAATGACAGCTATCGTCCAAAAATATATTGAAGTAAGGCTGCCAAGAGGATTTGAAAGCGGGAAGAATTGCAGGAAACCGATTTCAGGAGGTAGACTGGAATTGCATGTAAAGCATAGGAAAAGAGGCAGAACGTCCACAATGATGCACTTGACCAAAAAGGGCGTATGCGTTTTTTCCTGAATATATTCCTGAATATATTCAGGAAAAAACGCATACGCCCTTTTTGGCCAACCAAGCAAGCTTGCAAAGGAAATCTGCACTACAATGAAGTCTCACTGCCCCCCGGTCAAAAGGGCGATCTGAAAAAAGTGTAAAATCCAGAAAGGCAGGACAGGCCATGGAGAACTGGGAGCCTTCTTATGCTGATGGGCGGGATGTAAATTGCCAACAGCCACTCTGGAGAAGTGTATGGTGTTTCCTGAAACATCTAAAAAACAAAGCAACAGAGCCTAGGGCACTTCCACTTATGGTCCTATAGATTAGGGAAATTAAAATCAAAAAGACACAGCCACCCCAAAGTTTGGGACGGCTCTGTTTACAAGAACCTCATTTACAGTACAAGTTCAATATTGCAGAAAGCGAAAAATGGATAAAGAAGTTGTGGTACTTATGTACAATGCAATACCACTCAGCAATGAAATCTATGTCATCAGGCCAGTAGCAGCATAATGAGTGGATTCAGGTACGATGATTCTAAGTGAAATAAGTCCCACAGAAAAAGAAACATCATAAGATATCACTAATACACGGAATGTAAACTTGCCTACACAGGAACTGAATTACAAAACAGAATAGGGTCTCAAATGTAGAAAAACAACTTATGCTTGCTTAAGGGGAAAGGTGAGTTGGGGTGCTGCATAAAACCAGAGATTGAAATTACCACAGATACCTTTCCATAAGCCAAATATGTAATAGACAAGAGCTACTGCTTGCTCAACGAAGTGGACTCAACACCCCATATTAAACGCCTAAGTATATACCTGACTAGTAAGAATCTTAAAGCCTATGGATTTATATGTCTCCGAAAGAGAATCAAGCGTGTGTGCAGCGGCATAAACGCAGCAGTGATAGGATTGGTGAGGTTCGGTGAGCAAATGCAGACCCTTTGAAGTCATATTGCATGGTACCCATTCCATGCGTCTCAACTCTCCAGGTAAGGGATTCTTCCTTCAGCTAAAACATGCATGTGGAACCCAGAGTATGATCCACCGTGTGATCGGGAAACGTGTTCATATGTGTCTCAGTTTTCGTCCCCTGGTACTCGGGTGCAACATTCCAGACGCTTTACTAACACTCTCCCCACTTGGAGAGTCAGTGCCTTTAACCTCCTGTTTGGCCCAGTTTGCAATTTCTGTGGAAAATTAACAGGAATAGGGAGAACCAATGAGAGACTAGCTGGAGGTGTCTGGACGGGCAAATTTAACTCTCATTTCCCACCAGGAAGAGGAATTAACCAAAGGCTCAGCGAGCCATGCCGAAACTACACTAGGGCTTGAAGCAATCCTGCGGTGTTGCGGCCAGCTCACAAGAAAGCGAGTTGAAGAAAGAAGCTCAGGGGCACTGTAATTCACAAACCTGCAGAGTTATAAATGACAGCTGTCATCCAAAAATATATTGAAGTAAGGCTGCCAAGAGGACTTGAAAGCGGGGCAGAATTGCAGGAAACCGATTTCAGGAGGTAGACAGGAATTGCATGTAAAGCATAGGAAAAGAGGCAGAACGTCCACAATGATGCACTTGGCCAAAAAGGGCGTATGCGTTTTTTCCTGAATATATTCAGGAAAAAACGCATACGCCCTTTTTGGCCAACCAAGCAAGCTTGCAAAGGAAATCTGCACTACAATGAAGTCTCACTGCCCCCCGGTCAAAAGGGCCATCTGAAAAAAGTGTAAAATCCAGAAAGGCAGGACAGGCCATGGAGAACTGGGAGCATAGTTAGGCTGATGGGCGGGATGTAAATTGCCAACAGCCACTCTGGAGAAGTGTATGGTGTTTCCTGAAACATCTAAAAAACAAAGCAACAGAGCCTAGGGCACTTCCACTTATGGTCCTATAGATTAGGGAAATTAAAATCAAAAAGACACAGCCACCCCAAAGTTTGGGACGGCTCTGTTTACAAGAACCTCATTTACGGTACAAGTTCAATATTGCAGAAAGCGAAAAATGGATAAAGAAGTTGTTGTATTTACGTACAATGCAATACCACTCAGCAATGAAATCTATGTCATCAGGCCAGTAGCAGCATAATGAGTGGATTCAGGTACGATGATTCTAAGTGAAATAAGTCACACAGAAAAAGAAACATCATAAGATATCACTAATACACGGAATGTAAACTTGCCTACACAGGAACTGAATTACAAAACAGAATAGGGTCTCAAATGTAGAAAACCAACTTATGCTTGCTTAAGGGGAAAGGTGAGTTGGGGTGCTGCATAAAACCAGAGATTGAAATTAGCACAGATACCTTTCCATAAGCCAAATATGTAATAGACAAGAGCTACTGCTTGCTCAACGAAGTGGACTCAACACCCCATATTAAACGCCTAAGAATATACCTGACTAGTAAGAATCTTAAAACCTATGGATTGATATGTCTACGAAAGAGAATCAAGCGTGTGTACAGCGGCATAAACGCAGCAGTGATAGGATTGGTGAGGTTCGGTGAGCAAATGCAGACCCTTTGAAGTCATATTGCATGGTACCCATTCCATGCGTCTCAACTCTCCAGATTTAAGGGATTCTTCCTTCAGCTAAAACATGCATGTGGAACCCAGAGTATGATCCACCGTGTGATCGGGAAACGTGTTCAAATGTGTCTCAGTTTTCGTCCCCTGGTACTCGGGTGCAACATTCCAGATGCTTTACTAACACTCTCCCCACTTGGAGAGTCAGTGCCTTTAAACTCCTGTTTGGCCCAGTTTGCAATTTCTGCGGAAAATGAACAGGAATAGGGAGAACCAATGAGAGACTAGCTGGAGGTGTCTGGACGGGCAAATTTTACTCTCATTTCCCACCAGAAAGAGGAATTAACCAAAGGCTCAGCGAGCCGTGCCGGAACCACACTAGGGCCTGAAGCAATCCTGCGGTGTTGCGGCCAGCTCACAAGAAAGCGAGTTGAAGAAAGGAGCTCAGGGGCACTGTAATTCACAAACCTTCAGAGTTCTAAATGACAGCTATCGTCCAAAAATATATTGAAGTAAGGCTGCCAAGAGGACTTGAAAGCGGGGCAGAATTGCAGGAAACCGTTTTCAGGCGGTAGGCTGGAATTGCATGTAAAGCATAGGAAAAGAGGCAGAACGTCCACAATGATGCACTTGGCCAAAAAGGGCGTATGCGTTTTTTCCTGAATATATTCAGGAAAAAACGCATACGCCCTTTTTGGCCAACCAAGCAAGCTTGCAAAGGAAATCTGCACTACAATGAAGTCTCACTGCCCCCCGGTCAAAAGGGCCATCTGAAAAAAGTGTAAAATCCAGAAAGGCAGGACAGACCATGGAGAACTGGGAGCCTTCTTATGCTGATGGGCGGGATGTAAATTGCCAACAGCCACTCTGGAGAAGTGTATGGTGTTTCCTTAAACATCTAAAAAACAAAGCAACAGAGCCTAGGGCACTTCCACTTATGGTCCTATAGCTTAGGGAAATTAAAATCAAAAAGACACAGCCACCCCAAAGTTTGGGTCGGCTCTGTTTACAAGAACCTCGTTTATGGTACAAGTTCAATATCGCAGAAAGCGAAAAATGGATAAAGAAGTTGTGGTACTTACGTACAATGCAATATCACTCAGCAATGAAATCTATGTCATCAGGCCAGTAGCAGCATAATGAGTGTATTCAGGTACGATGATTCTAAGTGAAATAAGTCACACAGAAAAAGAAACATCATAAGGTATCACTAATACACGGAATGTAAACTTGGCTACACAGGAACTGAATTACAAAACAGAATAGGGTCTCAAATGTAGAAAACCAACTTATCCTTGCTTAAGGCGAAAGGTGAGTTGTGGTGCTGCATAAAACCAAGATTGAAATTAACACAGATACCTTTCCATAAGCCAAATATGTAATAGACAAGAGCTACTGCTTGCTCAACGAAGTGGACTCAACACCCCATATTAAACGCCTAAGAATATACCTGACTAGTAAGAATCTTAAAGCCTATGGATTTATATGTCTCCGAAAGAGAATCAAGCATGTGTACAGCGGCATAAACGCAGCAGTGATAGGATTGGTGAGGTTCGGTGAGCAAATGCAGACCCTTTGAAGTCATATTGCATGGTACCCATTCCATGGTTCTCAACTCTCCAGGTTTAAGGGATTCTTCCTTCAGCTAAAACATGCATGTGGAACCCAGAGTATGATCCACCATGTGATCGGGAAACGTGTTCAAATGTGTCTCCGTTTTCGTCCCCTGGTACTCGGGTGCAACATTCCAGACGCTTTACTAACACTCTCCACACTTGGAGAGTCAGCGCCTTTATCCTCCTGTTTGGCCCAGTTTGCAATTTCTGCGGAAAATGAACAGGAATAGGGAGAACCAATGAGAGACTAGCTGGAGGTGTCTGGACGGGCAAATTTAACTCTCATTTCACACCAGGAAGAGGAATTAACCAAAGGCTCAGCGAGCCATGCCGGAACCACACTAGGGCCTGAAGCAATCCTGCGGTGTTGCGGCCAGCTCACAAGAAAGCCAGTTGAAAAAAGGAGCTCAGGGGCACTGTAATTCACAAAGCTTCAGAGTTATAAATGACAGCTATCGTCCAAAAATATATTGAAGTAAGGCTGCCAAGAGGACTTGAAAGCGGGGCAGAATTGCAGGAAACCGATTTCAGGAGGTAGACTGGAATTGCATGTAAAGCATAGGAAAAGAGGCAGAACGTCCACAATGATGCACTTGGCCAAAAAGGGCGTATGCGTTTTTTCCTGAATATATTCAGGAAAAAACGCATACGCCCTTTTTGGCCAACCAAGCAAGCTTGCAAAGGAAATCTGCACTACAATGAAGTCTCACTGCCCCCCGGTCAAAAGAGCCATCTGAAAAAAGTGTAAAATCCAGAAAGGCAGGACAGGCCATGGAGAACTGGGAGCCTTCTTATGCTGATGGGCGGGATGTAAATTGCCAACAGCCACTCTGGAGAATTGTATGGTGTTTCCTGAAACATCTAAAAAACCAAAGCAACAGAGCCTAGGGCACTTCCACTTATGGTCCTATAGATTAGGGAAATTAAAATCAAAAAGACACAGCCACCCCAAAATTTGGGACGGCTATGTTTACAAGAACCTCATTTACGGTACAAGTTCAATATCGCAGAAAGCGAAAAATGGATAAAGAAGTTGTGGAACTTACGTACAATGCAATATCACTCAGCAATGAAATCTATGTCATCAGGCCAGTAGCAGCATAATGAATGGATTCAGGTACGATGATTCTAAGTAAAATAAGTCACACAGAAAAAGAAACATCATAAGGTATCACTAATACACGGAATGTAAACTTGGCTACACAGGAACTGAATTACAAAACAGAATAGGGTCTCAAATGTAGAAAACCAACTTATGCTTGCTTAAGGGGAAAGGTGAGTTGGGGTGCTGCATAAAACCAGAGATTGAAATTAACACAGATACCTTTCCATAAGCCAAATATGTAATAGACAAGAGCTACTGCTTGCTCAACGATGTGGACTCAACACCCCATATTAAACGCCTAAGAATATACCTGACTAGTAAGAATCTTAAAACCTATGGATTTATATGTCTCCGAAAGAGAATCCAGCGTGTGTACAGGGCATAAACGCAGCAGTGATAGGATTGGTGAGGTTCGGTGAGCAAATGCAGACCCTTTGAAGTCATATTGCATGGTACCCATTCCATGGGTCTCAACTCTCCAGGTTTAAGGGATTCTTCCTTCAGCTAAAACATGCATGTGGAACCCAGAGTATGATCCACCGTGTGATCGGGAAACGTGTTCAAATGTGTCTCAGTTTTCGTCCCCTGGTACTCGGGTGCAACATTCCAGACGCTTTACTAACACTCTCCCCACTTGGAGAGTCAGTGCCTTTAACCTCCTGTTTGGCCCAGTTTGCAATTTCTGCGGAAAATGAACAGGAATAGGGAGAACCAATGAGAGACTAGCTGGGGGTGTCTGGACGGGCAAATTTAACTCTCATTTCCCACCAGGAAGAGGAATTAACCAAAGGCTCAGCGAGCCATGCCGGAACCACACTAGGGCCTGAAGCAATCCTGCGGTGTTGCGGCCAGCTCACAAGAAAGCCAGTTGAAAAAAGGAGCTCAGGGGCACTGTAATTCACAAACCTTCAGAGTTATAAATGACAGCTATCGTCCAAAAATATATTGAAGTAAGGCTGCCAAGCGGACTTGAAAGCGGGGCAGAATTGCAGGAAACCGATTTAAGGAGGTAGACTGGAATTGCATGTAAAGCATAGGAAAAGAGGCAGAACGTCCACAATGATGCACTTGGCCAAAAAGGGCGTATGCGTTTTTTCCTGAATATATTCCTGAATATATTCAGGAAAAAACGCATACGCCCTTTTTGGCCAACCAAGCAAGCTTGCAAAGGAAATCTGCACTACAATGAAGTCTCACTGCCCCCCGGTCAAAAGGGCCATCTGAAAAAAGTGTAAAATCCAGAAAGGCAGGACAGGCCATGGAGAACTGGGAGCCTTCTTATGCTGATGGGCGGGATGTAAATTGCCAACAGCCACTCTGGAGAAGTGTATGGTGTTTCCTGAAACATCTAAAAAACAAAGCAACAGAGCCTAGGGCACTTCCACTTATGGTCCTATAGATTAGGGAAATTAAAATCAAAAAGACACAGCCACCCCAAAGTTTGGGACGGCTCTGTTTACAAGAACCTCATTTACGGTACAAGTTCAATATCGCAGAAAGCGAAAAATGGATAAAGAAGTTGTGGTACTTACGTACAATGCAATACCACTCAGCAATGAAATCTATGTCATCAGGCCAGTAGCAGCATAATGAGTGGATTCAGGTACGATGATTCTAAGTGAAATAAGTCACACAGAAAAAGAAACATCATAAGGTATCACTAATACATGGAATGTAAACTTGCCTACACAGGAACTGAATTACAAAACAGAATAGGGTCTCAAATGTAGAAAACCAACTTATGCTTGCTTAAGGGGAAAGGTGAGTTGGGGTGCTGCATAAAACCAGAGATTGAAATTAGCACAGATACCTTTCCATAAGCCAAATATGTAATAGACAAGAGCTACTGCTTGCTCAACGAAGTGGACTCAACACCCCATATTAAACGCCTAAGAATATACCTGACTAGTAAGAATCTTAAAGCCTATGGATTTATATGTCTCCGAAAGAGAATCAAGCGTGTGTACAGCGGCATAAACGCAGCAGTGATAGGATTGGTGAGGTTCGGTGAGCAAATGCAGACCCTTTGAAGTCATATTGCATGGTACCCATTCCATGCGTCTCAACTCTCCAGGTAAGGGATTCTTCCTTCAGCTAAAACATGCATGTGGAACCCAGAGTATGATCCACCGTGTGATCGGGAAACATGTTCATATATGTCTCAGTTTTCGTCCCCTGGTACTCGGGTGCAACATTCCAGACGCTTTACTAACACTCTCCCCACTTGGAGAGTCAGGGCCTTTAACCTCCTGTTTGGCCCAGTTTGCAATTTCTGTGGAAAATTAACAGGAATAGGGAGAACCAATGAGAGACTAGCTGGAGGTGTCTGGACGGGCAAATTTAACTCTCATTTCCCACCAGGAAGAGGAATTATCCAAAGGCTAAGCGAGCCATGCCGAAACTACACTAGGGCTTGAAGCAATCCTGCGGTGTTGCGGCCAGCTCACAAGAAAGCGAGTTGAAGAAAGAAGCTCAGGGGCACTGTAATTCACAAACCTGCAGAGTTATAAATGACAGCTATCATCCAAAAATATATTGAAGTAAGGCTGCCAAGAGGACTTGAAAGCGGGGCAGAATTGCAGGAAACCGATTTCAGGAGGTAGACTGGAATTGCATGAAAAGCATAGGAAAAGAGGCAGAACGTCCACAATGATGCACTTGGCCAAAAAGGGCGTATGCGTTTTTTCCTGAATATATTCAGGAAAAAACGCATACGCCCTTTTTGGCCAACCAAGCAAGCTTGCAAAGGAAATCTGCACTACAATGAAGTCTCACTGCCCCCCGGTCAAAAGGGCCATCTGAAAAAACTGTAAAATCCAGAAAGGCAGGACAGGCCATGGAGAACTGGGAGCCTTCTTATGCTGATGGGCGGGATGTAAATTGCCAACAGCCACTCTGGAGAAGTGTATGGTGTTTCCTGAAACATCTAAAAAACAAAGCAACAGAGCCTAGGGCGCTTCCACTTATGGTCCTATAGATTAGGGAAATTAAAATCAAAAAGACACAGCCACCCCAAAGTTTGGGACGGCTCTGTTTACAAGAACCTCATTTACGGTACAAGTTCAATATCGCAGAAAGCGAAAAATGGATAAAGAAGTTGTGGTACTTACGTACAATGCAATACCACTCAGCAATGAAATCTATGTCATCAGGCCAGTAGCAGCATAATGAGTGGATTCAGGTACGATGATTCTAAGTGAAATAAGTCACACAGAAAAAGAAACATCATAAGATATCACTAATACACGGAATGTAAACTTGCCTACACAGGAACTGAATTACAAAACAGAATAGGGTCTCAAATGTAGAAAACCAACTTATGCTTGCTTAAGGGGAAAGGTGAGTTGGGGTGCTGCATAAAACCAGAGATTGAAATTAGCACAGATACCTTTCCATAAGCCAAATATGTAATAGACAAGAGCTACTGCTTGCTCAACGAAGTGGACTCAACACCCCATATTAAACGCCTAAGAATATACCTGACTAGTAAGAATCTTAAAGCCTATGGATTTATATGTCTCCGAAAGAGAATCAAGCGTGTGTACAGCGGCATAAACGCAGCAGTGATAGGATTGGTGAGGTTCGATGAGCAAATGCAGACCCTTTGAAGTCATATTGCATGGTACCCATTCCATGCGTCTCAACTCTCCAGGTAAGGGATTCTTCCTTCAGCTAAAACATGCATGTGGAACCCAGAGTATGATCCACCGTGTGATCGGGAAACGTGTTCATATGTGTCTCAGTTTTCGTCCCCTGGTACTCGGGTGCAACATTCCAGACGCTTTACTAACACTCTCCCCACTTGGAGAGTCAGTGCCTTTAACCTCCTGTTTGGCCCAGTTTGCAATTTCTGCGGAAAATGAACAGGAATAGGGAGAACCAATGAGAGACTAGCTGGAGGTGTCTGGACGGGCAAATTTAACTCTCATTTCCCACCAGGAAGAGGAATTAACCAAAGGCTCAGCGAGCCATGCAGGAACCACCCTAGGGCCTGAAGCAATCCTGCGGTGTTGCGGCCAGCTCACAAGAAAGCGAGTTGAAGAAAGAAGCTCAGGGGCACTGTAATTCACAGACCTGCAGAGTTATAAATGACAGCTATCGTCCAAAATATATTGAAGTAAGGCTGCCAAGAGGACTTGAAAGCGGGGAAGAATTGCAGGAAACCGATTTCAGGAGGTAGACTGGAATTGCATGAAAAGCATAGGAAAAGAGGCAGAACGTCCACAATGATGCACTTGGCCAAAAAGGGCGTATGCGTTTTTTCCTGAATATATTCAGGAAAAAACGCATACGCCCTTTTTGGCCAACCAAGCAAGCTTGCAAAGGAAATCTGCACTACAATGAAGTCTCACTGCCCCCCGGTCAAAAGGGCCATCTGAAAAAACTGTAAAATCCAGAAAGGCAGGACAGGCCATGGAGAACTGGAAGCCTTCTTATGCTGATGGGCGGGATGTAAATTGCCAACAGCCACTCTGGAGAAGTGTATGGTGTTTCCTGAAACATCTAAAAAACAAAGCAACAGAGCCTAGGGCACTTCCACTTATGGTCCTATAGATTAGGGAAATTAAAATCAAAAAGACACAGCCACCCCAAAGTTTGGGACGGCTCTGTTTACAAGAACCTCATTTACGGTACAAGTTCAATATCGCAGAAAGTGAAAAATGGATAAAGAAGTTGTGGTACTTACGTACAATGCAATACCACTCAGCAATGAAATCTATGTCATCAGGCCAGTAGCAGCATAATGAGTGGATCCAGGTACGATGATTCTAAGTGAAATAAGTCACACAGAAAAAGAAACATCATAAGATATCACTAATACACGGAATGTAAACTTGCCTACACAGGAACTGAATTACAAAACAGAATAGGGTCTCAAATGTAGAAAACCAACTTATGCTTGCTTAAGGGGAAAGGTGAGTTGGGGTGCTGCATAAAACCAGAGATTGAAATTAGCACAGATACCTTTCCATAAGCCAAATATGTAATAGACAAGAGCTACTGCTTGCTCAACGAAGAGGACTCAACACCCCATATTAAACGCCTAAGAATATACCTGACTAGTAAGAATCTTAAAGCCTATGGATTTATATGTCTCTGAAAGAGAATCAAGCGTGTGTGCAGCGGCATAAACGCAGCAGTGATAGGATTGGTGAGGTTCGATGAGCAAATGCAGACCCTTTGAAGTCATATTGCATGGTACCCATTCCATGCGTCTCAACTCTCCAGGTAAGGGATTCTTCCTTCAGCTAAAACATGCATGTGGAACCCAGAGTATGATCCACCGTGTGATCGGGAAACGTGTTCATATGTGTCTCAGTTTTCGTCCCCTGGTACTCGGGTGCAACATTCCAGACGCTTTACTAACACTCTCCCCACTTGGAGAGTCAGTGCCTTTAACCTCCTGTTTGGCCCAGTTTGCAATTTCTGCGGAAAATGAACAGGAATAGGGAGAACCAATGAGAGACTAGCTGGAGGTGTCTGGACGGGCAAATTTAACTCTCATTTCCCACCAGGAAGAGGAATTAACCAAAGGCTCAGCGAGCCATGCAGGAACCACCCTAGGGCCTGAAGCAATCCTGCGGTGTTGCGGCCAGCTCACAAGAAAGCGAGTTGAAGAAAGGAGCTCAGGGGCACTGTAATTCACAAAGCTGCAGAGTTATAAATGACAGCTATCGTCCAAAAATATATTGAAGTAAGGCTGCCAAGAGGACTTGAAAGCGGGGCAGAATTGCAGGAAACCGATTTCCGGAGGTAGACTGGAATTGCATGTAAAGCATAGGAAAAGAGGCAGAACGTCCACAATGATGCACTTGGCCAAAAAGGGCGTATGCGATTTTTCCTGAATATATTCAGGAAAAAACGCATACGCCCTTTTTGGCCAACCAAGCAAGCTTGCAAAGGAAATCTGCACTACAATGAAGTCTCACTGCCCCCCGGTCAAAAGGGCCATCTGAAAAAACTGTAAAATCCAGAAAGGCAGGACAGGCCATGGAGAACTGGGAGCCTTCTTATGCTGATGGGCGGGATGTAAATTGCCAACAGCCACTCTGGAGAAGTGTATGGTGTTTCCTGAAACATCTAAAAAACAAAGCAACAGAGCCTAGGGCACTTCCACTTATGGTCCTATAGATTAGGGAAATTAAAATCAAAAAGACACAGCCACCCCAAAGTTTGGGACGGCTCTGTTTACAAGAACCTCATTTACGGTACAAGTTCAATATCGCAGAAAGCGAAAAATGGATAAAGAAGTTGTGGTACTTACGTACAATGCAATACCACTCAGCAATGAAATCTATGTCATCAGGCCAGTAGCAGAATAATGAGTGGATTCAGGTACGATGATTCTAAGTGAAATAAGTCACACAGAAAAAGAAACATCATAAGATATCACTAATACACGGAATGTAAACTTGCCTACACAGGAACTGAATTACAAAACAGAATAGGGTCTCAAATGTAGAAAACCAACTTATGCTTGCTTAAGGGGAAAGGTGAGTTGGGGTGCTGCATAAAACCAGAGATTGAAATTAGCACAGATACCTTTCCATAAGCCAAATATGTAATAGACAAGAGCTACTGCTTGCTCAACGAAGAGGACTCAACACCCCATATTAAACGCCTAAGAATATACCTGACTAGTAAGAATCTTAAAGCCTATGGATTTATATGTCTCTGAAAGAGAATCAAGCGTGTGTACAGCGGCATAAACGCAGCAGTGATAGGATTGGTGAGGTTCGATGAGCAAATGCAGACCCTTTGAAGTCATATTGCATGGTACCCATTCCATGCGTCTCAACTCTCCAGGTAAGGGATTCTTCCTTCAGCTAAAACATGCATGTGGAACCCAGAGTATGATCCACCGTGTGATCGGGAAACGTGTTCATATGTGTCTCAGTTTTCGTCCCCTGGTACTCGGGTGCAACATTCCAGACGCTTTACTAACACTCTCCCCACTTGGAGAGTCAGTGCCTTTAACCTCCTGTTTGGCCCAGTTTGCAATTTCTGCGGAAAATGAACAGGAATAGGGAGAACCAATGAGAGACTAGCTGGAGGTGTCTGGACGGGCAAATTTAACTCTCATTTCCCACCAGGAAGAGGAATTAACCAAAGGCTCAGCGAGCCATGCCGGAACCACACTAGGGCCTGAAGCAATCCTGCGGTGTTGCGGCCAGCTCACAAGAAAGCGAGTTGAAGAAAGGAGCTCAGGGGCACTGTAATTCACAAAGCTGCAGAGTTATAAATGACAGCTATCGTCCAAAAATATATTGAAGTAAGGCTGCCAAGAGGACTTGAAAGCGGGGCAGAATTGCAGGAAACCGATTTCCGGAGGTAGACTGGAATTGCATGTAAAGCTTAGGAAAAGAGGCAGAACGTCCACAATGATGCACTTGGCCAAAAAGGGCGTATGCGTTTTTTCCTGAATATATTCAGGAAAAAACGCATACGCCCTTTTTGGCCAACCAAGCAGGCTTGCAAAGGAAATCTGCACTACAATGAAGTCTCACTGCCCCCCGGTCAAAAGGGCCATCTGAAAAAAGTGTAAAATCCAGAAAGGCAGGACAGACCATGGAGAACTGGGAGCCTACTTAGGCTGATGGGCGGGATGTAAATTGCCAACAGCCACTCTGCAGAAGTGTATGGTGTTTCCTGAAACATCTGAAAAACAAAGCAACAGAGCCTAGGGCACTTCCATTTTTGGTCCTATAGATTAGGGAAATTAAAATCAAAAAGACACAGCCACCCCAAAGTTTGGAATGGCTCTGTTTACAAGAACCTCGTTTACGATTCAAGTTCAATATCGCAGAAAGCGAAAAATGGATAAAGAAGTTGTGGTACTTACGTACAATGCAATATCACTCAGCAATGAAATCTATGTCATCAGGCCAGTAGCAGCATAATGAGTGGATTCAGGTACGATGATTCTAAGTGAAATAAGTCACACAGAAAAAGAAACATCGTAAGATATCACTAATACATGGATTGTAAACTTGGCTACACAGGAACTGAATTACAAAACAGAATAGGGTCTCAAATGTAGAAAACCAACTTATGCTTGCTTAAGGGGAAAGGTGAGTTGGGGTGCTGCATAAAACCAGAGATTGAAATTAGCACAGATACCTTTCCATAAGCCAAATATGTAATAGACAAGAGCTACTGCTTGCTCAACGAAGTGGACTCAACACCCCATATTAAACGCCTAAGAATATACCTGACTAGTAAGAATCTTAAAACCTATGGATTTATATGTCTCCGAAAGAGAATCAAGCGTGTGTACAGCGGCATAAACGCAGCAGTGATAGGATTGGTGAGGTTCGGTGAGCAAATGCAGACCCTTTGAAGTCATATTGCATGGTACCCATTCCATGGGTCTCAACTCTCCAGGTTTAAGGGATTCTTCCTTCAGCTAAAACATGCATGTGGAACCCAGAGTATGATCCACCGTGTGATCGGGAAACGTGTTCAAATGTGTCTCAGTTTTCGTCCCCTGGTACTCGGGTGCAACATTCCAGACGCTTTACTAACACTCTCCCCACTTGGAGAGTCAGTGCCTTTAACCTCCTGTTTGGCCCAGTTTGCAATTTCTGCGGAAAATGAACAGGAATAGGGAGAACCAATGAGAGACTAGCTGGGGGTGTCTGGACGGGCAAATTTAACTCTCATTTCCCACCAGGAAGAGGAATTAACCAAAGGCTCAGCGAGCCATGCCGGAACCACACTAGGGCCTGAAGCAATCCTGCGGTGTTGCGGCCAGCTCACAAGAAAGCCAGTTGAAAAAAGGAGCTCAGGGGCACTGTAATTCACAAACCTTCAGAGTTATAAATGACAGCTATCGTCCAAAAATATATTGAAGTTAGGCTGCCAAGCGGACTTGAAAGCGGGGAAGAATTGCAGGAAACCGATTTAAGGAGGTAGACTGGAATTGCATGTAAAGCATAGGAAAAGAGGCAGAACGTCCACAATGATGCACTTGGCCTAAAAGGGCGTATGCGTTTTTTCCTGAATATATTCCTGAATATATTCAGGAAAAAACGCATACGCCCTTTTTGGCCAACCAAGCAAGCTTGCAAAGGAAATCTGCACTACAATGAAGTCTCACTGCCCCCCGGTCAAAAGGGCCATCTGAAAAAACTGTAAAATCCAGAAAGGCAGGACAGGCCATGGAGAACTGGGAGCCTTCTTATGCTGATGGGCGGGATGTAAATTGCCAACAGCCACTCTGGAGAAGTGTATGGTGTTTCCTGAAACATCTAAAAAACAAAGCAACAGAGCCTAGGGCACTTCCACTTATGGTCCTATAGATTAGGGAAATTAAAATCAAAAAGACACAGCCACCCCAAAGTTTGGGACGGCTCTGTTTACAAGAACCTCATTTACGGTACAAGTTCAATATCGCAGAAAGCGAAAAATGGATAAAGAAGTTGTGGTACTTACGTACAATGCAATACCACTCAGCAATGAAATCTATGTCATCAGGCCAGTAGCAGCATAATGAGTGGATTCAGGTACGATGATTCTAAGTGAAATAAGTCTCACAGAAAAAGAAACATCATAAGATATCACTAATACACGGAATGTAAACTTGCCTACACAGGAACTGAATTACAAAACAGAATAGGGTCTCAAATGTAGAAAACCAACTTATGCTTGCTTAAGGGGAAAGGTGAGTTGGGGTGCTGCATAAAACCAGAGATTGAAATTAGCACAGATACCTTTCCATAAGCCAAATATGTAATAGACAAGAGCTACTGCTTGCTCAACGAAGTGGACTCAACACTCCATATTAAACGCCTAAGAATATACCTGACTAGTAAGAATCTTAAAGCCTATGGATTTATATGTCTCTGAAAGAGAAACCAGCGTGTGTACAGCGACATAAACGCAGCAGTGATAGGATTGGTGAGGTTCGATGAGCAAATGCACACCCTTTGAAGTCATATTGCATGGTACCCATTCCATGCGTCTCAACTCTCCAGGTAAGGGATTCTTCCTTCAGCTAAAACATGCATGTGGAACCCAGAGTATGATCCACCGTGTGATCGGGAAACGTGTTCATATGTGTCTCAGTTTTCGTCCCCTGGTACTCGGGTGCAACATTCCAGACGCTTTACTAACACTCTCCCCACTTGGAGAGTCAGTGCCTTTAACCTCCTGTTTGGCCCAGTTTGCAATTTCTGCGGAAAATGAACAGGAATAGGGAGAACCAATGAGAGACTAGCTGGAGGTGTCTGGACGGGCAAATTTAACTCTCATTTCCCACCAGGAAGAGGAATTAACCAAAGGCTCAGCGAGCCATGCCGGAACCACCCTAGGGCCTGAAGCAATCCTGCGGTGTTGCGGCCAGCTCACAAGAAAGCGAGTTGAAGAAAGGAGCTCAGGGGCACTGTAATTCACAAAGCTGCAGAGTTATAAATGACAGCTATCGTCCAAAAATATATTGAAGTAAGGCTGCCAAGAGGACTTGAAAGCGGGGCAGAATTGCAGGAAACCGATTTCCGGAGGTAGACTGGAATTGCATGTAAAGCTTAGGAAAAGAGGCAGAACGTCCACAATGATGCACTTGGCCAAAAAGGGCGTATGCGTTTTTTCCTGAATATATTCAGGAAAAAACGCATACGCCCTTTTTGGCCAACCAAGCAGGCTTGAAAAGGAAATCTGCACTACAATGAAGTCTCACTGCCCCCCGGTCAAAAGGGCCATCTGCAAAAAGTGTAAAATCCAGAAAGGCAGGACAGACCATGGAGAACTGGGAGCCTACTTAGGCTGATGGGCGGGATGTAAATTGCCAACAGCCACTCTGGAGAAGTGTATGGTGTTTCCTGAAACATCTGAAAAACAAAGCAACAGAGCCTAGGGCACTTCCATTTTTGGTCCTATAGATTAGGGAAATTAAAATCAAAAAGACACAGCCACCCCAAAGTTTGGAATGGCTCTGTTTACAAGAACCTCGTTTACGATTCAAGTTCAATATCGCAGAAAGCGAAAAATGGATAAAGAAGTTGTGGTACTTACGTACAATGCAATATCACTCAGCAATGAAATCTATGTCCTCAGGCCAGTAGCAGCATAATGAGTGGATTCAGGTACGATGATTCTAAGTGAAATAAGTCACACAGAAAAAGAAACATCGTAAGATATCACTAACACACGGATTGTAAACTTGGCTACACAGGAACTGAATTACAAAACAGAATAGGGTCTCAAATGTAGAAAACCAACTTATGCTTGCTTAAGGGGAAAGGTGAGTTGGGGTGCTGCATAAAACCAGAGATTGAAATTAGCACAGATACCTTTCCATAAGCCAAATATGTAATAGACAAGAGCTACTGCTTGCTCAACGAAGTGGACTCAACACCCCATATTAAACGCCTAAGAATATACCTGACTAGTAAGAATCTTAAAAGCTATGGATTTATATGTCTCCGAAAGAGAACCAAGCGTGTGTACAGCGACATAAACGCAGCAGTGATAGGATTGGTGAGGTTCGGTGAGCAAATGCAGACCCTTGGAAGTCATATTGCATGGTACCCATTCCATGGTTCTCAACTCTCCAGGTTTAAGGGATTCTTCCTTCAGCTAAAACATGCATGTGGAACCCAGAGTATGATCCACCGTGTGATCGAGAAACGTGTTCAAATGTGTCTCAGATTTCATCCCCTGGTACTCGGGTGCAACATTCCAGACACTTTACTAACACTCTCCCCACTTGGAGAATCAGTGCCTTTAACCTCCTGTTTGGCCCAGTTTGCAATTTCTGCGGAAAATGAACAGGAATAGGGAGAACCAATGAGAGACTAGCTGGAGGTGTCTGGACGGGCAAATTTAACTCTCATTTCCCAACAGGAAGAGGAATTAACCAAAGGCTCAGCGAGCCATGCCGAAACTACACTAGGGCCTGAAGCAATCCTGCGGTGTTGCGGCCAGCTCAAAAGAAAGCGAGTTGAAGAAAGGAGCTCAGGGGCACTGTAATTCACAAACCTGCAGAGTTATAAATGACAGCTATCGTCCAAAAATATATTGAAGTAAGGCTGCCAAGAGGACTTGAAAGCGGGGCAGAATTGCAGGAAACCGATTTCAGGAGGTAGACTGGAATTGCATGTAAAGCATAGGAAAAGAGGCAGAACGTCCACAATGATGCACTTGGCCAAAAAGGACGTATGCGTTTTTTCCTGAATATATTCAGGAAAAAACTCATACGTACTTTTTGGTCAACCAAGCAAGCTTGCAAAGGAAATCTGCACTACAATGAAGTCTCACTGCCCCCCGGTCAAAAGGGCCATCTGAAAAAAGTGTAAAATCCAGAAAGGCAGGACAGGCCATGGAGAACTGGGAGCCTAGTTAGACTGATGGGCGGGATGTAAATTGCCAAAAGCCACTCTGGAGAAGTGTATGGCGTTTCTTGAAACATCTAAAAAACAAAGCAACAGAGCCTAGGGGACTTCCACTTATGGTCCTATAGATTAGGGAAATTAAAATCAAAAAGACACAGCCACCCCAAAGTTTGGGACGGCTCTGTTTACAAGAACCTCGTTTATGGTACAAGTTCAATATCGCAGAAAGCGAAAAATGGATAAAGAAGTTGTGGTACTTACGTACAATGCAATATCACTCAGCAATGAAATCTATGTCATCAGGCCAGTAGCAGCATAATGAGTGGATTCAGGTACGATGATTCTAAGTGAAATAAGTCCCACAGAAAAAGAAACATCATAAGATATCACTAATACACGGAATGTAAACTTGCCTACACAGGAACTGAATTACAAAACAGAATAGTGTCTCAAATGTAGAAAACCAACTTATGCTTGCTTAAGGGGAAAGGTGAGTTGGGGTGCTGCATAAAACCAGAGATTGAAATTAGCACAGATACCTTTCCATAAGCCAAATATGTAATAGACAAGAGCTACTGCTTGCTCAACAAAGTGGACTCAACACTCCATATTAAACGCCTAAGAATATACCTGACTAGTAAGAATCTTAAAACCTATGGATTGATATGTCTCCGAAAGAGAACCAAGCGTGTGTACAGCGACATAAACGCAGCAGTGATAGGATTGGTGAGGTTCGGTGAGCAAATGCAGACCCTTGGAAGTCATATTGCATGGTACCCATTCCATGGTTCTCAACTCTCCAGGTTTAAGGGATTCTTCCTTCAGCTAAAACATGCATGTGGAACCCAGAGTATGATCCACCGTGTGATCGGGAAACGTGTTCAAATGTGTCTCAGTTTTCGTCCCCTGGTACTCGGGTGCAACATTCCAGACGCTTTACTAACACTCTCCCCACTTGGAGAGTCAGTGCCTTTAAACTCCTGTTTGGCCCAGTTTGCAATTTCTGCGGAAAATGAACAGGAATAGGGAGAACCAATGAGAGACTAGCTGGAGGAGTCTGGACGGGCAAATTTAACTCTCATTTCCCACCAGGAAGAGGAATTAACCAAAGGCTCAGCGAGCCATGCCGGAACCACACTAGGGCCTGAAGCAATCCTGCGGTGTTGCGGCCAGCTCACAAAAAAGCAAGTTGAAGAAAGGAGCTCAGGGGCCCTGTAATTCACACACCTGCAGAGTTATAAATGACAGCTATCATCCAAAAATAGATTGAAGTAAGGCTGCCAAGAGGACTTGAAAGCGGGGCAGAATTGCAGGAAACCGATTTCAGGAGGTAGACTGGAATTGCATGTAAAGCATAGGAAAAGAGGCAGAACGTCCACAATGATGCACTTGGCCAAAAAGGGCGTATGCGTTTTTTCCTGAATATATTCAGGAAAAAACGCATACGCCCTTTTTGGCCAACCAAGCAAGATTGCAAAGGAAATCTGCACTACAATGAAGTCTCACTGCCCCCCGGTCAAAAGGGCTATCTGAAGAAAGTGTAAAATCCAGAAAGGCAGGACAGGCCATGGAGAACTGGGAGCCTTGTTATGCTGATGGGCGTGATGTAAATTGCCAACAGCCACTCTGGAGTAGTGTATGGTGTTTCCTGAAACATCTAAAAAACAAAGCACCAGAGCCTAGGGCACTTCCACTTATGGTCCTATAGCTTAGGGAAATTAAAATCAAAAAGACACAGCCACCCCAAAGTTTGAGAGGGCTCTGTTTACATGAACCTCGTTTTCGGTACAAGTTCAATATCGCAGAAAGCGAAAAATGGATAAAGAAGTTGTGGTACTTACGTACAATGCAATATCACTCAGCAATGAAATCTATGTCATCAGGCCAGTAGCAGCATAATGAGTGGATTCAGGTACGATGATTCTAAGTGAAATAAGTCACACAGAAAAAGAAACATCGTAAGATATCACTAATACACGGAATGTAAGCTTGGCTACACAGGAACTGAATTACAAAACAGAACAGGGTCTCAAATGTAGAAAACCAACTTATGCTTGCTTAAGGGGAAAGGTGAGTTGGGGTGCTGCATAAAACCAGAGATTGAAATTAGCACAGATACCTTTCCATAAGCCAAATATGTAATAGACAAGAGCTACTGCTTGCTCAACGAAGTGGACTCAACACCCCATATTAAACGCCTAAGAATATACCTGACTAGTAAGAATCTTAAAAGCTATGGATTTATATGTCTCCGAAAGAGAACCAAGCGTGTGTACAGCGACATAAACGCAGCAGTGATAGGATTGGTGAGGTTCGGTGAGCAAATGCAGACCCTTGGAAGTCATATTGCATGGTACCCATTCCATGGTTCTCAACTCTCCAGGTTTAAGGGATTCTTCCTTCAGCTAAAACATGCATGTGGAACCCAGAGTATGATCCACCGTGTGATCGAGAAACGTGTTCAAATGTGTCTCAGATTTCATCCCCTGGTACTCGGGTGCAACATTCCAGACACTTTTCTAACACTCTCCCCACTTGGAGAATCAGTGCCTTTAACCTCCTGTTTGGCCCAGTTTGCAATTTCTGCGGAAAATGAACAGGAATAGGGAGAACCAATGAGAGACTAGCTGGAGGTGTCTGGACGGGCAAATTTAACTCTCATTTCCCAACAGGAAGAGGAATTAACCAAAGGCTCAGCGAGCCATGCCGAAACTACACTAGGGCCTGAAGCAATCCTGCGGTGTTGCGGCCAGCTCAAAAGAAAGCGAGTTGAAGAAAGGAGCTCAGGGGCACTGTAATTCACAAACCTGCAGAGTTATAAATGACAGCTATCGTCCAAAAATATATTGAAGTAAGGCTGCCAAGAGGACTTGAAAGCGGGGCAGAATTGCAGGAAACCGATTTCAGGAGGTAGACTGGAATTGCATGTAAAGCATAGGAAAAGAGGCAGAACGTCCACAATGATGCACTTGGCCAAAAAGGACGTATGCGTTTTTTCCTGAATATATTCAGGAAAAAACGCATACGTACTTTTTGGTCAACCAAGCAAGCTTGCAAAGGAAATCTGCACTACAATGAAGTCTCACTGCCCCCCGGTCAAAAGGGCCATCTGAAAAAAGTGTAAAATCCAGAAAGGCAGGACAGGCCATGGAGAACTGGGAGCCTAGTTAGACTGATGGGCGGGATGTAAATTGCCAACAGCCACTCTGGAGAAGTGTATGGCGTTTCTTGAAACATCTAAAAAACAAAGCAACAGAGCCTAGGGGACTTCCACTTATGGTCCTATAGATTAGGGAAATTAAAATCAAAAAGACACAGCCACCCCAAAGTTTGGGACGGCTCTGTTTACAAGAACCTCGTTTATGGTACAAGTTCAATATCGCAGAAAGCGAAAAATGGATAAAGAAGTTGTGGTACTTACGTACAATGCAATATCACTCAGCAATGAAATCTATGTCATCAGGCCAGTAGCAGCATAATGAGTGGATTCAGGTACGATGATTCTAAGTGAAATAAGTCCCACAGAAAAAGAAACATCATAAGATATCACTAATACACGGAATGTAAACTTGCCTACACAGGAACTGAATTACAAAACAGAATAGTGTCTCAAATGTAGAAAACCAACTTATGCTTGCTTAAGGGGAAAGGTGAGTTGGGGTGCTGCATAAAACCAGAGATTGAAATTAGCACAGATACCTTTCCATAAGCCAAATATGTAATAGACAAGAGCTACTGCTTGCTCAACAAAGTGGACTCAACACTCCATATTAAACGCCTAAGAATATACCTGACTAGTAAGAATCTTAAAACCTATGGATTGATATGTCTCCGAAAGAGAACCAAGCGTGTGTACAGCGACATAAACGCAGCAGTGATAGGATTGGTGAGGTTCGGTGAGCAAATGCAGACCCTTGGAAGTCATATTGCATGGTACCCATTCCATGGTTCTCAACTCTCCAGGTTTAAGGGATTCTTCCTTCAGCTAAAACATGCATGTGGAACCCAGAGTATGATCCACCGTGTGATCGGGAAACGTGTTCAAATGTGTCTCAGTTTTCGTCCCCTGGTACTCGGGTGCAACATTCCAGACGCTTTACTAACACTCTCCCCACTTGGAGAGTCAGTGCCTTTAAACTCCTGTTTGGCCCAGTTTGCAATTTCTGCGGAAAATGAACAGGAATAGGGAGAACCAATGAGAGACTAGCTGGAGGAGTCTGGACGGGCAAATTTAACTCTCATTTCCCACCAGGAAGAGGAATTAACCAAAGGCTCAGCGAGCCATGCCGGAACCACACTAGGGCCTGAAGCAATCCTGCGGTGTTGCGGCCAGCTCACAAAAAAGCAAGTTGAAGAAAGGAGCTCAGGGGCCCTGTAATTCACACACCTGCAGAGTTATAAATGACAGCTATCATCCAAAAATAGATTGAAGTAAGGCTGCCAAGAGGACTTGAAAGCGGGGCAGAATTGCAGGAAACCGATTTCAGGAGGTAGACTGGAATTGCATGTAAAGCATAGGAAAAGAGGCAGAACGTCCACAATGATGCACTTGGCCAAAAAGGGCGTATGCGTTTTTTCCTGAATATATTCAGGAAAAAACGCATACGCCCTTTTTGGCCAACCAAGCAAGATTGCAAAGGAAATCTGCACTACAATGAAGTCTCACTGCCCCCCGGTCAAAAGGGCTATCTGAAGAAAGTGTAAAATCCAGAAAGGCAGGACAGGCCATGGAGAACTGGGAGCCTTGTTATGCTGATGGGCGTGATGTAAATTGCCAACAGCCACTCTGGAGTAGTGTATGGTGTTTCCTGAAACATCTAAAAAACAAAGCACCAGAGCCTAGGGCACTTCCACTTATGGTCCTATAGCTTAGGGAAATTAAAATCAAAAAGACACAGCCACCCCAAAGTTTGAGAGGGCTCTGTTTACATGAACCTCGTTTTCGGTACAAGTTCAATATCGCAGAAAGCGAAAAATGGATAAAGAAGTTGTGGTACTTACGTACAATGCAATATCACTCAGCAATGAAATCTATGTCATCAGGCCAGTAGCAGCATAATGAGTGGATTCAGGTACGATGATTCTAAGTGAAATAAGTCACACAGAAAAAGAAACATCGTAAGATATCACTAATACACGGAATGTAAGCTTGGCTACACAGGAACTGAATTACAAAACAGAACAGGGTCTCAAATGTAGAAAACCAACTTATGCTTGCTTAAGGGGAAAGGTGAGTTGGGGTGCTGCATAAAACCAGAGATTGAAATTAACACAGATAACTTTCTATAAGACAAATATGTAATAGACCAGAGCTACTCCTTGCTCAACGAAGTGGACTCAACACCCCATATTAAACGCCTAAGAATATACCTGACTAGTAAGAATCTTAAAACCTATGGATTTATATGTCTCCGAAAGAGAATCCAGCGTGTGTACAGCGGCATAAAGGCAGCAGTGAAAGGATTGGTGAGGTTCGGTGAGCAAATGAAGACCGTTTGAAGTCATATTGCATGGTACCCATTCCATGGTTCTCAACTCTCTAGGTTTAAGGGATTCTTCCTTCAGCTAAAACATGCATGTGGAACCCAGAGTATGATCCAACGTGTGATCGGGAAACGTGTTCAAATGTGTCTCAGTTTTCGTCCCCTGGTACTCGGGTGCAACATTCCAGACGCTTTACTAACACTCTCCCCACTTGGAGAGTCACTGCCTTTAACCTCCTGTTTGGCCCAGTTTGCAATTTCTGCGGAAAATGAACAGGAATAGGGAGAAACAATGAGAGGCTAGCTGGAGGTGTCTGGACGGGCAAATTTAACTCTCATTTCCCACCAGGAAGAGGAATTAACCAAAGGCTCAGCGAGCCATGCCGGAACCACACTAGGGCCTGAAGCAATCCTGCGGTGTTGCGGCCAGCTCACAAGAAAGCGAGTTGAAGAAAGGAGCTCAGGGGCACTGTAATTCACAAACCTGCAGAGTTATAAATGACAGCTATCGTCCAAAAATATATTGAAGTAAGGCTGCCAAGAGGACTTGAAAGCGGGGCAGAATTGCAGGAAACCGATTTCAGGAGGTAGACTGGAATTGCATGTAAAGCATAGGAAAAGAGGCAGAACGTCCACAATGATGCACTTGGCCAAAAAGGGCGTATGCGTTTTTTCCTGAATATATTCAGGAAAAAACGCATACGTACTTTTTGGCCAACCAAGCAAGCTTGCAAAGGAAATCTGCACTACAATGAAGTCTCACTGCCCCCCGGTCAAAAGAGCCATCTGAAAAAAGTGTAAAATCCAGAAAAGCAGGACAGGCCATGGAGAACTGGGAGCCTTGTTATGCTGATGGGCGGGATGTAAATTGCCAACAGCCACTCTGGAGAAGTGTATGGTGTTTCCTGAAACATCTAAAAAACAAAGCAACAGAGCCTAGGGCACTTCCACTTATGGTCCTATAGATTAGGGAAATTAAAATCAAAAAGACACAGCCACCCCAAAGTTTGGGACGGCTCTGTTTACAAGAACCTCATTTACGGTACAAGTTCAATATCGCAGAAAGCGAAAAATGGATAAAGAAGTTGTGGTACTTACGTACAATGCAATATCACTCAGCAATGAAATCTATGTCATCAGGCCAGTAGCAGCATAATGAGTGGATTCAGGTACGATGATTCTAAGTGAAATAAGTCACACAGAAAAAGAAACATCATAAGATATCACTAATACACGGAATGTAAACTTGGCTACACAGGAACTGAATTACAAAACAGAATAGGGTCTCAAATGTAGAAAACCAACATATCCTTGCTTAAGGGGAAAGGTGAGTTGGGGTGCTGCATAAAACCAGAGATTGAAATTAGCACAGATACATTTCCATAAGTCAAATATGTAATAGACCAGAGCTACTGCTAGCTCAACGAAGTGGACTCAACACCCCATATTAAACGCCTAAGAATATACCTGACTAGTAAGAATCTTAAAACCTATGGATTTATATGTCTCCGAAAGAGAATCCAGCGTGTGTACAGCGGCATAAACGCAGCAGTGATAGGATTGGTGAGGTTCGGTGAGCAAATGCAGACCCTTTGAAGTCATATTGCATGGTACCCATTCCATGGGTCTCAACTCTCCAGGTTTAAGGGATTCTTCCTTCAGCTAAAACATGCATGTGGAACCCAGAGTATGATCCACCGTGTGATCGGGAAACGTGTTCAAATGTGTCTCAGTTTTCGTCCCCTGGTACTCGGGTGCAACATTCCAGACGCTTTACTAACACTCTCCCCACTTGGAGAGTCAGTGCCTTTAACCTCCTGTTTGGCCCAGTTTGCAATTTCTGTGGAAAATTAACAGGAATAGGGAGAACCAATGAGAGACTAGCTGGAGGTGTCTGGACGGGCAAATTTAACTCTCATTTCCCACCAGGAAGAGGAATTAACCAAAGGCTCAGCGAGCCATGCCGGAACCACATTAGGGCCTGAAGCAATCCTGCGGTGTTGTGGCCAGCTCACAAGAAAGCGAGTTGAAGAAAGGAGCTCAGGGGCACTGTAATTCACAAAACTGCAGAGTTATAAATGACAGCTATCGTCCAAAAATATATTGAAGTAAGGCTGCCAAGAGGACTTGAAAGCGGGGCAGAATTGCAGGAAACCGATTTCAGGAGGTAGACTGGAATTGCATGTAAAGCATAGGAAAAGAGGCAGAACGTCCACAATGATGCACTTGGCCAAAAATGGCGTATGGGTTTTTTCCTGAATATATTCAGGAAAAAACGCATACGCCCTTTTTGGCCAACCAAGCAAGCTTGCAAAGGAAATCTGCACTACAATGAAGTCTCACTGCCCCCCGGTCAAAAGGGCCATCTGAAAAAAGTGTAAAATCCAGAAAGGCAGGACAGGCCATGGAGAACTGGGAGCCTTCTTATGCTGATGGGCGGGATGTAAATTGCCAACAGCCACTCTGGAGAAGTGTATGGTGTTTCCTGAAACATCTAAAAAACAAAGCAACAGAGCCTAGGGCACTTCCACTTATGGTCCTATAGATTAGGGAAATTAAAATCAAAAACACACAGCCACCCCAAAGTTTGGGACGGCTATGTTTACAAGAACCTCATTTACGGTACAAGTTCAATATCGCAGAAAGCGAAAAATGGATAAAGAAGTTGTGGAACTTACGTACAATGCAATATCACTCAGCAATGAAATCTATGTCATCAGGCCAGTAGCAGCATAATGAATGGATTCAGGTACGATGATTCTAAGTAAAATAAGTCACACAGAAAAAGAAACATCATAAGGTATCACTAATACACGGAATGTAAACTTGGCTACACAGGAACTGAATTACAAAACAGAATAGGGTCTCAAATGTAGAAAACCAACTTATGCTTGCTTAAGGGGAAAGGTGAGTTGGGGTGCTGCATAAAACCAGAGATTGAAATTAACACAGATACCTTTCCATAAGCCAAATATGTAATAGACAAGAGCTACTGCTTGCTCAACGAAGTGGACTCAACACCCCATATTAAACGCCTAAGAATATACCTGACTAGTAAGAATCTTAAAACCTATGGATTTATATGTCTCCGAAAGAGAATCCAGCGTGTGTACAGGGCATAAACGCAGCAGTGATAGGATTGGTGAGGTTCGGTGAGCAAATGCAGACCCTTTGAAGTCATATTGCATGGTACCCATTCCATGGGTCTCAACTCTCCAGGTTTAAGGGATTCTTCCTTCAGCTAAAACATGCATGTGGAACCCAGAGTATGATCCACCATGTGATCGGGAAACGTGTTCAAATGTGTCTCAGTTTTCGTCCCCTGGTACTCGGATGCAACATTCCAGACGCTTTACTAACACTCTCCCCACTTGGAGAGTCAGTGCCTTTAACCTCCTGTTTGGCCCAGTTTGCAATTTTTGTGGAAAATGAACAGGAATAGGGAGAACCAATGAGAGACTAGCTGGAGGTGTCTGGACGGGCAAATTTAACTCTCATTTCCCACCAGGAAGAGGAATTATCCAAAGGCTCAGAGAGCCATGCCGGAACCACACTAGGGCCTGAAGCAATCCTGCGGTGTTGCGGCCAGCTCACAAGAAAGCCAGTTGAAAAAAGGAGCTCAGGGGCACTGTAATTCACAAACCTGCAGAGTTATAAATGACAGCTATCGTCCAAAAATATATTGAAGTAAGGCTGCCAAGAGGACTTGAAAGCGGGGCAGAATTGCAGGAAACCGATTTCAGGAGGTAGACTGGAATTGCATGTAAAGCATAGGAAAAGAGGCAGAACGTCCACAATGATGCACTTGGCCAAAAAGGACGTATGCGTTTTTTCCTGAATATATTCAGGAAAAAACGCATACACCCTTTTTGGTCAACCAAGCAAGCTTGCAAAGGAAATCTGCACTACAATGAAGTCTCACTGCCCCCCGGTCAAAAGGGCCATCTGAAAAAAGTGTAAAATCCAGAAAGGCAGGACAGGCCATGGAGAACTGGGAGGCTTGTTATGCTGATGGGCGTGATGTAAATTGCCAACAGCCACTCTGGAGAAGTGTATGGCGTTTCCTGAAACATCTAAAAAACAAAGCAACAGAGCCTAGGGGACTTCCACTTATGGTCCTATAGATTAGGGAAATTAAAATCAAAAAGACACAGCCACCCCAAAGTTTGGGACGGCTATGTTTATAAGAACCTCGGTTATGGTACAAGTTCAATATCGCAGAAAGCGAAAAATGGATAAAGAAGTTGTGGTACTAACGTACAATGCAATATCACTCAGCAATGAAATCTCTGTCATCAGGCCCATAGCAGCATAATGAGTGGATTCAGGTACGATGATTCTAACTGAAATATGCCACACAGAAAAAGAAACATCATAAGATATCACTAATACACGGAATGTAAACTTGGCTACACAGGAACTGAATTACAAAACAGAATAGGGTCTCAAATGTAGAAAACCAACTTATGCTTGCTTAAGGGGAAAGGTGAGTTGGGGTGCTGCATAAAACCAGAGATTGAAATTAGCACAGAGACCTTTCCATAAGCCAAATATGTAATAGACAAGAGCTACTGCTTGCTCAACGAAGTGGACTCAACACCCCATATTAAACGCCTAAGAATATACCTGACTAGTAAGAATCTTAAAACCTATGGATTTATATGTCTCCGAAAGAGAATCCAGCGTGTGTACAGCGGCATAAACGCAGCAGTGATAGGATTGGTGAGGTTCGGTGAGCAAATGCAGACCCTTTGAAGTCATATTTCATGGTACCCATTCCATGGGTCTCAACTCTCCAGGTTTAAGGGATTCTTCCTTCAGCTAAAACATGCATGTGGAACCCAGAGTATGATCCACCGTGTGATCGGGAAACGTGTTCAAATGTGTCTCAGTTTTCGTCCCCTGGTACTCGGGTGCAACATTCCAGATGCTTTACTAACACTCTCCCCACTTGGAGAGTCAGTGCCTTTAACCTCCTGTTTGGCTCAGTTTGCAATTTCTGTGGAAAATGAACAGGAATAGGGAGAACCAATGAGAGACTAGCTGGAGGTGTCTGGATGGGCAAATTTAACTCTCATTTCCCACCAGGAAGAGGAATTAACCAAAGGCTCAGCGAGCCATGCCGGAACCACACTAGGGCCTGAAGCAATCCTGCGGTGTTGCGGCCAGCTCACAAGAAAGCGAGTTGAAGAAAGGAGCTCAAGGGCACTGTCATTCACAAACCTGCAGAGTTTTAGATGACAGCTATCGTCCAAAAATATATTGAAGTAAGGCTGCCAAGAGGACTTGAAAGCGGGGCAGAATTGCAGGAAACCGATTTCAGGAGGTAGACTGGAATTGCATGTAAAGCATAGGAAAAGAGGCAGAACGTCCACAATGATGCATTTGGCCAAAAAGGGCGTATGCGTGTTTTCCTGAATATATTCAGGAAGAAACGCATACGCCCTTTTTGGCCAACCAAGCAAGCTTGCAAAGGAAATCTGCACTACAATGAAGTCTCACTGCCCCCCGGTCAAAAGGGCCATCTGAAAAAAGTGTAAAATCCAGAATAACAGGACAGGCCATGGAGAACTGGGAGCCTTGTTATGCTGATGGGCGGGATGTAAATTGCCAACAGCCACTCTGGAGAAGTGTATGGTGTTTCTGGAAACATCTAAAAAACAAAGCAAGAGAGCCTAGGGCACTTCCACTTATGGTCCTATAGCTTAGGGAAATTAAAATCAAAAAGACACAGCCACCCCAAAGTCTGGGACGGCTCTGTTTACAAGAACCTCGTTTACGTACAAGTTCAATATCGCAGAAAGCGAAAAATGGATAAAGAAGTTGTGGTACTAACGTACAATGCAATACCACTCAGCAATGAAATCTATGTCATCAGGCCAGTAGCAGCATAATGAGTGGATTCAGGTACGATGATTCTAACTGAAATATGCCACACAGAAAAAGAAACATCATAAGATATCACTAATACACGGAATGTAAACTTGGCTACACAGGAACTGAATTACAAAACAGAATAGGGTCTCAAATGTAGAAAACCAACTTATGCTTGCTTAAGGGGAAAGGTGAGTTGGGGTGCTGCATAAAACCAGAGATTGAAATTAGCACAGAGACCTTTCCATAAGCCAAATATGTAATAGACAAGAGCTACTGCTTGCTCAACGAAGTGGACTCAACACCCCATATTAAACGCCTAAGAATATACCTGACTAGTAAGAATCTTAAAACCTATGGATTTATATGTCTCCGAAAGAGAATCCAGCGTGTGTACAGCGGCATAAACGCAGCAGTGATAGGATTGGTGAGGTTCGGTGAGCAAATGCAGACCCTTTGAAGTCATATTGCATGGTACCCATTCCATGGGTCTCAACTCTCCAGGTTTAAGGGATTCTTCCTTCAGCTAAAACATGCATGTGGAACCCAGAGTATGATCCACCGTGTGATCGGGAAACGTGTTCAAATGTGTCTCAGTTTTCGTCCCCTGGTACTCGGGTGCAACATTCCAGATGCTTTACTAACACTCTCCCCACTTGGAGAGTCAGTGCCTTTAACCTCCTGTTTGGCTCAGTTTGCAATTTCTGTGGAAAATGAACAGGAATAGGGAGAACCAATGAGAGACTAGCTGGAGGTGTCTGGATGGGCAAATTTAACTCTCATTTCCCACCAGGAAGAGGAATTAACCAAAGGCTCAGCGAGCCATGCCGGAACCACACTAGGGCCTGAAGCAATCCTGCGGTGTTGCGGCCAGCTCACAAGAAAGCGAGTTGAAGAAAGGAGCTCAGGGGCACTGTCATTCACAAACCTGCAGAGTTTTAAATGACAGCTATCGTCCAAAAATATATTGAAGTAAGGCTGCCAAGAGGACTTGAAAGCGGGGCAGAATTGCAGGAAACCGATTTCAGGAGGTAGACTGGAATTGCATGTAAAGCATAGGAAAAGAGGCAGAACGTCCACAATGATGCACTTGGCCAAAAAGGGCGTATGCGTGTTTTCCTGAATATATTCAGGAAGAAACGCATACGCCCTTTTTGGCCAACCAAGCAAGCTTGCAAAGGAAATCTGCACTACAATGAAGTCTCACTGCCCCCCGGTCAAAAGGGCCATCTGAAAAAAGTGTAAAATCCAGAAAGGCAGGACAGGCCATGGAGAACTGGGAGCCTTGTTATGCTGATGGGCGGGATGTAAATTGCCAACAGCCACTCTGGAGAAGTGTATGGTGTTTCTGGAAACATCTAAAAAACAAAGCAAGAGAGCCTAGGGCACTTCCACTTATGGTCCTATAGCTTAGGGAAATTAAAATCAAAAAGACACAGCCACCCCAAAGTCTGGGACGGCTCTGTTTACAAGAACCTCGTTTACGTACAAGTTCAATATCGCAGAAAGCGAAAAATGGATAAAGAAGTTGTGGTACTAACGTACAATGCAATACCACTCAGCAATGAAATCTATGTCATCAGGCCAGTAGCAGCATAATGAGTGGATTCAGGTACGATGATTCTAAGTGAAATAAGTCACACAGAAAAAGAAACATCATAAAGTATCACTAATACACGGAATGTAAACTTGCCTACACAGGAACTGAATTACAAAACAGAATAGGGTCTCAAATGTAGAAAACCAACTTATGCTTGCTTAAGGGGAAAGGTGAGTTGTGGTGCTGCATAAAACCAGAGAGTGAAATTAGCACAGATACCTTTCCATAAGCCAAATATGTAATAGACAAGAGCTACTGCTTGCTCAACGAAGTGGACTCAACACCCCATATTAAACGCCTAAGAATATACCTGACTAGTAAGAATCTTAAAACCTATGGATTTATATGTCTCCGAAAGAGAATCAAGCGTGTGTACAGCGGCATAAACGCAGCAGTGATAGGATTGGTGAGGTTCGGTGAGCAAATGCAGACCCTTTGAAGTCATATTGCATGGTACCCATTCCATGGTTCTCAACTCTCCAGGTTTAAGGGATTCTTCCTTCAGCTAAAACATGCATGTGGAACCCAGAGTATGATCCACCGTGTGATCGGGAAACGTGTTCAAATGTGTCTCAGTTTTCGTCCCCTGGTACTTGGGTGCAACATTCCAGACGCTTTACTAACACTCTCCCCACTTGGAGAGTCAGTGTCTTTAACCTCCTGTTTGGCCCAGTTTGCAATTTCTGCGGAAAATGAACAGGAATAGGGAGAACCAATGACAGACTAGCTGGAGGTGTCTGGACGGGCACATTTAACTCTCATTTCCCACCAGGAAGAGGAATTAACCAAAGGCTCAGCGAGCCATGCCGGAACCACACTAGGGCCCGAAGCCATCCTGCGGTGTTGCGGCCAGCTCACAAGAAAGCGAGTTGAAGAAAGGAGCTCAGTGGCACTGCCATTCACAAACCTGCAGAGTTATAAATGACAGTTATCTTCCAAAAATATATTGAAGTAAGGCTGCCAAGAGGACTTGAAAGCGGGGCAGAATTGCAGGAAACCGATTTCAGGAGGTAGACTGGAATTGCATGTAAAGCATAGGAAAAGAGGCAGAACGTCCACAATGATGCACTTGGCCATAAAGGGCGTATGCGTGTTTTCCCGAATATATTCCTGAATATATTCAGGAAAAAACGCATACGCCCTTTTTGGCCAACCAAGCAAGCTTGCAAAGGAAATCTGCACTACAATGAAGTCTCACTGCCCCCCGGTCAAAAGGGCCATCTGAAAAAAGTGTAATATCCAGAAAGGCAGGACAGGCCATGGAGAACTGGGAGCCTTCTTATGCTGATGGGCGGGATGTAAATTGCAAACAGCCACTCTGGAGAAGTGTATGGTGTTTCCTGAAACATCTAAAAAACAAAGCAACAGAGCCTAGGGCACTTCCACTTATGGTCCTATAGCTTAGGGAAATTAAAATCAAAAAGACACAGCCACCCCAAAGTTTGGGACGGCTCTGTTTACAAGAACCTCGTTTACGGTACAAGTTCAATATCGCAGAAAGCGAAAAATGGATAAAGAAGTTGTGGTACTAACGTACAATGCAATTTCACTCAGCAATGAAATCTCTGTCATCAGGCTCATAGCAGCATAATGAGTGGATTCAGGTACGATGATTCTAAGTGAAATATGTCACACAGAAAAAGAAACATCATAGGATATCACTAATACACGGAATGTAAACTTGGCTACACAGGAACTGAATTACAAAACAGAATAGGGTCTCAAATGTAGAAAACCAACTTATGCTTGCTTAAGGGGAAAGGTGAGTTGGGGTGCTGCATAAAACCAGAGATTGAAATTAACACAGATACCTTTCCATAAGCCAAATATGTAATAGACAAGAGCTACTGCTTGCTCAACGAAGTGGACTCAACACCCCATATTAAACGCCTAAGAATATACCTGACTAGTAAGAATCTTAAAACCTATGGATTTATATGTCTCCGAAAGAGAATCAAGCGTGTTTACAGCGACATAAACGCAGCAGTGATAGGATTGGTGAGGTTCGGTGAGCAAATGCAGACCCTTTGAAGTCATATTGCATGGTACCCATTCCATGGTTCTCAACTCTCCAGGTTTAAGGGATTCTTCCTTCAGCTAAAACATGCATGTGGAACCCAGAGTATGATCCACCGTGTGATCGGGAAACGTGTTCAAATGTGTCTCAGTTTTCGTCCCCTGGTACTCGGGTGCAACATTCCAGACGCTTTACTAACACTCTCCCCACTTGGAGAGTCAGTGCCTTTAACCTCCTGTTTGGCCCAGTTTGCAATTTCTGCGGAAAATGAACAGGAATAGGGAGAACCAATGAGAGACTAGCTGGAGGTGTCTGGACGGGCAAATTTACCTCTCATTTCCCACCAGGAAGAGGAATTAACCAAAGGCTCAGCGAGCCATGCCGGAACCACACTAGGGCCTGAAGCAATCCTGCGGTGTTGTGGCCAGCTCACAAGAAAGCGAGTTGAAGAAAGGAGCTCAGGGGCACTGTAATTCACAAACCTGCAGAGTTATAAATGACAGCTATCGTCCAAAAATATATTGCAGTAAGGCTGCCAAGAGGACTTGAAAGCAGGGCAGAATTGCAGGAAACCGATTTCAGGAGGTAGACTGGAATTGGATGTAAAGCATAGGAAAAGAGGCAGAACGTCCACAATGATGCACTTGGCCAAAAAGGGCGTATGCGTTTTTTCCTGAATATATTCAGGAAAAAACGCATACGCCCATTTTGGCCAACCAAGCAAGCTTGCAAAGGAAATCTGCACTACAATGAAGTCTCACTGCCCCCGGTCAAAAGGGCCATCTGAAAAAAGTGTAAAATCCAGAAAAGCAGGACAGGCCATGGAGAACTGGGAGCCTTGTTATGCTGATGGGTGGGATGTAAATTGCCAACAGCCACTCTGGAGAAGTGTATGGTGTTTCCTGAAACATCTAAAAAACAAAGCAACAGAGCCTAGGGCACTTCCACTTATGGTCCTATAGATTAGGGAAATTAAAATCAAAAAGACACAGCCACCCCAAAGTTTGGGATGGCTCTGTTTACAAGAACCTCATTTACGGTACAAGTTCAATATCGCAGAAAGCGAAAAATGGATAAAGAAGTTGTGGTACTTACGTACAATGCAATATCACTCAGCAATGAAATCTATGTCATCAGGCCAGTAGCAGCATAATAAGTGGATTCAGGTACGATGATTCTAAGTAAAATAAGTCACACAGAAAAAGAAACATCATAAGGTATCACTAATACACGGAATGTAAACTTGGCTACACAGGAACTGAATTACAAAACAGAATAGTGTCTCAAATGTAGAAAACCAACTTATGCTTGCTTAAGGGGAAAGGTGAGTTGGGGTGCTGCATAAAACCAGAGATTGAAATTAGCATAGATACCTTTCCATAAGTCAAATATGTAATAGACAAGAGCTACTGCTTGCTCAACGAAGTGGACTCAACACCCCATATTAAACGCCTAAGAATATACCTGACTAGTAAGAATCTTAACACCTATGGATTTATATGTCTCTGAAAGATAATCCAGCGTGTGTACAGCAGCATAAACACAGCAGTGATAGGATTGGTGAGGTTCGGTGAGCAAATGCAGACCCTTTGAAGTCATATTGCATGGTACCCATTCCATGCGTCTCAACTCTCCAGGTTTAAGGGATTCTTCCTTCAGCTAAAACATGCATGTGGAACCCAGAGTATGATCCACCATGTGATCGAGAAACGTGTTCAAATGTGTCTCAGTTTTCGTCCCCTGGTACTCGGGTGCAACATTCCAGACGCTTTACTAACACTCTCCCCACTTGGAGAGTCAGCGCCTTTATCCTCCTGTTTGGCCCAGTTTGCAATTTCTGCGGAAAATGAACAGGAATAGGGAGAACCAATCAGAGACTAGCTGGAGGTGTCTGGACGGGCAAATTTAACTCTCATTTCCCACCAGGAAGAGGAATTAACCAAAGGCTCAGCGAGCCATGCCGGAACCACCCTAGGGCCTGAAGCAATCCTGCGGTGTTGCGGCCAGCTCACAAGAAAGCCAGTTGAAAAAAGGAGCTCAGGGGCACTGTAATTTACAAACCTTCAGAGTTATAAATGACAGCTATCGTCCAAAAATATATTGAAGTAAGGCTGCCAAGAGGACTTGAAAGCGGGGAAGAATTGCAGGAAACCGATTTCAGGAGGTAGACTGGAATTGCATGTAAAGCATAGGAAAAGAGGCAGAACGTCCACAATGATGCACTTGGCCAAAAAGGGCGTATGCGTTTTTTCCTGAATATATTCAGGAAAAAACGCATACGCCCTTTTTGGCCAACCAAGCAAGCTTGCAAAGGAAATCTGCACTACAATGAAGTCTCACTGCCCCCGGTTCAAAAGGGCCATCTGAAAAAAGTGTAAAATCCAGAAAGGCAGGACAGGCCATGGAGAACTGGGAGCCTTGTTATGCTGATGGGCGGGATGTAAATTGCCAACAGCCACTCTGGAGAAGTGTATGGTGTTTCCTGAAACATCTAAAAAACAAAGCAACAGAGCCTAGGGCACTTCCACTTATGGTCCTATAGATTAGGGAAATTAAAATCAAAAAGACACAGCCACCCCAAAGTTTGGGACGGCTCTGTTTACAAGAACCTCATTTACGGTACAAGTTCAATATTGCAGAAAGTGAAAAATGGATAAAGAAGTTGTGGTACTTACGTACAATGCAATACCACTCAGCAATGAAATCTATGTCATCAGGCCAGTAGCAGCATAATGAGTGGATTCAGGTACGATGATTCTAAGTGAAATAAGTCACACAGAAAAAGAAACATCATAAGATATCACTAATACACGGAATGTAAACTTGCCTACACAGGAACTGAATTACAAAACAGAATAGGGTCTCAAATGTAGAAAACCAACTTATGCTTGCTTAAGGGGAAAGGTGAGTTGGGGTGCTGCATAAAACCAGAGATTGAAATTAGCACAGATACATTTCCATAAGTCAAATATGTAATAGACAAGAGCTACTGCTTGCTCAACGAAGTGGACTCAACACCCCATATTAAACGCCTAAGAATATACCTGACTAGTAAGAATCTTAAAGCCTATGGATTTATATGTCTCCGAAAGATAATCAAGCATGTGTACAGTGGCATAAACGCAGCAGTGATAGGATTGGTGAGGTTCGGTGACTAAATGCAGACCCTTTGAAGTCATATTGCATGGTACCCATTCCATGCGTCTCAACTCTCCAGGTAAGGGATTCTTCCTTCAGCTAAAACATTCATGTGGAACCCAGAGTATGATCCACCGTGTGATCGGGAAACGTGTTCATATGTGTCTCAGTTTTCGTCCCCTGGTACTCGGGTGCAACATTCCAGACGCTTTACTAACACTCTCCCCACTTGGAGAGTCAGTGCCTTTAACCTCCTGTTTGGCCCAGTTTGCAATTTCTCTGGAAAATTAACAGGAATAGGGAGAACCAATGACAGACTAGCTGGAGGTGTCTGGACGGGCACATTTAACTCTCATTTCCCACCAGGAAGAGGAATTAACCAAAGGCTCAGCGAGCCATGCCGGAACCACACTAGGGCCTGAAGCAATCCTGCGGTGTTGCGGCCAGCTCACAAAAAAGCCAGTTGAAAAAAGGAGCTCAGGGGCACTGTAATTCACAAAGCTTCAGAGTTATAAATGACAGCTATCGTCCAAAAATATATTGAAGTAAGGCTGCCAAGAGGATTTGAAAGCGGGAAGAATTGCAGGAAACCGATTTCAGGAGGTAGACTGGAATTGCATGTAAAGCATAGGAAAAGAGGCAGAACGTCCACAATGATGCACTTGACCAAAAAGGGCGTATGCGTTTTTTCCTGAATATATTCCTGAATATATTCAGGAAAAAACGCATACGCCCTTTTTGGCCAACCAAGCAAGCTTGCAAAGGAAATCTGCACTACAATGAAGTCTCACTGCCCCCCGGTCAAAAGGGCGATCTGAAAAAAGTGTAAAATCCAGAAAGGCAGGACAGGCCATGGAGAACTGGGAGCCTTCTTATGCTGATGGGCGGGATGTAAATTGCCAACAGCCACTCTGGAGAAGTGTATGGTGTTTCCTGAAACATCTAAAAAACAAAGCAACAGAGCCTAGGGCACTTCCACTTATGGTCCTATAGATTAGGGAAATTAAAATCAAAAAGACACAGCCACCCCAAAGTTTGGGACGGCTCTGTTTACAAGAACCTCATTTACAGTACAAGTTCAATATTGCAGAAAGCGAAAAATGGATAAAGAAGTTGTGGTACTTATGTACAATGCAATACCACTCAGCAATGAAATCTATGTCATCAGGCCAGTAGCAGCATAATGAGTGGATTCAGGTACGATGATTCTAAGTGAAATAAGTCCCACAGAAAAAGAAACATCATAAGATATCACTAATACACGGAATGTAAACTTGCCTACACAGGAACTGAATTACAAAACAGAATAGGGTCTCAAATGTAGAAAAACAACTTATGCTTGCTTAAGGGGAAAGGTGAGTTGGGGTGCTGCATAAAACCAGAGATTGAAATTACCACAGATACCTTTCCATAAGCCAAATATGTAATAGACAAGAGCTACTGCTTGCTCAACGAAGTGGACTCAACACCCCATATTAAACGCCTAAGTATATACCTGACTAGTAAGAATCTTAAAGCCTATGGATTTATATGTCTCCGAAAGAGAATCAAGCGTGTGTGCAGCGGCATAAACGCAGCAGTGATAGGATTGGTGAGGTTCGGTGAGCAAATGCAGACCCTTTGAAGTCATATTGCATGGTACCCATTCCATGCGTCTCAACTCTCCAGGTAAGGGATTCTTCCTTCAGCTAAAACATGCATGTGGAACCCAGAGTATGATCCACCGTGTGATCGGGAAACGTGTTCATATGTGTCTCAGTTTTCGTCCCCTGGTACTCGGGTGCAACATTCCAGACGCTTTACTAACACTCTCCCCACTTGGAGAGTCAGTGCCTTTAACCTCCTGTTTGGCCCAGTTTGCAATTTCTGTGGAAAATTAACAGGAATAGGGAGAACCAATGAGAGACTAGCTGGAGGTGTCTGGACGGGCAAATTTAACTCTCATTTCCCACCAGGAAGAGGAATTAACCAAAGGCTCAGCGAGCCATGCCGAAACTACACTAGGGCTTGAAGCAATCCTGCGGTGTTGCGGCCAGCTCACAAGAAAGCGAGTTGAAGAAAGAAGCTCAGGGGCACTGTAATTCACAAACCTGCAGAGTTATAAATGACAGCTGTCATCCAAAAATATATTGAAGTAAGGCTGCCAAGAGGACTTGAAAGCGGGGCAGAATTGCAGGAAACCGATTTCAGGAGGTAGACAGGAATTGCATGTAAAGCATAGGAAAAGAGGCAGAACGTCCACAATGATGCACTTGGCCAAAAAGGGCGTATGCGTTTTTTCCTGAATATATTCAGGAAAAAACGCATACGCCCTTTTTGGCCAACCAAGCAAGCTTGCAAAGGAAATCTGCACTACAATGAAGTCTCACTGCCCCCCGGTCAAAAGGGCCATCTGAAAAAAGTGTAAAATCCAGAAAGGCAGGACAGGCCATGGAGAACTGGGAGCATAGTTAGGCTGATGGGCGGGATGTAAATTGCCAACAGCCACTCTGGAGAAGTGTATGGTGTTTCCTGAAACATCTAAAAAACAAAGCAACAGAGCCTAGGGCACTTCCACTTATGGTCCTATAGATTAGGGAAATTAAAATCAAAAAGACACAGCCACCCCAAAGTTTGGGACGGCTCTGTTTACAAGAACCTCATTTACGGTACAAGTTCAATATTGCAGAAAGCGAAAAATGGATAAAGAAGTTGTTGTATTTACGTACAATGCAATACCACTCAGCAATGAAATCTATGTCATCAGGCCAGTAGCAGCATAATGAGTGGATTCAGGTACGATGATTCTAAGTGAAATAAGTCACACAGAAAAAGAAACATCATAAGATATCACTAATACACGGAATGTAAACTTGCCTACACAGGAACTGAATTACAAAACAGAATAGGGTCTCAAATGTAGAAAACCAACTTATGCTTGCTTAAGGGGAAAGGTGAGTTGGGGTGCTGCATAAAACCAGAGATTGAAATTAGCACAGATACCTTTCCATAAGCCAAATATGTAATAGACAAGAGCTACTGCTTGCTCAATGAAGTGGACTCAACACCCCATATTAAACGCCTAAGAATATACCTGACTAGTAAGAATCTTAAAACCTATGGATTGATATGTCTACGAAAGAGAATCAAGCGTGTGTACAGCGGCATAAACGCAGCAGTGATAGGATTGGTGAGGTTCGGTGAGCAAATGCAGACCCTTTGAAGTCATATTGCATGGTACCCATTCCATGCGTCTCAACTCTCCAGATTTAAGGGATTCTTCCTTCAGCTAAAACATGCATGTGGAACCCAGAGTATGATCCACCGTGTGATCGGGAAACGTGTTCAAATGTGTCTCAGTTTTCGTCCCCTGGTACTCGGGTGCAACATTCCAGATGCTTTACTAACACTCTCCCCACTTGGAGAGTCAGTGCCTTTAAACTCCTGTTTGGCCCAGTTTGCAATTTCTGCGGAAAATGAACAGGAATAGGGAGAACCAATGAGAGACTAGCTGGAGGTGTCTGGACGGGCAAATTTTACTCTCATTTCCCACCAGAAAGAGGAATTAACCAAAGGCTCAGCGAGCCGTGCCGGAACCACACTAGGGCCTGAAGCAATCCTGCGGTGTTGCGGCCAGCTCACAAGAAAGCGAGTTGAAGAAAGGAGCTCAGGGGCACTGTAATTCACAAACCTTCAGAGTTCTAAATGACAGCTATCGTCCAAAAATATATTGAAGTAAGGCTGCCAAGAGGACTTGAAAGCGGGGCAGAATTGCAGGAAACCGTTTTCAGGAGGTAGGCTGGAATTGCATGTAAAGCATAGGAAAAGAGGCAGAACGTCCACAATGATGCACTTGGCCAAAAAGGGCGTATGCGTTTTTTCCTGAATATATTCAGGAAAAAACGCATACGCCCTTTTTGGCCAACCAAGCAAGCTTGCAAAGGAAATCTGCACTACAATGAAGTCTCACTGCCCCCCGGTCAAAAGGGCCATCTGAAAAAAGTGTAAAATCCAGAAAGGCAGGACAGACCATGGAGAACTGGGAGCCTTCTTATGCTGATGGGCGGGATGTAAATTGCCAACAGCCACTCTGGAGAAGTGTATGGTGTTTCCTTAAACATCTAAAAAACAAAGCAACAGAGCCTAGGGCACTTCCACTTATGGTCCTATAGCTTAGGGAAATTAAAATCAAAAAGACACAGCCACCCCAAAGTTTGGGTCGGCTCTGTTTACAAGAACCTCGTTTATGGTACAAGTTCAATATGGCAGAAAGCGAAAAATGGATAAAGAAGTTGTGGTACTTACGTACAATGCAATATCACTCAGCAATGAAATCTATGTCATCAGGCCAGTAGCAGCATAATGAGTGGATTCAGGTACGATGATTCTAAGTGAAATAAGTCACACAGAAAAAGAAACATCATAAGGTATCACTAATACACGGAATGTAAACTTGGCTACACAGGAACTGAATTACAAAACAGAATAGGGTCTCAAATGTAGAAAACCAACTTATGCTTGCTTAAGGGGAAAGGTGAGTTGTGGTGCTGCATAAAACCAGAGATTGAAATTAGCACAGATACCTTTCCATAAGCCAAATATGTAATAGACAAGAGCTACTGCTTGCTCAACGAAGTGGACTCAACACCCCATATTAAACGCCTAAGAATATACCTGACTAGTAAGAATCTTAAAACCTATGGATTTATATGTCTCAGAAAGAGAATCCAGCGTGTATACAGCGGCATAAACGCAGCAGTGATAGGATTGGTGAGGTTCGGTGAGCAAATGCAGACCCTTTGAAGTCATATTGCATGGTACCCATTCCATGGTTCTCAACTCTCCAGGTTTAAGGGATTCTTCCTTCAGCTAAAACATGCATGTGGAACCCAGAGTATGATCCACCGTGTGATCGGGAAACGTGTTCAAATGTGTCTCAGTTTTCGTCCCCTGGTACTCGGGTGCAACATTCCAGATGCTTTACTAACACTCTCCCCACTTGGAGAGTCAGCGCCTTTATACTCCTGTTTGGCCCAGTGTGCAATTTCTGCGGAAAATGAACAGGAATAGGGAGAACCAATGAGAGACTAGCTGGAGGTGTCTGGACGGGCAAATTTAACTCTCATTTCCCACCAGGAAGAGGAATTAACCAAAGGCTCAGCGAGCCATGCTGGAACCACACTAGGGCCTGAAGCAATCCTGTGGTGTTGCGGCCAGCTCACAAGAAAGCCAGTTGAAAAAAGGAGCTCAGGGGCACTGTAATTCACAAACCTTCAGAGTTATAAATGACAGCTATCGTCCAAAAATATATTGAAGCAAGGCTGCCAAGAGGACTTGAAAGCGGGGCAGAATTGCAGGAAACCGATTTCAGGAGGTAGACTGGAATTGCATGTAAAGCATAGGAAAAGAGGCAGAACGTCCACAATGATGCACTTGGCCAAAAAGGGCGTATGCGTTTTTTCCTGAATATATTCAGGAAAAAACGCATACGCCCTTTTTGGCCAAGCAAGCAAGCTTGCAAAGGAAATCTGCACTACAATGAAGTCTCACTGCCCCCCGGTCAAAAGGGCCATCTGAAAAAAGTGTAAAATCCAGAAAGGCAGGACAGGCCATGGAGAACTGGGAGCCTTCTTATGCTGATGGGCGGGATGTAAATTGCCAACAGCCACTCTGGAGAAGTGTATGGTGTTTCCTGAAACATCTAAAAAACAAAGCAACAGAGCCTAGGGCACTTCCACTTATGGTCCTATAGCTTAGGGAAATTGAAATAAAAAAGACACAGCCACCCCAAATTTTGGGTCAGCTCTGTTTACAAGAACCTTGTTTACGGTACAAGTTCAATATCACAGAAAGCAAAAAATGGATAAAGAAGTTGTGATACTTACGTACACTGCAATATCACTCAGCAATGAAATCTATGTCATCAGGCCAGTAGCAGCATAATGAGAGGATTCAGGTACGATGATTCTAAGTGAAATAAGTCACACAGAAAAAGAAACATCATAAGATATCACTAATACACGGAATGTAAACTTGGCTACACAGGAACTGAATTACAAAACAGAATAGGGTCTCAAATGTAGAAAACCAACTTATGCTTGCTTAAGGGGAAAGGTGAGTTGGGGTGCTGCATAAAACCAGAGATTGAAATTACCACAGATACCTTTCCATAAGCCAAATATGTAATAGCCAAGAGCTACTGCTTGCTCAACGAAGTGGACTCAACACCCCATATTAAACGCCTAAGAATATACTTGACTAGTAAGAATCTTAAAACCTATGGATTTATATGTCTCCGAAAGAGAATCAAGCATGTGTACAGCAGCATAAACGCAGCAGTGATAGGATTGGTGAGGTTCGGTGAGCAAATGCAGACCCTTTGAAGTCATATTGCATGGTACCCATTCCATGGGTCTCAACTCTCCACGTTTAAGGGATTCTTCCTTCAGCTAAAACATGCATGTGGAACCCAGAGTATGATCCACCGTGTGATCGGGAAACGTGTTCAAATGTGTCTCAGTTTTCTTCCCCTGGTACTCGGGTGCAACATTCCAGACGCTTTACTAACACTCTCCCCACTTGGAGAGTCAGTGCCTTTAACCTCCTGTTTGGCCCAGTTTGCAATTTCTGCGGAAAATGAACAGGAATAGGGAGAACCAATGAGAGACTAGCTGGAGGTGTCTGGACGGGCAAATTTAACTCTCATTTCCCACCAGGAAGAGGAATTAACCAAAGGCTCAGCGAGCCATGCCGGAACCACACTAGGGCCTGAAGCAATCCTGCGGTGTTGCGGCCAGCTCACAAGAAAGCGAGTTGAAGAAAGGAGCTCAGGGGCCCTGTAATTCACACACCTGCAGAGTTGTAAATGACAGATATCGTCCAAAAATATATTGAAGTAAGGCTGCCAAGAGGACTTGAAAGCGGGGCAGAATTGCAGGAAACCGATTTCAGGAGGTAGACTGGAATTGCATGTAAAGCATAGGAAAAGAGGCAGAACGTCCACAATGATGCACTTGGCCAAAAAGGGCGTATGCGTTTTTTCCTGAATATATTCAGGAAAAAACGCATACGCCCTTTTTGGCCAACCAAGCAAGCTTGCAAAGGAAATCTGCACTACAATGAAGTCTCACTGCCCCCCGGTCAAAAGGGCCATCTGAAAAAAGTGTAAAATCCAGAAAGGCAGGACAGGCCATGGAGAACTGGGAGCCTTGTTATGCTGATGGGCGTGATGTAAATTGCCAACAGCCACTCTGGAGAAGTGTATGGTGTTTCCTGAAACATCTAAAAAACAAAGCAACAGAGCCTAGGGCACTTCCACTTATGGTCCTATAGCTTAGGGAAATTGAAATCAAAAAGACACAGCCACCCTAAAGCTTGGGTCAGCTCTGTTTACAAGAACCTTGTTTACGGTACAAGTTCAATATCACAGAAAGCAAAAAATGGATAAAGAAGTTGTGGTACTTACGTACACTGCAATATCACTCAGCAATGAAATCTATGTCATCAGGCCAGTAGCAGCATAATGAGTGGATTCAGGTACGATGATTCTAAGTGAAATAAGTCACACAGAAAAAGAAACATCATAAGATATCACTAATACACGGAATGTAAACTTGGCTACACAGGAACTGAATTACAAAACAGAATAGGGTCTCAAATGTAGAAAACCAACTTATGCTTGCTTAAGGGGAAAGGTGAGTTGGGGTGCTGCATAAAACCAGAGATTGAAATTAGCACAGATACCTTTCCATAAGCCAAATATGTAATAGACAAGAGCTACTGCTTGCTCAACGAAGTGGACTCAACACCCTATATTAAACGTCTAAGAATATACCTGACTAGTAAGAATCTTAAAACCTATGGATTTATATGTCTCCGAAAGAGAATCAAGCATGTGTACTGCGGCATAAACGCAGCAGTGATAGGATTGGTGAGGTTCGGTGAGCAAATGCAGACCCTTTGAAGTCATATTACATGGTACCCATTCCATGGGTCTCAACTCTCCACGTTTAAGGGATTCTTCCTTCAGCTAAAACATGCATGTGGAACCCAGAGTATGATCCACCGTGTGATCGGGAAACGTGTTCAAATGTGTCTCAGATTTCGTCCCCTGGTACTCGGGTGCAACATTCCAGACGCTTTACTAACACTCTCCCCACTTGGAGAGTCAGTGCCTTTAACCTCCTGTTTGGCCCAGTTTGCAATTTCTGCGGAAAATGAACAGGAATAGGGAGAAACAATGAGAGACTAGCTGGAGGAGTCTGGACGGGCAAATTTAACTCTCATTTCCCACCAGGAAGAGGAATTAACCAAAGGCTCAGCGAGCCATGCCGGAACCACACTAGGGCCTGAAGCAATCCTGCGGTGTTGCGGCCAGCTCACAAGAAAGCGAGTTGAAGAAAGGAGCTCAGGGGCCCTGTAATTCACACACCTGCAGAGTTCTAAATGACAGCTATCGTCCAAAAATATATTGAAGTAAGGCTGCCAAGAGGACTTGAAAGCGGGGCAGAATTGCAGGAAACCGATTTCAGGAGGTAGACTGGAATTGCATGTAAAGCATAGGAAAAGAGGCAGAACGTCCACAATGATGCACTTGGCCAAAAAGGGCGTATGCGTTTTTTCCTGAATATATTCAGGAAAAAACGCGTACGCCGTTTTTGGCCAACCAAGCAAGCTTGCAAAGGAAATCTGCACTACAATGAAGTCTCACTGCCCCCCGGTCAAAAGGGCCATCTGAAAAAAGTGTAAAATCCAGAAAGGCAGGACAGGCCATGGAGAACTGGGAGCCTTCTTATGCTGATGGGCGGGATGTAAATTGCCAACAGCCACTCTGGAGAAGTGTATGGTGTTTCCTGAAACATCTAAAAAACAAAGCAACAGAGCCTAGGGCACTTCCACTTATGGTCCTATAGATTAGGGAAATTAAAATCAAAAAGACACAGCCACCCCAAAGTTTGGGACGGCTCTGTTTACAAGAACCTCGTTTACAGTACAAGTTCAATATCGCAGAAAGCGAGAAATGGATAAAGAAGTTGAGGTACTTACGTACAATGCAATAACACTCAGCAATGAAATCTATGTAAACAGGCCCTTAGCAGCATAATGAGTGGATTCAGGTACGATGATTCTAAGTGAAATAAGTCACACAGAAAAAGAAACATCATAAGATATCACTAATACACGGAATGTAAACTTGGCTACATAGGAACTGAATTACAAAACAGAATAGGGTCTCAAATGTAGAAAACCAACTTATGCTTGCTTAAGGGGAAAGGTGAGTTGGGGTGCTGCATAAAACCAGAGATTGAAATTACCACAGATACCTTTCCATAAGCCAAATATGTAATAGCCAAGAGCTACTGCTTGCTCAACGAAGTGGACTCAACACCCCATATTAAACGCCTAAGAATATACTTGACTAGTAAGAATCTTAAAACCTATGGATTTATATGTCTCCGAAAGAGAATCAAGCATGTGTACAGCAGCATAAACGCAGCAGTGATAGGATTGGTGAGGTTCGGTGAGCAAATGCAGACCCTTTGAAGTCATATTGCATGGTACCCATTCCATGGTTCTCAACTCTCCAGGTTTAAGGGATTCTTCCTTCAGCTAAAACATGCATGTGGAACCCAGAGTATGATCCACCGTGTGATCGGGAAACGTGTTCAAATGTGTCTCAGTTTTCGTCCCCTGGTACTCGGGTGCAACATTCCAGACGCTTTACTAACACTCTCCCCACTTGGAGAGTCAGTGCCTTTAACCTCCTGTTTGGCCCAGTTTGCAATTTCTGCGGAAAATGAACAGGAATAGGGAGAACCAATGAGAGACTAGCTGGAGGTGTCTGGACGGGCAAATTTAACTCTCATTTCCCACCAGGAAGAGGAATTAACCAAAGGCTCAGCGAGCCATGCCGGAACCACACTAGGGCCTGAAGCAATCCTGCGGTGTTGCGGCCAGCTCACAAGAAAGCGAGTTGAAGAAAGGAGCTCAGGGGCCCTGTAATTCACACACCTGCAGAGTTGTAAATGACAGCTATCGTCCAAAAATATATTGAAGTAAGGCTGCCAAGACGACTTGAAAGCGGGGCAGAATTGCAGGAAACCGATTTCAGGAGGTAGACTGGAATTGCATGTAAAGCATAGGAAAAGAGGCAGAACGTCCACAATGATGCACTTGGCCAAAAAGGGCGTATGCGTTTTTTCCTGAATATATTCAGGAAAAAACGCATACGCCCTTTTTGGCCAACCAAGCAAGCTTGCAAAGGAAATCTGCACTACAATGAAGTCTCACTGCCCCCCGGTCAAAAGGGCCATCTGAAAAAAGTGTAAAATCCAGAAAGGCAGGACAGGCCATGGAGAACTGGGAGCCTTGTTATGCTGATGGGCGTGATGTAAATTGCCAACAGCCACTCTGGAGAAGTATATGGTGTTTCCTGAAACATCTAAAAAACAAAGCAACAGAGCCTAGGGCACTTCCACTTATGGTCCTATATATTAGGGAAATTAAAATCAAAAAGACACAGCCACCAGTAAGTTTGGGACGGCTCTGTTTACAAGAACCTCGTTTCCGGTACAAGTTCAATATCGCAGAAAGCGAAAAATGGATAAAGAAGTTGTGGTACTTACGTACAATGCAATATCACTCAGCAATGAAATCTATGTCATCAGGCCAGTAGCAGCATAATGAGTGGATTCAGGTACGATGATTCTAAGTGAAATAAGTCACACAGAAAAAGAAACATCATAAGATATCACTAATACACGGAATGTAAACTTGGCTACACAGGAACTGAATTACAAAACAGAATAAGGTCTCAAATGTAGAAAACCAACTTATGCTTGCTTAAGGGGAAAGGTGAGTTGGGGTGCTGCATAAAACCAGAGATTGAAATTAGCACAGATACCTTTCCATAAGCCAAATATGTAATAGACAAGAGCTACTGCTTGCTCAACGAAGTGGACTCAACACCCCATATTAACCGCCTAAAAATATACCTGACTAGTAAGAATCTTAAAACCTATGGATTTATATGTCTCCAAAAGAGAATCAAGCATGTTTACAGTGGCATAAACGCAGCAGTGATAGGATTGGTGAGGTTCGGTGAGCAAATGCAGACCCTTTGAAGTCATATTGCATGGTACCCATTCCATGGTTCTCAACTCTCCAGGTTTAAGGGATTCTTCCTTCAGCTAAAACATGCATGTGGAACCCAGAGTATGATCCACCGTGTGATCGGGAAACGTGTTCAAATGTGTCTCAGTTTTCGTCCCCTGGTACTCGGGTGCAACATTCCAGACGCTTTACTAACACTCTCCCCACTTGGAGAGTCAGTGCCTTTAACCTCCTGTTTGGCCCAGTTTGCAATTTCTGCAGAAAATGAACAGGAATAGGGAGAACTAATGAGAGACTAGCTGGAGGTGTCTGGACGGGCAAATTTAACTCTCATTTCCCAACAGGAAGAGGAATTAACCAAAGGCTCAGCGAGCCATGCCGGAACCACACTAGGGCCTGAAGCAATCCTGCAGTGTTGCGGCCAGCTCACAAGAAAGCGAGTTGAAGAAAGGAGCTCAGGGGCCCTGTAATTCACACACCTGCAGAGTTGTAAATGACAGCTATCGTCCAAAAATATATTGAAGTAAGGCTGCCAAGAGGACTTGAAAGCGGGGCAGAATTGCATGAAACCGATTTCAGGAGGTAGACTGGAATTGCATGTAAAGCATAGGAAAAGAGGCAGAACGTCCACAATGATGCACTTGGCCAAAAAGGGCGTATGCGTTTTTTCCTGAATATATTCAGGAAAAAACGCATACGCCCTTTTTGGCCAACCAAGCAAGCTTGCAAAGGAAATCTGCACTACAATGAAGTCTCACTGCCCCCCGGTCAAAAGGGCCATCTGAAAAATGTGTAAAATCCAGAAAGGCAGGACAGGCCATGGAGAACTGGGAGCCTTCTTATGCTGAAGGGCGGGATGTAAATTGCCAACAGCCACTCTGGAGAAGTGTATGGTGTTTCCTGAAACATCTAAAAAACAAAGCAACAGAGCCTAGGGCACTTCCACTTATGGTCCTATAGCTTAGGGAAATTAAAATCAAAAAGACACAGCCACCCCAAAGTTTGGGACGGCTCTGTTTACAAGAACCTCGTTTCCGGTACAAGTTCAATATCGCAGAAAGCGAAAAATGGATAAAGAAGTTGTGGTACTTACGTACAATGCAATATCACTCAGCAATGAAATCTCTGTCATCAGGCCCATAGCAGCATAATGAGTGGATTCAGGTACGATGATTCTAAGTGAAATAAGTCACACAGAAAAAGAAACATCATAAGATATCACTAATACACGGAATGTAAACTTGGCTACACAGGAACTGAATTACAAAACAGAATAGGGTCTCAAATGTAGAAAACCAACTTATGCTTGCTTAAGGGGAAAGGTGAGTTGTGGTGCTGCATAAAACCAGAGATTGAAATTACCACAGATACCTTTCCATAAGCCAAATATGTAATAGACAAGAGCTACTGCTTGCTCAACGAAGTGGACTCAACACCCCATATTAAACGCCTAAGAATATACCTGACTAGTAAGAATCTTAAAACCTATGGATTTATATGTCTCCGAAAGAGAATCAAGCGTGTGTACAGTGGCATAAACGCAGCAGTGATAGGATTGGTGAGGTTCGGTGAGCAAATGCAGACCCTTTGAAGTCATATTGCATGGTACCCATTCCATGGTTCTCAACTCTCCAGGTTTAAGGGATTCTTCCTTCAGCTAAAACATGCATGTGGAACCCAGAGGATGATCCACCGTGTGATCGGGAAACGTGTTCAAATGTGTCTCAGTTTTCATCCCCTGGTACTCGGGTGCAACATTCCAGACGCTTTACTAACACTCTCCCCACTTGGAGAGTCAGTGCCTTTAACCTCCTGTTTGGCCCAGTTTGCAATTTCTGCGGAAAATGAACAGGAATAGGGAGAACTAATGAGAGACTAGCTGGAGGTGTCTGGACGGGCAAATTTAACTCTCATTTCCCAACAGGAAGAGGAATTAACCAAAGGCTCAGCGAGCCATGCCGGAACCACACTAGGGCCTGAAGCAATCCTGCGGTGTTGCGGCCAGCTCACAAGAAAGCGAGTTGAAGAAAGGAGCTCAGGGGCCCTGTAATTCACACACCTGCAGAGTTCTAAATGACAGCTATCGTCCAAAAACATATTGAAGTAAGGCTGCCAAGAGGACTTGAAAGCGGGGCAGAATTGCAGGAAACCGATTTCAGGAGGTAGACTGGAATTGCATGTAAAGCATAGGAAAAGAGGCAGAACGTCCACAATGATGCACTTGGCCAAAAAGGGCGTATGCGTTTTTTCCTGAATATATTCAGGAAAAAACGCATACGCCCTTTTTGGCCAACCAAGCAAGCTTGCAAAGGAAATCTGCACTACAATGAAGTCTCACTGCCCCCCGGTCAAAAGGGCCATCTGAAAAATGTGTAAAATCCAGAAAGGCAGGACAGGCCATGGAGAACTGGGAGCCTTCTTATGCTGAAGGGCGGGATGTAAATTGCCAACAGCCACTCTGGAGAAGTGTATGGTGTTTCCTGAAACATCTAAAAAACAAAGCAACAGAGCCTAGGGCACTTCCACTTATGGTCCTATATATTAGGGAAATTAAAATCAAAAAGACACAGCCACCAGTAAGTTTGGGACGGCTCTGTTTACAGGAACCTCGTTTCCGGTACAAGTTCAATATCGCAGAAAGCGAAAAATGGATAAAGAAGTTGTGGTACTTACGTACAATGCAATATCACTCAGCAATGAAATCTATGTCATCAGGCCAGTAGCAGCATAATGAGTGGATTCAGGTACGATGATTCTAAGTGAAATAAGTCACACAGAAAAAGAAACATCATAAGATATCACTAATACACGGAATGTAAACTTGGCTACACAGGAACTGAATTACAAAACAGAATAGGGTCTCAAATGTAGAAAACCAACTTATGCTTGCTTAAGGGGAAAGGTGAGTTGGGGTGCTGCATAAAACCAGAGATTGAAATTAGCACAGATACCTTTCCATAAGCCAAATATGTAATAGACAAGAGCTACTGCTTGCTCAACGAAGTGGACTCAACACCCCATATTAACCGCCTAAAAATATACCTGACTAGTAAGAATCTTAAAACCTATGGATTTATATGTCTTCGAAAGAGAATCAAGCGTGTGTACAGTGGCATAAACGCAGCAGTGATAGGATTGGTGAGGTTCGGTGAGCAAATGCAGACCCTTTGAAGTCATATTGCATGGTACCCATTCCATGGTTCTCAACTCTCCAGGTTTAAGGGATTCTTCCTTCAGCTAAAACATGCATGTGGAACCCAGAGGATGATCCACCGTGTGATCGGGAAACGTGTTCAAATGTGTCTCAGTTTTCGTCCCCTGGTACTCGGGTGCAACATTCCAGACGCTTTACTAACACTCTCCCCACTTGGAGAGTCAGTGCCTTTAACCTCCTGTTTGGCCCAGTTTGCAATTTCTGCGGAAAATGAACAGGAATAGGGAGAACTAATGAGAGACTAGCTGGAGGTGTCTGGACGGGCAAATTTAACTCTCATTTCCCAACAGGAAGAGGAATTAACCAAAGGCTCAGCGAGCCATGCCGGAACCACACTAGGGCCTGAAGCAATCCTGCAGTGTTGCGGCCAGCTCACAAGAAAGCGAGTTGAAGAAAGGAGCTCAGGGGCCCTGTAATTCACACACCTGCAGAGTTATAAATGACAGCTATCGTCCAAAAATATATTGAAGTAAGGCTGCCAAGAGGACTTGAAAGCGGGGCAGAATTGCAGGAAACCGATTTCAGGAGGTAGACTGGAATTGCATGTAAAGCATAGGAAAAGAGGCAGAACGTCCACAATGATGCACTTGGCCAAAAATGGCGTATGCGTTTTTTCCTGAATATATTCAGGAAAAAACGCATACGCCCTTTTTGGCCAACCAAGCAAGCTTGCAAAGGAAATCTGCACTACAATGAAGTCTCACTGCCCCCCGGTCAAAAGGGCCATCTGAAAAAAGTGTAAAATCCAGAAAGGCAGGACAGGCCATGGAGAACTGGGAGCCTTCTTCTGCTGAAGGGCAGGATGTAAATTGCCAACAGCCACTCTGGAGAAGTGTATGGTGTTTCCTGAAACATCTAAAAAACAAAGCAACAGAGCCTAGGGCACTTCCACTTATGGTCCTATATATTAGGGAAATTAAAATCAAAAAGACACAGCCACCAGTAAGTTTGGGACGGCTCTGTTTACAAGAACCTCGTTTCCGGTACAAGTTCAATATCGCAGAAAGCGAAAAATGGATAAAGAAGTTGTGGTACTTACGTACAATGCAATATCACTCAGCAATGAAATCTATGTCATCAGGCCAGTAGCAGCATAATGAGTGGATTCAGGTACGATGATTCTAAGTGAAATAAGTCACACAGAAAAAGAAACATCATAAGATATCACTAATACACGGAATGTAAACTTGGCTACACAGGAACTGAATTACAAAACAGAATAAGGTCTCAAATGTAGAAAACCAACTTATGCTTGCTTAAGGGGAAAGGTGAGTTGGGGTGCTGCATAAAACCAGAGATTGAAATTAGCACAGATACCTTTCCATAAGCCAAATATGTAATAGACAAGAGCTACTGCTTGCTCAACGAAGTGGACTCAACACCCCATATTAACCGCCTAAAAATATACCTGACTAGTAAGAATCTTAAAACCTATGGATTTATATGTCTCCAAAAGAGAATCAAGCATGTTTACAGTGGCATAAACGCAGCAGTGATAGGATTGGTGAGGTTCGGTGAGCAAATGCAGACCCTTTGAAGTCATATTGCATGGTACCCATTCCATGGTTCTCAACTCTCCAGGTTTAAGGGATTCTTCCTTCAGCTAAAACATGCATGTGGAACCCAGAGTATGATCCACCGTGTGATCGGGAAACGTGTTCAAATGTGTCTCAGTTTTCGTCCCCTGGTACTCGGGTGCAACATTCCAGACGCTTTACTAACACTCTCCCCACTTGGAGAGTCAGTGCCTTTAACCTCCTGTTTGGCCCAGTTTGCAATTTCTGCGGAAAATGAACAGGAATAGGGAGAACTAATGAGAGACTAGCTGGAGGTGTCTGGACGGGCAAATTTAACTCTCATTTCCCAACAGGAAGAGGAATTAACCAAAGGCTCAGCGAGCCATGCCGGAACCACACTAGGGCCTGAAGCAATCCTGCAGTGTTGCGGCCAGCTCACAAGAAAGCGAGTTGAAGAAAGGAGCTCAGGGGCCCTGTAATTCACACACCTGCAGAGTTGTAAATGACAGCTATCGTCCAAAAATATATTGAAGTAAGGCTGCCAAGAGGACTTGAAAGCGGGGCAGAATTGCATGAAACCGATTTCAGGAGGTAGACTGGAATTGCATGTAAAGCATAGGAAAAGAGGCAGAACGTCCACAATGATGCACTTGGCCAAAAAGGGCGTATGCGTTTTTTCCTGAATATATTCAGGAAAAAACGCATACGCCCTTTTTGGCCAACCAAGCAAGCTTGCAAAGGAAATCTGCGCTACAATGAAGTCTCACTGCCCCCCGGTCAAAAGGGCCATCTGAAAAATGTGTAAAATCCAGAAAGGCAGGACAGGCCATGGAGAACTGGGAGCCTTCTTATGCTGAAGGGCGGGATGTAAATTGCCAACAGCCACTCTGGAGAAGTGTATGGTGTTTCCTGAAACATCTAAAAAACAAAGCAACAGAGCCTAGGGCACTTCCACTTATGGTCCTATAGCTTAGGGAAATTAAAATCAAAAAGACACAGCCACCCCAAAGTTTGGGACGGCTCTGTTTACAAGAACCTCGTTTCCGGTACAAGTTCAATATCGCAGAAAGCGAAAAATGGATAAAGAAGTTGTGGTACTTACGTACAATGCAATATCACTCAGCAATGAAATCTCTGTCATCAGGCCCATAGCAGCATAATGAGTGGATTCAGGTACGATGATTCTAAGTGAAATAAGTCACACAGAAAAAGAAACATCATAAGATATCACTAATACACGGAATGTAAACTTGGCTACACAGGAACTGAATTACAAAACAGAATAGGGTCTCAAATGTAGAAAACCAACTTATGCTTGCTTAAGGGGAAAGGTGAGTTGTGGTGCTGCATAAAACCAGAGATTGAAATTACCACAGATACCTTTCCATAAGCCAAATATGTAATAGACAAGAGCTACTGCTTGCTCAACGAAGTGGACTCAACACCCCATATTAAACGCCTAAGAATATACCTGACTAGTAAGAATCTTAAAACCTATGGATTTATATGTCTTCGAAAGAGAATCAAGCGTGTGTACAGTGGCATAAACGCAGCAGTGATAGGATTGGTGAGGTTCGGTGAGCAAATGCAGACCCTTTGAAGTCATATTGCATGGTACCCATTCCATGGTTCTCAACTCTCCAGGTTTAAGGGATTCTTCCTTCAGCTAAAACATGCATGTGGAACCCAGAGTATGATCCACCGTGTGATCGGGAAACGTGTTCAAATGTGTCTCAGTTTTCATCCCCTGGTACTCGGGTGCAACATTCCAGACGCTTTACTAACACTCTCCCCACTTGGAGAGTCAGTGCCTTTAACCTCCTGTTTGGCCCAGTTTGCAAATTCTGCGGAAAATGAACAGGAATAGGGAGAACCAATGAGAGACTAGCTGGAGGAGTCTGGACGGGCAAATTTAACTCTCATTTCCCACCAGGAAGAGGAATTAACCAAAGGCTCAGCGAGCCATGCCGGAACCACACTAGGGCCTGAAGCAATCCTGCGGTGTTGCGGCCAGCTCACAAGAAAGCGAGTTGAAGAAAGGAGCTCAGGGGCCCTGTAATTCACACACCTGCAGAGTTCTAAATGACAGCTATCGTCCAAAAATATATTGAAGTAAGGCTGCCAAGAGGACTTGAAAGCGGGGCAGAATTGCAGGAAACCGATTTCAGGAGGTAGACTGGAATTGCATGTAAAGCATAGGAAAAGAGGCAGAACGTCCACAATGATGCACTTGGCCAAAAAGGGCGTATGCGTTTTTTCCTGAATATATTCAGGAAAAAACGCATACGCCCTTTTTGGCCAACCAAGCAAGCTTGCAAAGGAAATCTGCACTACAATGAAGTCTCACTGCCCCCCGGTCAAAAGGGCCATCTGAAAAAAGTGTAAAATCCAGAAAGGCAGGACAGGCCATGGAGAACTGGGAGCCTTGTTATGCTGATGGGCGTGATGTAAATTGCCAACAGCCACTCTGGAGAAGTGTATGGTGTTTCCTGAAACATCTAAAAAACAAAGCAACAGAGCCTAGGGCACTTCCACTTATGGTCCTATAGCTTAGGGAAATTAAAATCAAAAAGACACAGCCACCCCAAAGTTTGGGACGGCTCTGTTTACAAGAACCTCGTTTCCGGTACAAGTTCAATATCGCAGAAAGCGAAAAATGGATAAAGAAGTTGTGGGACTTACGTACAATGCAATATCATTCAGCAATGAAATCTATGTCATCATGCCCGTAGCAGCATAATGAGTGGATTCAGGTACGATGATTCTAAGTGAAATAAGTCACACAGAAAAAGAAACATCATAAGGTATCACTAATACACGGAATGTAAACTTGGCTACACAGGAACTGAATTACAAAACAGAATAGGGTCTCAAATGTAGAAAACCAACTTATGCTTGCTTAAGGGGAAGGTGAGTTGGGGTGCTGCATAAAACCAGAGATTGAAATTAACACAGATACCTTTCCATAAGCCAAATATGTAATAGACAGGAACTACTCCTTGCTCAACAAAGTGGACTCAACACCCCATATTAAAAGCCTAAGAATACACCTGACTAGTAAGAATCTTAAAACGTATGGATATATATGTCTCCAAAAGATAATCCAGCGTGTGTACAGTGACATAAAAGCAACAGTGATAGGATTGGTGAGGTTCGGTGAGCAAATGCAGACCCTTTGAAGTCATATTGCATGGTACCCATTCCATGGTTCTCAACTCTCCAGGTTTAAGTGATTCTTCCTTCAGCTAAAACATGCATGTGGAACCCAGAGTATGACGCACCGTGTGATAGGGAAACGTGTTCAAATGTGTCTCAGTTTTCGTCCCCTGGTACTCGGGTGCAACATTCCAGATGCTTTACTAACACTCTCCCCACTTGGAGAGTCAGTGCCTTTAACCTCCTGTTTGGCCCAGTTTGCAAATTCTGCGGAAAATGAACAGGAATAGGGAGAACCAATGAGAGACTAGCTGGAGGAGTCTGGACGGGCAAATTTAACTCTCATTTCCCACCAGGAAGAGGAATTAACCAAAGGCTCAGCGAGCCATGCCGGAACCACACTAGGGCCTGAAGCAATCCTGCGGTGTTGCGGCCAGCTCACAAGAAAGCGAGTTGAAGAAAGGAGCTCAGGGGCCCTGTAATTAACACACCTGCAGAGTTCTAAATGACAGCTATCGTCCAAAAATATATTGAAGTAAGGCTGCCAAGAGGACTTGAAAGCGGGGCAGAATTGCAGGAAACCGATTTCAGGAGGTAGACTGGAATTGCATGTAAAGCATAGGAAAAGAGGCAGAACGTCCACAATGATGCACTTGGCCAAAAAGGGCGTATGCGTTTTTTCCTGAATATATTCAGGAAAAAACGCATACGCCCTTTTTGGCCAACCAAGCAAGCTTGCAAAGGAAATCTGCACTACAATGAAGTCTCACTGCCCCCCGGTCAAAAGGGCCATCTGAAAAAAGTGTAAAATCCAGAAAGGCAGGACAGGCCATGGAGAACTGGGAGCCTTGTTATGCTGATGGGCGTGATGTAAATTGCCAACAGCCACTCTGGAGAAGTGTATGGTGTTTCCTGAAACATCTAAAAAACAAAGCAACAGAGCCTAGGGCACTTCCACTTATGGTCCTATAGCTTAGGGAAATTAAAATCAAAAAGACACAGCCACCCCAAAGTTTGGGACGGCTCTGTTTACAAGAACCTCGTTTCCGGTACAAGTTCAATATCGCAGAAAGCAAAAAATGGATAAAGAAGTTGTGGTACTTACGTACAATGCAATATCACTCAGCAATGAAATCTCTGTCATCAGGCCCATAGCAGCATAATGAGTGGATTCAGGTACGATGATTCTAAGTGAAATAAGTCACACAGAAAAAGAAACATCATAAGATATCACTAATACACGGAATGTAAACTTGGCTACACAGGAACTGAATTACAAAACAGAATAGGGTCTCAAATGTAGAAAACCAACTTATGCTTGCTTAAGGGGAAAGGTGAGTTGTGGTGCTGCATAAAACCAGAGATTGAAATTAGCACAGATACCTTTCCATAAGCCTAGTATGTAATAGACAAGAGCTACTGCTTGCTCAACGAAGTGGACTCAACACCCCATATTAAATGCCTAAGAATATACCTGACTAGTAAGAATCTTAAAACCTATGGATTTATATGTCTTCGAAAGAGAATCAAGCGTGTGTACAGCGGCATAAACGCAGCAGTGATAGGATTGGTGAGGTTCGGTGAGCAAATGCAGACCCTTTGAAGTCATATTGCATGGTACCCATTCCATGGTTCTCAACTCTCCAGGTTTAAGGGATTCTTCCTTCAGCTAAAACATGCATGTGGAACCCAGAGGATGATCCACCGTGTGATCGGGAAACGTGTTCAAATGTGTCTCAGTTTTCATCCCCTGGTACTCGGGTGCAACATTCCAGACGCTTTACTAACACTCTCCCCACTTGGAGAGTCAGTGCCTTTAACCTCCTGTTTGGCCCAGTTTGCAATTTCTGCGGAAAATGAACAGGAATAGGGAGAACTAATGAGAGACTAGCTGGAGGTGTCTGGACGGGCAAATTTAACTCTCATTTCCCAACAGGAAGAGGAATTAACCAAAGGCTCAGCGAGCCATGCCGGAACCACACTAGGGCCTGAAGCAATCCTGCGGTGTTGCGGCCAGCTCACAAGAAAGCGAGTTGAAGAAAGGAGCTCAGGGGCCCTGTAATTCACAAACCTGCAGAGTTATAAATGACAGCTATCGTCCAAAAATATATTGAAGTAAGGCTGCCAAGAGGACTTGAAAGCGGGGCAGAATTGCAGGAAACCGATTTCAGGAGGTAGACTGGAATTGCATGTAAAGCATAGGAAAAGAGGCAGAACGTCCACAATGATGCACTTGGCCAAAAAGGGCGTATGCGTTTTTTCCTGAATATATTCAGGAAAAAACGCATACGCCCTTTTTGGCCAACCAAGCAAGCTTGCAAAGGAAATCTGCACTACAATGAAGTCTCACTGCCCCCCGGTCAAAAGGGCCATCTGAAAAATGTGTAAAATCCAGAAAGGCAGGACAGGCCATGGAGAACTGGGAGCCTTCTTATGCTGAAGGGCGGGATGTAAATTGCCAACAGCCACTCTGGAGAAGTGTATGGTGTTTCCTGAAACATCTAAAAAACAAAGCAACAGAGCCTAGGGCACTTCCACTTATGGTCCTATAGCTTAGGGAAATTAAAATAAAGACACAGCCACCCCAAAGTTTGGGACAGCTCTGTTTACAAGAACCTCGTTTACGGTACAAGTTCAATATCGCAGAAAGCAAAAAATGGATAAAGAAGTTGTGGTACTTACGTACAATGCAATATCACTCAGCAATGAAATCTATGTCAACAGGCCAGTAGCAGCATAATGAGTGGATTCAGGTACGATGATTCTAAGTGAAATAAGTCACACAGAAAAAGAAACATCATAAGGTATCACTAATACACGGAATGTAAACTTGGCTACACAGGAACTGAATTACAAAACAGAATAGGGTCTCAAATGTAGAAAACCAACTTATGCTTGCTTAAGGGGAAGGTGAGTTGGGGTGCTGCATAAAACCAGAGATTGAAATTAACACAGATACCTTTCCATAAGCCAAATATGTAATAGACAAGAACTACTCCTTGCTCAATGAAGTGGACTCAACACCCCATATTAAAAGCCTAAGAATACACCTGACTAGTAAGAATCTTAAAACGTATGGATTTATATGTCTCCAAAAGATAATCCAGCGTGTGTACAGTGACATAAAAGCAACAGTGATAGGATTGGTGAGGTTCGGTGAGCAAATGCAGACCCTTTGAAGTCGTATTGCATGGTACCCATTCCATGGGTCTCAACTCTCCAGGTTTAAGGGATTCTTCCTTCAGCTAAAACATGCATGTGGAACCCAGAGTATGATCCACCGTGTGATCGGGAAACGTGTTCAAATGTGTCTCAGTTTTCGTCCCCTGGTACTCGGGTGCAACATTCCAGACGCTTTACTAACACTCTCCCCACTTGGAGAGTCAGTGCCTTTAACCTCCTGTTTGGCCCAGTTGGCAATTTCTGCGGAAAATGAACAGGAATAGGGAGAACCAATGAGAGACTAGCTGGAGGTGTCTGGACGGGTAAATTTAACTCTCATTTCCCACCAAGAAGAGGAATTAACCAAAGGCTCAACGAGCCATGCCGGAACCACACTAGGGCCTGAAGCAATCCTGCGGTGTTGCGGCCAGCTCACAAGAAAGCGAGTTGAAGAAAGGAGCTCAGGGGCCCTGTAATTCACACACCTGCAGAGTTATAAATGACAGCTATCGTCCAAAAATATATTGAAGTAAGGCTGCCAAGAGGACTTGAAAGCGGGGCAGAATTGCAGGAAACCGATTTCAGGAGGTAGACTGGAATTGCATGTAAAGCATACGAAAAGAGGCAGAACGTCCACAATGATGCACTTGGCCAAAAAGGGCGTATGCGTTTTTCCCTGAATATATTCAGGAAAAAACGCATACGCCCTTTTTGGCCAACCAAGCAAGCTTGCAAAGGAAATCTGCACTACAATGAAGTCTCACTGCCCCCCGGTCAAAAGGGCCATCTGAAAAAAGTGTAAAATCCAGAAAGGCAGGACAGGCCATGGAGAACTGGGAGCCTTCTTATGCTGATGGGCGTGATGTAAATTGCCAACAGCCACTCTGGAGAAGTGTATGGTGTTTCCTGAAACATCTAAAAAACAAAGCAACAGAGCCTAGGGCACTTCCACTTATGGTCCTATAGCTTAGGGAAATTAAAATAAAGACACAGCCACCCCAAAGTTTGGGACAGCTCTGTTTACAAGAACCTCGTTTACGGTACAAGTTCAATATCGCAGAAAGCAAAAAATGGATAAAGAAGTTGTGGTACTTACGTACAATGCAATATCACTCAGCAATGAAATCTATGTCATCAGGCCAGTAGCAGCATAATGAGTGGATTCAGGTACGATGATTCTAAGTGAAATAAGTCACACAGAAAAAGAAACATCATAAGATATCACTAATACACGGAATGTAAACTTGGCTACACAGGAACTGAATTACAAAACAGAATAGGGTCTCAAATGTAGAAAACCAACTTATGCTTGCTTAAGGGGAAAGGTGAGTTGGGGTGCTGCATAAAACCAGAGATTGAAATTAGCACAGATACCTTTCCATAAGCCAAATATGTAATAGACAAGAGCTACTGCTTGCTCAACGAAGTGGACTCAACACCCCATATTAAACGCCTAAGAATATACCTGACTAGTAAGAATCTTAAAACCTATTGATTTATATGTCTCCGAAAGAGAATCAAGCGTGTGTACAGCGGCATAAACGCAGCAGTGATAGGATTGGTGAGGTTCGGTGAGCAAATGCAGACCCTTTGAAGTCATATTGCATGGTACCCATTCCATGGTTCTCAACTCTCCAGGTTTAAGGGATTCTTCCTTCAGCTAAAACATGCATGTGGAACCCAGAGGATGATCCACCGTGTGATCGGGAAACGTGTTCAAATGTGTCTCAGTTTTCGTCCCCTGGTACTCGGGTGCAACATTCCAGATGCTTTACTAACACTCTCCCCACTTGGAGAGTCAGTGCCTTTAAACTCCTGTTTGGCCCAGTTTGCAATTTCTGCGGAAAATGAACAGGAATAGGGAGAACCAATGAGAGACTAGCTGGAGGTGTCTGGACGGGCAAATTTTACTCTCATTTCCCACCAGGAAATGGAATTAACCAAAGGCTCACCGAGCCGTGCCGGAACCACACTAGGGCCTGAAGCAATCCTGCGGTGTTGCGGCCAGCTCACAAGAAAGCGAGTTGAAGAAAGGAGCTCAGGGGCCCTGTAATTCACACACCTGCAGAGTTATAAATGACAGCTATCGTCCAAAAATATATTGAAGTAAGGCTGCCAAGAGGACTTGAAAGCGGGGCAGAATTGCAGGAAACCGATTTCAGGAGGTAGACTGGAATTGCATGTAAAGCATACGAAAAGAGGCAGAACGTCCACAATGATGCACTTGGCCAAAAAGGGCGTATGCGTTTTTTCCTGAATATATTCAGGAAAAAACGCATACGCCCTTTTTGGCCAAGCAAGCAAGCTTGCAAAGGAAATCTGCACTACAATGAAGTCTCACTGCCCCCCGGTCAAAAGGGCCATCTGAAAAAAGTGTAAAATCCAGAAAGGCAGGACAGGCCATGGAGAACTGGGAGCCTTCTTATGCTGATGGGCGTGATGTAAATTGCCAACAGCCACTCTGGAGAAGTGTATGGTGTTTCCTGAAACATCTAAAAAACAAAGCAACAGAGCCTAGGGCACTTCCACTTATGGTCCTATAGCTTAGGGAAATTAAAATAAAGACACAGCCACCCCAAAGTTTGGGACAGCTCTGTTTACAAGAACCTCGTTTACGGTACAAGTTCAATATCGCAGAAAGCAAAAAATGGATAAAGAAGTTGTGGTACTTACGTACAATGCAATATCAATCAGCAATGAAATCTATGTCATCAGGCCAGTAGCAGCATAATGAGTGGATTCAGGTACGATGATTCTAAGTGAAATAAGTCACACAGAAAAAGAAACATCATAAGATATCACTAATACACGGAATGTAAACTTGGCTACACAGGAACTGAATTACAAAACAGAATAGGGTCTCAAATGTAGAAAACCAACTTATGCTTGCTTAAGGGGAAAGGTGAGTTGGGGTGCTGCATAAAACCAGAGATTGAAATTAGCACAGATACCTTTCCATAAGCCAAATATGTAATAGACAAGAGCTACTGCTTGCTCAACGAAGTGGACTCAACACCCCATATTAAACGCCTAAGAATATACCTGACTAGTAAGAATCTTAAAACCTATTGATTTATATGTCTCCGAAAGAGAATCAAGCGTGTGTACAGCGGCATAAACGCAGCAGTGATAGGATTGGTGAGGTTCGGTGAGCAAATGCAGACCCTTTGAAGTCATATTGCATGGTACCCATTCCATGGTTCTCAACTCTCCAGGTTTAAGGGATTCTTCCTTCAGCTAAAACATGCATGTGGAACCCAGAGGATGATCCACCGTGTGATCGGGAAACGTGTTCAAATGTGTCTCAGTTTTCGTCCCCTGGTACTCGGGTGCAACATTCCAGATGCTTTACTAACACTCTCCCCACTTGGAGAGTCAGTGCCTTTAAACTCCTGTTTGGCCCAGTTTGCAATTTCTGCGGAAAATGAACAGGAATAGGGAGAACCAATGAGAGACTAGCTGGAGGTGTCTGGACGGGCAAATTTTACTCTCATTTCCCACCAGGAAATGGAATTAACCAAAGGTTCACCGAGCCGTGCCGGAACCACACTAGGGCCTGAAGCAATCCTGCGGTGTTGCGGCCAGCTCACAAGAAAGCGAGTTGAAGAAAGGAGCTCAGGGGCCCTGTAATTCACACACCTGCAGAGTTATAAATGACAGCTATCGTCCAAAAATATATTGAAGTAAGGCTGCCAAGAGGACTTGAAAGCGGGGCAGAATTGCAGGAAACCGATTTCAGGAGGTAGACTGGAATTGCATGTAAAGCATACGAAAAGAGGCAGAACGTCCACAATGATGCACTTGGCCAAAAAGGGCGTATGCGTTTTTTCCTGAATATATTCAGGAAAAAACGCATACGCCCTTTTTGGCCAAACAAGCAAGCTTGCAAAGGAAATCTGCACTACAATGAAGTCTCACTGCCCCCCGGTCAAAAGGGCCATCTGAAAAAAGTGTAAAATCCAGAAAGGCAGGACAGGCCATGGAGAACTGGGAGCCTTCTTATGCTGATGGGCGTGATGTAAATTGCCAACAGCCACTCTGGAGAAGTGTATGGTGTTTCCTGAAACATCTAAAAAACAAAGCAACAGAGCCTAGGGCACTTCCACTTATGGTCCTATAGCTTAGGGAAATTAAAATAAAGACACAGCCACCCCAAAGTTTGGGACAGCTCTGTTTACAAGAACCTCGTTTACGGTACAAGTTCAATATCGCAGAAAGCAAAAAATGGATAAAGAAGTTGTGGTACTTACGTACAATGCAATATCACTCAGCAATGAATTCTATGTCATCAGGCCAGTAGCAGCATAATGAGTGGATTCAGGTACGATGATTCTAAGTGAAATAAGTCACACAGAAAAAGAAACATCATAAGATATCACTAATACACGGAATGTAAACTTGGCTACACAGGAACTGAATTACAAAACAGAATAGGGTCTCAAATGTAGAAAACCAACTTATGCTTGCTTAAGGGGAAAGGTGAGTTGTGGTGCTGCATAAAACCAGAGATTGAAATTAGCACAGATACCTTTCCATAAGCCAAATATGTAATAGACAAGAGCTACTGCTTGCTCAACGAAGTGGACTCAACACCCCATATTAAACGCCTAAGAATATACCTGACTAGTAAGAATCTTAAAACCTATTGATTTATATGTCTCCGAAAGAGAATCAAGCGTGTGTACAGCGGCATAAACGCAGCAGTGATAGGATTGGTGAGGTTCGGTGAGCAAATGCAGACCCTTTGAAGTCATATTGCATGGTACCCATTCCATGGTTCTCAACTCTCCAGGTTTAAGGGATTCTTCCTTCAGCTAAAACATGCATGTGGAACCCAGAGGATGATCCACCGTGTGATCGGGAAACGTGTTCAAATGTGTCTCAGTTTTCGTCCCCTGGTACTCGGGTGCAACATTCCAGATGCTTTACTAACACTCTCCCCACTTGGAGAGTCAGTGCCTTTAAACTCCTGTTTGGCCCAGTTTGCAATTTCTGCGGAAAATGAACAAGAATAGGGAGAACCAATGAGAGACTAGCTGGAGGTGTCTGGACGGGCAAATTTTACTCTCATTTCCCACCAGGAAATGGAATTAACCAAAGGCTCACCGAGCCGTGCCGGAACCACACTAGGGCCTGAAGCAATCCTGCGGTGTTACGGCCAGCTCACAAGAAAGCGAGTTGAAGAAAGTAGCTCAGGGGCACTGTAATTCACAAACCTTCAGAGTTCTAAATGACAGCTATCGTCCAAAAATATATTGAAGTAAGGCTGCCAAGAGGACTTGAAAGCGGGGCAGAATTGCAGGAAACCGATTTCAATAGGTAGACTGGAATTGCATGTAAAGCATACGAAAAGAGGCAGAACGTCCACAATGATGCACTTGGCCAAAAAGGGCGTATGCGTTTTTTCCTGAATATATTCAGGAAAAAACGCATACGCCCTTTTTGGCCAACCAAGCAAGCTTGCAAAGGAAATCTGCACTACAATGAAGTCTCACTGCCCCCCGGTCAAAAGGGCCATCTGAAAAAAGTGTAAAATCCAGAAAGGCAGGACAGGCCATGGAGAACTGGGAGCCTTCTTATGCTGATGGGCGTGATGTAAATTGCCAACAGCCACTCTGGAGAAGTGTATGGTGTTTCCTGAAACATCTAAAAAACAAAGCAACAGAGCCTAGGGCACTTCCACTTATGGTCCTATAGCTTAGGGAAATTAAAATAAAGACACAGCCACCCCAAAGTTTGGGACAGCTCTGTTTACAAGAACCTCGTTTACGGTACAAGTTCAATATCGCAGAAAGCAAAAAATGGATAAAGAAGTTGTGGTACTTACGTACAATGCAATATCACTCAGCAATGAAATCTATGTCATCAGGCCAGTAGCAGCATAATGAGTGGATTCAGGTACGATGATTCTAAGTGAAATAAGTCACACAGAAAAAGAAACATCATAAGATATCACTAATACACGGAATGTAAACTTGGCTACACAGGAACTGAATTACAAAACAGAATAGGGTCTCAAATGTAGAAAACCAACTTATGCTTGCTTAAGGGGAAAGGTGAGTTGTGGTGCTGCATAAAACCAGAGATTGAAATTAGCACAGATACCTTTCCATAAGCCAAATATGTAATAGACAAGAGCTACTGCTTGCTCAACAAAGTGGACTCAACACCCCATATTAAACGCCTAAGAATATACCTGACTAGTAAGAATCTTAAAACCTATTGATTTATATGTCTCCGAAAGAGAATCAAGCGTGTGTACAGCGGCATAAACGCAGCAGTGATAGGATTGGTGAGGTTCGGTGAGCAAATGCAGACCCTTTGAAGTCATATTGCATGGTACCCATTCCATGGTTCTCAACTCTCCAGGTTTAAGGGATTCTTCCTTCAGCTAAAACATGCATGTGGAACCCAGAGGATGATCCACCGTGTGATCGGGAAACGTGTTCAAATGTGTCTCAGTTTTCGTCCCCTGGTACTCGGGTGCAACATTCCAGATGCTTTACTAACACTCTCCCCACTTGGAGAGTCAGTGCCTTTAAACTCCTGTTTGGCCCAGTTTGCAATTTCTGCGGAAAATGAACAGGAATAGGGAGAACCAATGAGAGACTAGCTGGAGGTGTCTGGACGGGCAAATTTTACTCTCATTTCCCACCAGGAAATGGAATTAACCAAAGGCTCACCGAGCCGTGCCGGAACCACACTAGGGCCTGAAGCAATCCTGCGGTGTTGCGGCCAGCTCACAAGAAAGCGAGTTGAAGAAAGTAGCTCAGGGGCACTGTAATTCACAAACCTTCAGAGTTCTAAATGACAGCTATCGTCCAAAAATATATTGAAGTAAGGCTGCCAAGAGGACTTGAAAGCGGGGCAGAATTGCAGGAAACCGTTTTCAGGAGGTAGACTGGAATTGCATGTAAAGCATAAGAAAAGAGGCAGACCGTCCACAATGATGCACTTGGCCAAAAAGGGCGTATGCGTTTTTTCCTGAATATATTCAGGAAAAAACTCATACGCCCTTTTTGGCCAACCAAGCAAGCTTGCAAAGGAAATCTGCACAACAATGAAGTCTCACTGCCCCCCGGTCAAAAGGGCCATCTGAAAAAAGTGTAAAATCCAGAAAGGCAGGACAGACCATGGAGAACTGGGAGCCTACTTAGGCTGATGGGCGGGATGTAAATTGCCAACAGCCACTCTGGAGAAGTGTATGGTGTTTCCTGAAACATCTGAAAAACAAAGCAACAGAGCCTAGGGCACTTCCATTTTTGGTCCTATAGATTAGGGAAATTAAAATCAAAAAGACACAACCACCCCAAAGTTTGGGACAGCTCTGTTTACAAGAACCTCATTTACTATACAAGTTCAATATCGCAGAAAGCGAAAAATGGATAAAGAAGTTGTGGTACTTACGTACAATGCAATATCACTCAGCAATGAAATCTATGTCATCAGGCCAGTAGCAGCATAATGAGTGGATTCAGGTACGATGATTCTAAGTGAAATAAGTCACACAGAAAAAGAAACATCATAAGGTATCACTAATACACGGAATGTAAACTTGGCTACACAGGAACTGAATTACAAAACAGAATAGGGTCTCAAATGTAGAAAACCAACTTATGCTTGCTTAAGGGGAAAGGTGAGTTGGGGTGCTGCATAAAACCAGAGATTGAAATTAGCACAGATACCTTTCCATAAGCCAAATATGTAATAGACAAGAGCTACTGCTTGCTCAACGAAGTGGACTCAACACCCCATATTAAACGCCTAAGAATATACCTGACTAGTAAGAATCTTAAAACCTATGGATTGATATGTCTCCGAAAGAGAATCCAGCGTGTGTACAGCGGCATAAACGCAGCAGTGATAGGATTGGTGAGGTTCGGTGAGCAAATGCAGACCCTTTGAAGTCATATTGCATGGTACCCATTCCATGCGTCTCAACTCTCCAGGTAAGGGATTCTTCCTTCAGCTAAAACATGCATGTGGAACCCAGAGTATGATCCACCGTTTGATCGGGAAACGTGTTCAAATGTGTCTCAGTTTTCGTCCCCTGGTACTCGGGTGCAACATTCCAGACGCTTTACTAACACTCTCCCCACTTGGAGAGTCAGTGCCTTTAACCTCCTGTTTGGCCCAGTTTGCAATTTCTGTGGAAAATAAACAGGAATAGGGAGAACCAATGACAGACTAGCTGGAGGTGTCTGGACGGGCAAATTTAACTCTCATTTCCCACCAGGAAGACGAATTAACCAAAGGCTCAGCGAGCCATGCCGAAACCACACTAGGGCCTGAAGTAATCCTGCGGTGTTGCGGCCAGCTCACAATAAAGCGAGTTGAAGAAAGAAGCTCAGGGGCACTGTAATTCACAAAGCTGCAGAGTTATAAATGACAGCTATCGTCCAAAAATATATTGAAGTAAGGCTGCCAAGAGGACTTGAATGTGGGGCAGAATTGCAGGAAACCGATTTCAGGAGGTAGACAGGAATTGCATGTAAAGCATAGGAAAAGAGGCAGAACGTCCACAATGATGCACTTGGCCAAAAGGGCGTATGCGTTTTATCCTGAATATATTCAGGAAAAAACGCATACGCCCTTTTTGGCCAACCAAGGAAGCTTGCAAAGGAAATCTGCACTACAATGAAGTCTCACTGCCCCCCGGTTAAAAGGGCTATCTGAAAAAAGTGTAAAATCCAGAAAGGCAGGACAGGCCATGGAGAACTGGGAGCCTTCTTATGCTGATGGGCGGGATGTAAATTGCCAACAGCCACTCTGGAGAAGTGTATGGTGTTTCCTGAAACATCTAAAAAACAAAGCAACAGAGCCTAGGGCACTTCCACTTATGGTCCTATAGATTAGGGAAATTAAAATAAAAAAGACACAGCCACCCCAAAGTTTGGGACGGCTCTGTTTACAAGAACCTCGTTTACGGTACAAGTTCAATATCGCAGAAAGCGAAAAATGGATAAAGAAGTTGTGGTACTTACGTACAATGCAATATCACTCAGCAATGAAATCTATGTCATCAGGCCAGTAGCAGCATAATGAGTGGATTCAGGTACAATGATTCTAAGTGAAATAAGTCACAGAGAAAAAGAAACATCATAAAGTATCACTAATACACGGAATGTAAACTTGGCTACACAGGAACTGAATTACAAAACAGAATAGGGTCTCAAATGTCGATAACCAACTTATACTTGCTTAAGGGGAAAGGTGAGTTGGGGTGCTGCATAAAACCAGAGATTGAAATTAGCACAGATACCTTTCCATAAGCCAAATATGTAATAGACAAGAGCTACTGCTTGCTCAACGAAGTGGACTCAACACCCCATATTAAACGCCTAAGAATATACCTGACTAGTAAGAATCTTAAAACCTATGGATTGATATGTCTCCAAAAGAGAATCAAGCGTGTGCACAGCGGCATAAACGCAGCAGTGATAGGATTGGTGAGGTTCGGTGAGCAAATGCAGACCCTTTCAAGTCATATTGCATGGTACACATTCCATGGGTCTCAACTCTCCAGGTTTAAGGTATTCTTCCTTCAGCTAAAACATGTATGTGGAACCCCGAGTATGATCCACCGTGTGATCGGGAAACGTGTTCAAATGTGTCTCAGTTTTCGTCCCCTGGTACTCGGGTGCAACATTCCAGACACTTTCCTAACACTCTCCCCACTTGGAGAGTCAGTGCCTTTAACCTCCTGTTTGGCCCAGTTTGAAATTTCTGCGTAAGATGAACAGGAATAGGGAGAACCAATGAGAGACTAGCTGGAGGTGTCTGGATGGGTAAATTTAACTCTCATTGCCCACCAGGAAGAGGAATTAACCAAAGGCTCAGCGTGCCATGCCGGAACCACACTAGGGCCTGAAGCAATCCTGCGGTGTTGCGGCCAGCTCACAAGAAAGCGAGTTGAAGAAATGAGCTCAGGGGCACTGTATTTCACAAACCTGCAGAGTTATAAATGACAGCTATCGTCCAAAAATATATTGAAGTAAGGCTGCCAAGAGGACTTGAAAGCGAGGCAGAATTGTAGGAAACCAATTTCAGGAGGCAGAGGGGAATTGCATGTAAAGCCTAGGAAAAGAGGCAGAACGTCCACAATGATGCACTTAGCCAAAAAGGGCGTATGCGTTTTTTCCTGAATATATTCAGGAAAAAACGCATACGTCCTTTTTGGCCAACCAAGCAAGCTTGCAATGGAAATCTGCACTACAATGAACTCTCACTGCTCCCAGTTCAAAAGGGCCATCTGAAAAAAGTGTAAAATCCAGAAAGGCAGGACAGGCCATGGAGAACTGGGAGCCTTGTTATGCTGATGGGCGGGATGTAAATTGCCAACAGTCTCTCTGGAGAAGTGTATGGTGTTTCCTGAAACATCTATAAAACAAAGCAACAGAGCCTAGGGCACTTCTACTTATGGTCCTATAGCTTAGGGAAATTAAAATCAAAAAGACACAGCCACCCCAAGGTTTGGGACGGCTCTCTTTACAAGAACCTCATTTACGGTACAAGTTCAATATCTCAGAAAGCGAAAAATGGATAAAGAAGTTGTGGAACTTACGTACAATGCAATATCACTCAGCAATGAAATCTATGTCATCAGGCCCGTAGAATCATAATGAGTGGATTCAGGTACGATGATTCTAAGTGATTTAAGTCACACAGAAAAAGAAACATCATAAGGTATCACTAATACACGGAATGTAAACATGGCTACACAGGAACTGAATTACAAAACAGAATAGGGTCTCAAATGTAGAAAACCAACTTATGCTTGCTTAAGGGGAAAGGTGAGTTGGGGTGCTGCATAAAACCAGAGATTGAAATTAACACAGATACCTTTCCATAAGCCAAATATGTAATAGACAAGAGCTACTCCTTGCTCAACGAGGGACACACAACACCACATATTAAACGCCTAAGAATATACCTGACTAGTAAGAATCTTAAAACCTATGGATTTATATGTCTCCGAAAGCGAATCAAGAGTGTGTACAGCGGCATGAACGCAGCAGTGATAGGATTGCTGATGTTCGGTTAGCAAATGCAGACTCTTTGAAGTCATATTGCATGGTACCCGTTCCATGGGTCTCAACTCTCCAGGTTTAAGGGATTCTTCCTTCAGCTAAAACATGCATGTGGAACCCAGAGTATGATCCAGCGTGTGATCGGGAAACCTGTTCAAATGTGTCTCAGTTTTCGTCCCCTGGTACTCGGGTGCCACATTCCAGATGCTTTACTAACACTCTCCCCACTTGGAGAGTCAGTGCCTTTAAACTCCTGTTTGGCCCAGTTTGCAAATTCTGCGGAAAATGAACAGGAATAGGGAGAACCAATGAGAGACTAGCTGGAGGTGTCTGGACGGGCAAATTTAACTCTCATTTACCACCAGGAAGAGGAATTAACCAAAGGCTCAGCGTGCCATGCCGGTACCACACTAGGGCCTGAAGCAATCCTGCGGTGTTGGGGCCAGCTCACAAGAAAGCGAGTTGAAGAAAGGAGCTCAGGGGCCCTGTAATTCACAAACATGCAGAGTTATAAATGACAGCTATCGTCCAAAAATATATTAAAGTAACGCTGTCAAGACGACTTGAAAGTGGGGCAGAATTGCAGGAAACCGATTTCAGGAGGTAGACTGGAATTGCATGTAAAGCATAGGAAAAGAGGCAGAACGTCCACAATGATGCACTTGGCCAAAAAGTTCGTATGCGTTTTTTCCTGAATATATTCAGGAAAAAACGCATACGCCCTTTTTGGCCAACCAAGCAAGCTTGCAAAGGAAATCTGCACTACAATGAAGTCTCACTGCTCCACGGTCAAAAGGGCCATCTGAAAAAATTGTAAAATCCAGAAAGGCAGTACAGGCCATGGAGAACTGGGAGCCTTCTTATGCTGATGGGTGGGATGTAAATTGCCAACAGCCACTCTGGAGAAGTGTATGCTGTTTCCTGAAACATCTAAAAAACAAAGCAACAGAGCCTAGGGCACTTCTACTTATGGTCCTATAGCTTAGGGAAATTAAAATCAAAAAGACACAGCCACCCCAAAGTTTGGGACGGCTCTGTTTACAAGAACCTCGTTTGCGGTACAAGTTCAATATCGCAGAAGCGAAAAATGGATAAAGAAGTTGTGGTACTTACGTACAATGCAATATCACTCAGCAATGAAATCTATGTCATCAGGCCCGTAGCAGCATAATGAGTGGATTCAGCTACGATGATTCTAAGTGAAATAAGTCACACAGAAAAAGAAACATCATAAGATATCACTAATACACGGAATGTAAACTTGGCTACACAGGAACTGAATTACAAAACAGAATAGGGTCTCAAATGTAGAAAACCAACTTATGCTTGCTTAAGGGGAAAGGTGAGTTGGGGTGCTGCATAAAACCAGAGATTGAAATTAACACAGATACCTTTCCATAAGCCAAATATGTAATAGACAAGAGCTACTCCTGGCTCAACAAAGTGGACCCAACACCCCATATTAAACGCCTAAGAATATACCTGACTAGTAAGAATCTTAAAACCTATGGATTTATATGTCTCCGAAAGAGAATCAAGCATGTGTACAGGGGAATAAACGCAGCAGTGATAGGATTGGTGAGGTTCGGTGAGCAAATGCAGACCCTTTGAAGTCATATTGCATGGTACACATTCCATGCGTCTCAACTCTCCAGGTTTAAGGGATTCTTCCTTCAGCTAAAACATGCATGTGGAACCCAGAGTATGATCCACCGTGTGATCGGGAAACGTGTTCAAATTTGTCTCAGTTTTCTTCCCCTGGTACTCGGGTGCAACATTCCAGACCCTTTACGAACACTCTCCCCACTTGGAGAGTCAGTGCCTTTAACCTCCTGTTTGGCGCAGTTTGCAATTTCTGCGGAAAATGAACAGGAATAGGGAGAACCAATGAGAGACTAGCTGGAGGTGTCTGGATGGTCAAATTTAACTCTCATTTCCCAGTAGGAAGTGGAATTAACCAAAGGCTAAGCGTGCCATGCCGGAACCACACTAAGGCCTGAAGCAATCCTGCGGTGTTGCGGCCAGCTCACTAGAAAGCGAATTGAAGAAAGGAGCTCAGGGGCACTGTAATTCACAAACCTGCAGAGTTATAAATGACAGCTATCGTCCAAAAATATATTGAAGTAAGGCTGCCAAGAGGACTTGAAAGCGGGGCAGAATTGCAGAAAACCGATTATAGGAGGTAGACTGGAATTGCATGTAAAGCATAGGAAAAGAGGCAGAACGTCCACAATGATGCACTTGGCCAAAAAGGGCGTATGCGTTTTTTCCTGAATATATTCAGGAAAAAACGCATACGCCCTTTTTGGCCAACCAAGCAAGCTTGCAAATGATATCTGCACTACAATGAAGTCTCACTGCCCTCCGGTCAAAAGGGATATCTGAAAAAAGTGTAAAATCCAGAAAGGCAGGACAGGCCATGGAGAACTGGGAGCCTTGTTATGCTGATGGGCGTGATGTAAATTGCCAACAGCCACTCTGGAGAAGTGTATGGTGTTTCCTGAAACATCTAAAAGCAAAGCAACAGAGCCTAGGGCACTTCCACTTATGGTCCTATAGATTAGGGAAATTAAAATCAAAAAGACACAGCCACCCCAAAGTTTGGGACGGCTCTGTTTACAAGAACCTCGTTTACGGTACAAGTTCAATATCACAGAAAGCGAAAAATGGATAAAGAAGTTGTGGTACTTACGTACAATGCAATATCACTCAGCAATGAAATCTATGTCATCATGCCCGTAGCAGCATAATGAGTGGATTCAGGTACGATGATTCTAAGTGAAATAAGTCACACAGAAAAAGAAACATCATAAGATATCACTAATACACGGAATGTAAACTTCGCTACACAGGAACTGAATTACAAAACAGAATAGGGTCTCAAATGTAGAAAACCAACTTATGCTTGCTTAAGGGGAAAGGTGAGTTGGGGTGCTGCATAAAACCAGAGATTGAAATTACCACAGATACCTTTCCATAAGCCAAATATGTAATAGACAAGAGCTACTGCTTGCTCAACGAAGTGGACTCAACACCACATATTAAACGCCTAAGAATATACCTGACTAGTAAGAATCTTAAAACCTATGGATTTATATGTCTCCGAAAGAGAATCAAGCGTGTGTACAGCGGCATAAACGCAGCAGTGATAGGATTGGTGAGGTTCGGTGAGCAAATGCAGACCCTTTGAAGTCATATTGCATGGTACCCATTCCATGGTTCTCAACTCTCCAGGTTTAAGGGATTCTTCCTTCAGCTAAAACATGCATGTGGAACCCAGAGTATGATCCACCATGTGATCGGGAAACGTGTTCAAATGTGTCTCAGTTTTCGTCCCCTGGTACTCGGGTGCAACATTCCAGACCCTTTACGAACACTCTCCCCACTTGGAGAGTCAGTGCCTTTAACCTCCTGTTTGGCCCAGTTTGCAATTTCTGCGGAAAATGAACAGGAATAGGGAGAACCAATGAGAGACTAGCTGGAGGTGTCTGGATGGTCAAATTTAACTCTCATTTCCCAGTAGGAAGTGGAATTAACCAAAGGCTCAGCGTGCCATGCCGGAACCACACTAGGGCCTGAAGCAATCCTGCGGTGTTGCGGCCAGCTCACAAGAAAGCGAGTTGAAGAAAGGAGCTCAGGGGCACTGTAATTCACAAACCTGCAGAGTTATAAATGACAGCTATCGTCCAAAAATAGATTGAAGTAAGGCTGCCAAGAGGACTTGAAAGCGGGGCAGAATTGCAGGAAACCGATTTCAGGAGGTAGACTGGAATTGCATGTAAAGCATAGGAAAAGAGGCAGAACGTCCACAATGATGCACTTGGCCAAAAAGGGCGTATGCATTTTTTCCTGAATATATTCAGGAAAAAACGCATACGCCCTTTTTGGCCAACCAAGCAAGCTTGCAAAGGAAATCTGCACTACAATGAAGTCTCACTGCCCCCCGGTCAAAAGGGCCATCTGAAAAAAGTGTAAAATCCAGAAAGGCAGGACAGGCCATGGAGAACTGGGAGCCTTGTTATGCTGATGGGCGTGATGTAAATTGCCAACAGCCACTCTGGAGAAGTGTATGGTGTTTCCTGAAACATCTAAAAAACAAAGCAACAGAGCCTAGGGCACTTCCACTTATGGTCCTATAGCTTAGGGAAATTGAAATCAAAAAGACACAGCCACCCCAAAGTTTGGGTCAGCTCTGTTTACAAGAACCTTGTTTACGGTACAAGTTCAATATCACAGAAAGCAAAAAATGGATAAAGAAGTTGTGGTACTTACGTACAATGCAATATCACTCAGCAATGAAATCTATGTCATCAGGCCAGTAGCAGCATAATGAGTGGATTCAGGTACGATGATTCTAAGTGAAATAAGTCACACAGAAAAAGAAACATCATAAGATATCACTAATACACGGAATGTAAACTTGGCTACACAGGAACTGAATTACAAAACAGAATAGGGTCTCAAATGTAGAAAACCAACTTATGCTTGCTTAAGGGGAAAGGTGAGTTGGGGTGCTGCATAAAACCAGAGATTGAAATTACCACAGATGCCTTTCCATAAGCCAAATATGTAATAGCCAAGAGCTACTGCTTGCTCAACGAAGTGGACTCAACACCCCATATTAAACGCCTAAGAATATACTTGACTAGTAAGAATCTTAAAACCTATGGATTTATATGTCTCCGAAAGAGAATCAAGCATGTGTACAGCGGCATAAACGCAGCAGTGATAGGATTGGTGAGGTTCGGTGAGCAAATGCAGACCCTTTCAAGTCATATTGCATGGTACCCATTCCATGGGTCTCAACTCTCCACGTTTAAGGGATTCTTCCTTCAGCTAAAACATGCATGTGGAACCCAGAGTATGATCCACCGTGTGATCGGGAAACGTGTTCAAATGTGTCTCAGGTTTCGTCCCCTGGTACTCGGGTGCAACATTCCAGACGCTTTACTAACACTCTCCCCACTTGGAGAGTCAGTGCCTTTAACCTCCTGTTTGGCCCAGTTTGCAATTTCTGCGGAAAATGAACAGGAATAGGGAGAACCAATGAGAGACTAGCTGGAGGAGTCTGGACGGGCAAATTTAACTCTCATTTCCCACCAGGAAGAGGAATTAACCAAAGGCTCAGCGAGCCATGCCGGAACCACACTAGGGCCTGAAGCAATCCTGCGGTGTTGCGGCCAGCTCACAAGAAAGCGAGTTGAAGAAAGGAGCTCAGGGGCCCTGTAATTCACACACCTGCAGAGTTCTAAATGACAGCTATCGTCCAAAAATATATTGAAGTAAGGCTGCCAAGAGGACTTGAAAGCGGGGCAGAATTGCAGGAAACCGATTTCAGGAGGTAGACTGGAATTGCATGTAAAGCATAGGAAAAGAGGCAGAACGTCCACAATGATGCACTTGGCCAAAAAGGGCGTATGCGTTTTTTCCTGAATATATTCAGGAAAAAACGCATACGCCCTTTTTGGCCAACCAAGCAAGCTTGCAAAGGAAATCTGCACTACAATGAAGTCTCACTGCCCCCCGGTCAAAAGGGCCATCTGAGAAAAGTGTAAAATCCAGAAAGGCAGGACTGGCCATGGAGAACTGGGAGCCTTGTTATGCTGATGGGCGTGATGTAAATTGCCAACAGCCACTCTGGAGAAGTGTATGGTGTTTCCTGAAACATCTAAAAAACAAAGCAACAGAGCCTAGGGCACTTCCACTTATGGTCCTATAGCTTAGGGAAATTGAAATCAAAAAGACACAGCCACCCCAAAGTTTGGGTCAGCTCTGTTTACAAGAACCTTGTTTACGGTACAAGTTCAATATCACAGAAAGCAAAAAATGGATAAAGAAGTTGTGGTACTTACGTACAATGCAATATCACTCAGCAATGAAATCTATGTCATCAGGCCAGTAGCAGCATAATGAGTGGATTCAGGTACGATGATTCTAAGTGAAATAAGTCACACAGAAAAAGAAACATCATAAGATATCACTAATACACGGAATGTAAACTTGGCTACACAGGAACTGAATTACAAAACAGAATAGGGTCTCAAATGTAGAAAACCAACTTATGCTTGCTTAAGGGGAAAGGTGAGTTGGGGTGCTGCATAAAACCAGAGATTGAAATTAGCACAGATACCTTTCCATAAGCCAAATATGTAATAGCCAAGAGCTACTGCTTGCTCAACGAAGTGGACTCAACACCCCATATTAAACGCCTAAGAATATACTTGACTAGTAAGAATCTTAAAACCTATGGATTTATATGTCTCCGAAAGAGAATCAAGCGTGTGTACAGCGGCATAAACGCAGCAGTGATAGGATTGGTGAGGTTCGGTGAGCAAATGCAGACCCTTTGAAGTCATATTGCATGGTACCCATTCCATGGTTCTCAACTCTCCAGGTTTAAGGGATTCTTCCTTCAGCTAAAACATGCATGTGGAACCCAGAGGATGATCCACCGTGTGATCGGGAAACGTGTTCAAATGTGTCTCAGTTTTCGTCCCCTGGTACTCGGGTGCAACATTCCAGACGCTTTACTAACACTCTCCCCACTTGGAGAGTCAGTGCCTTTAACCTCCTGTTTGGCCCAGTTTGCAATTTCTGCGGAAAATGAACAGGAATAGGGAGAACTAATGAGAGACTAGCTGGAGGTGTCTGGACGGGCAAATTTAACTCTCATTTCCCAACAGGAAGAGGAATTAACCAAAGGCTCAGCGAGCCATGCCGGAACCACACTAGGGCCTGAAGCAATCCTGCGGTGTTGCGGCCAGCTCACAAGAAAGCCAGTTGAAGAAAGGAGCTCAAGGGCCCTGTAATTCACACACCTGCAGAGTTGTAAATGACAGCTATCGTCCAAAAATATATTGAAGTAAGGCTGCCAAGAGGACTTGAAAGCGGGGCAGAATTGCAGGAAACCGATTTCAGGAGGTAGACTGGAATTGCATGTAAAGCATAGGAAAAGAGGCAGAACGTCCACAATGATGCACTTGGCCAAAAAGGGCGTATGCGTTTTTTCCTGAATATATTCAGGAAAAAACGCATACGCCCTTTTTGGCCAACCAAGCAAGCTTGCAAAGGAAATCTGCACTACAATGAAGTCTCACTGCCCCCCGGTCAAAAGGGCCATCTGAAAAAAGTGTAAAATCCAGAAAGGCAGGACAGGCCATGGAGAACTGGGAGCCTTGTTATGCTGATGGGCGTGATGTAAATTGCCAACAGCCACTCTGGAGAAGTGTATGGTGTTTCCTGAAACATCTAAAAAACAAAGCAACAGAGCCTAGGGCACTTCCACTTATGGTCCTATATATTAGGGAAATTAAAATCAAAAAGACACAGCCACCAGTAAGTTTGGGACGGCTCTGTTTACAGGAACCTCGTTTCCGGTACAAGTTCAATATCGCAGAAAGCGAAAAATGGATAAAGAAGTTGTGGTACTTACGTACAATGCAATATCATTCAGCAATGAAATCTATGTCATCATGCCCGTAGCAGCATAATGAGTGGATTCAGGTACGATGATTCTAAGTGAAATAAGTCACACAGAAAAAGAAACATCATAAGATATCACTAATACACGGAATGTAAACTTGGCTACACAGGAACTGAATTACAAAACAGAATAGGGTCTCAAATGTAGAAAACCAACTTATGCTTGCTTAAGGGGAAAGGTGAGTTGGGGTGCTGCATAAAACCAGAGATTGAAATTAGCACAGATACCTTTCCATAAGCCAAATATATAATAGACAAGAGCTACTGCTTGCTCAACGAAGTGGACTCAACACCCCATATTAACCGCCTAAAAATATACCTGACTAGTAAGAATCTTAAAACCTATGGATTTATATGTCTCCAAAAGAGAATCAAGCATGTTTACAGTGGCATAAACGCAGCAGTGATAGGATTGGTGAGGTTCGGTGAGCAAATGCAGACCCTTTGAAGTCATATTGCATGGTACCCATTCCATGGTTCTCAACTCTCCAGGTTTAAGGGATTCTTCCTTCAGCTAAAACATGCATGTGGAACCCAGAGTATGATCCACCGTGTGATCGGGAAACGTGTTCAAATGTGTCTCAGTTTTCGTCCCCTGGTACTCGGGTGCAACATTCCAGACGCTTTACTAACACTCTCCCCACTTGGAGAGTCAGTGCCTTTAACCTCCTGTTTGGCCCAGTTTGCAAATTCTGCGGAAAATGAACAGGAATAGGGAGAACCAATGAGAGACTAGCTGGAGGAGTCTGGACGGGCAAATTTAACTCTCATTTCCCACCAGGAAGAGGAATTAACCAAAGGCTCAGCGAGCCATGCCGGAACCACACTAGGGCCTGAAGCAATCCTGCGGTGTTGCGGCCAGCTCACAAGAAAGCGAGTTGAAGAAAGGAGCTCAGGGGCCCTGTAATTCACACACCTGCAGAGTTGTAAATGACAGCTATCGTCCAAAAATATATTGAAGTAAGGCTGCCAAGAGGACTTGAAAGCGGGGCAGAATTGCAGGAAACCGATTTCAGGAGGTAGACTGGAATTTTATGTAAAGCATAGGAAAAGAGGCAGAACGTCCACAATGATGCACTTGGCCAAAAAGAGCGTATGCGTTTTTTCCTGAGTATATTCAGGAAAAAACGCATACGCCCTTTTTGGCCAACCAAGCAAGCTTGCAAAGGAAATCTGCACTACAATGAAGTCTCACTGCCCCCCGGTCAAAAGGGCCATCTGAAAAAAGTGTAAAATCCAGAAAGGCAGGACAGGCCATGGAGAACTGGGAGCCTTGTTATGCTGATGGGCGTGATGTAAATTGCCAACAGCCACTCTGGAGAAGTGTATGGTGTTTCCTGAAACATCTAAGAAACAAAGCAACAGAGCCTAGGGCACTTCCACTTATGGTCCTATAGCTTAGGGAAATTAAAATCAAAAAGACACAGCCACCCCAAAGTTTGGGACGGATCTGTTTACAAGAACCTCGTTTACGGTACAAGTTCAATATCGCAGAAAGCGAAAAATGGATAAAGAAGTTGTGGTACTTACGTACAATGCAATATCACTCAGCAATGAAATCTCTGTCATCAGGCCCATAGCAGCATAATGAGTGGATTCAGGTACGATGATTCTAAGTGAAATAAGTCACACAGAAAAAGAAACATCATAAGATATCACTAATACACGGAATGTAAACTTGGCTACACAGGAACTGAATTACAAAACAGAATAGGGTCTCAAATGTAGAAAACCAACTTATGCTTGCTTAAGGGGAAAGGTGAGTTGTGGTGCTGCATAAAACCAGAGATTGAAATTACCACAGATACATTTCCATAAGCCAAATATGTAATAGACAAGAGCTACTGCTTGCTCAACGAAGTGGACTCAACACCCCATATTAAACGCCTAAGAATATACCTGACTAGTAAGAATCTTAAAACCTATGGATTTATATGTCTTTGAAAGAGAATCAAGCGTGTGTACAGGGGCATAAACGCAGCAGTGATAGGATTGGTGAGGTTCGGTGAGCAAATGCAGACCCTTTGAAGTCATATTGCATGGTACCCATTCCATGGGTCTCAACTCTCCAGGTTTAAGGGATTCTTCCTTCAGCTAAAACATGCATGTGGAACCCAGAGGATGATCCACCGTGTGATCGGGAAACGTGTTCAAATGTGTCTCAGTTTTCGTCCCCTGGTACTCGGGTGCAACATTCCAGACGCTTTACTAACACTCTCCCCACTTGGAGAGTCAGTGCCTTTAACCTCCTGTTTGGCCCAGTTTGCAATTTCTGCGGAAAATGAACAGGAATAGGGAGAACTAATGAGAGACTAGCTGGAGGTGTCTGGACGGGCAAATTTAACTCTCATTTCCCAACAGGAAGAGGAATTAACCAAAGGCTCAGCGAGCCATGCCGGAACCACACTAGGGCCTGAAGCAATCCTGCGGTGTTGCGGCCAGCTCACAAGAAAGCGAGTTGAAGAAAGGAGCTCAGGGGCCCTGTAATTCACACACCTGCAGAGTTATAAATGACAGCTATCGTCCAAAAATATATTGAAGTAAGGCTGCCAAGAGGACTTGAAAGCGGGGCAGAATTGCAGGAAACCGATTTCAGGAGGTAGACTGGAATTGCATGTAAAGCATAGGAAAAGAGGCAGAACGTCCACAATGATGCACTTGGCCAAAAAGGGCGTATGCGTTTTTTCCTGAATATATTCAGGAAAAAACGCATACGCCCTTTTTGGCCAACCAAGCAAGCTTGCAAAGGAAATCTGCACTACAATGAAGTCTCACTGCCCCCCGGTCAAAAGGGCCATCTGAAAAAAGTGTAAAATCCAGAAAGGCAGGACAGGCCATGGAGAACTGGGAGCCTTGTTATGCTGATGGGCGTGATGTAAATTGCCAACAGCCACTCTGGAGAAGTGTATGGTGTTTCCTGAAACATCTAAAAAACAAAGCAACAGAGCCTAGGGCACTTCCACTTATGGTCCTATATATTAGGGAAATTAAAATCAAAAAGACACAGCCACCAGTAAGTTTGGGACGGCTCTGTTTACAGGAACCTCGTTTCCGGTACAAGTTCAATATCGCAGAAAGCAAAAAATGGATAAAGAAGTTGTGGTACTTACGTACAATGCAATATCACTCAGCAATGAAATCTATGTCATCAGGCCAGTAGCAGCATAATGAGTGGATTCAGGTACGATGATTCTAAGTGAAATAAGTCACACAGAAAAAGAAACATCATAAGATATCACTAATACACGGAATGTAAACTTGGCTACACAGGAACTGAATTACAAAACAGAATAGGGTCTCAAATGCAGAAAACCAACTTATGCTTGCTTAAGGGGAAAGGTGAGTTGTGGTGCTGCATAAAACCAGAGATTGAAATTAGCACAGATACCTTTCCATAAGCCAAATATGTAATAGACAAGAGCTACTGCTTGCTCAATGAAGTGGACTCAACACCCCATATTAAACGCCTAAGAATATACCTGACTAGTAAGAATCTTAAAACCTATGGATTTATATGTCTCCGAAAGAGAATCAAGCGTGTGTACAGCAGCATAAACACATCAGTGATAGGATTGGTGAGGTTCGGTGAGCAAATGCAGACCCTTTGAAGTCGTATTGCATAGTACCCATTCCATGGGTCTCAACTCTCCAGTTTTAAGGGATTCTTCCTTCAGCTAAAACATGCATGTGGAACCCAGAGGATGATCCACCGTGTGATCGGGAAACGTGTTCAAATGTGTCTCAGTTTTCGGCCCCTGGTACTCGGGTGCAACATTCCAGACGCTTTACTAACAGTCTCCCCACTTGGAGAGTCAGTGCCTTTAACCTCCTGTTTGGCCCAGTTGGCAATTTCTGCGGAAAATGAACAGGAATAGGGAGAACCAATGAGAGACTAGCTGGAGGTGTCTGGACGGGCAAATTTAACTCTCATTTCCCACCAGGAAGAGGAATTAACCAAAGGCTCAGTGAGCCATGCCGGAACCACACTAGGGGCTGAAGCAATCCTGCGGTGTTGCGGCCAGCTCACAAGAAAGCGAGTTGAAGAAAGGAGCTCAGGGGCCCTGTAATTCACACACCTGCAGAGTTGTAAATGACAGCTATCGTCCAAAAATATATTGAAGTAAGGCTGCCAAGAGGACTTGAAAGCGGGGCAGAATTGCAGGAAACCGATTTCAGGAGGTAGACTGGAATTGCATGTAAAGCATAGGAAAAGAGGCAGAACGTCCACAATGATGCACTTGGCCAGAAAGGGCGTATGCATTTTTTCCTGAATATATTCAGGAAAAAACGCATACGCCCTTTTTGGCCAACCAAGCAAGCTTGCAAAGGAAATCTGCACTACAATGAAGTCTCACTGCCCCCCGGTCAAAAGGGCCATCTGAAAAACGTGTAAAATCCAGAAAGGCAGAACAGGCCATGGAGAACTGGGAGCCTTGTTATGCTGATGGGCGTGATGTAAATTGCCAACAGCCACTCTGGAGAAGTGTATGGTGTTTCCTGAAACATCTAAAAAACAAAGCAACAGAGCCTAGGGCACTTCCACTTATGGTCCTATAGCTTAGGGAAATTAAAATCAAAAAGACACAGCAACCCCAAAGTTTGGGACGGCTCTGTTTACAAGAACCTCGTTTCCGGTACAAGTTCAATATCGCAGAAAGCGAAAAATGGATAAAGAAGTTGTGGTACTTACGTACAATGCAATATCACTCAGCAATGAAATCTCTGTCATCAGGCCCATAGCAGCATAATGAGTGGATTCAGGTACGATGATTCTAAGTGAAATAAGTCACACAGAAAAAGAAACATCATAAGATATCACTAATACACGGAATGTAAACTTGGCTACACAGGAACTGAATTACAAAACAGAATAGGGTCTCAAATGTAGAAAACCAACTTATGCTTGCTTAAGGGGAAAGGTGAGTTGGGGTGCTGCATAAAACCAGAGATTGAAATTAGCACAGATACCTTTCCATAAGCCAAATATGTAATAGACAAGAGCTACTGCTTGCTCAACGAAGTGGACTCAACACCCCATATTAAACGCCTAAGAATATACCTGACTAGTAAGAATCTTAAAACCTATGGATTTATATGTCTCCGAAAGAGAATCAAGCGTGTGTACAGCGGCATAAACGCAGCAGTGATAGGATTGGTGAGGTTCGGTGAGCAAATGCAGACCCTTTGAAGTCATATTGCATGGTACCCATTCCATGGTTCTCAACTCTCCAGGTTTAAGGGATTCTTCCTTCAGCTAAAACATGCATGTGGAACCCAGAGGATGATCCACCGTGTGATCGGGAAACGTGTTCAAATGTGTCTCAGTTTTCGTCCCCTGGTACTCGGGTGCAACATTCCAGACGCTTTACTAACACTCTCCCCACTTGGAGAGTCAGTGCCTTTAACCTCCTGTTTGGCCCAGTTTGCAATTTCTGCGGAAAATGAACAGGAATAGGGAGAACTAATGAGAGACTAGCTGGAGGTGTCTGGACGGGCAAATTTAACTCTCATTTCCCAACAGGAAGAGGAATTAACCAAAGGCTCAGCGAGCCATGCCGGAACCACACTAGGGCCTGAAGCAATCCTGCGGTGTTGCGGCCAGCTCACAAGAAAGCGAGTTGAAGAAAGGAGCTCAAGGGCCCTGTAATTCACACACCTGCAGAGTTGTAAATGACAGCTATCGTCCAAAAATATATTGAAGTAAGGCTGCCAAGAGGACTTGAAAGCGGGGCAGAATTGCAGGAAACCGATTTCAGGAGGTAGACTGGAATTGCATGTAAAGCATAGGAAAAGAGGCAGAACGTCCACAATGATGCACTTGGCCAAAAAGGGCGTATGCGTTTTTTCCTGAATATATTCAGGAAAAAACGCATACGCCCTTTTTGGCCAACCAAGCAAGCTTGCAAAGGAAATCTGCACTACAATGAAGTCTCACTGCCCCCCGGTCAAAAGGGCCATCTGAAAAAAGTGTAAAATCCAGAAAGGCAGGACAGGCCATGGAGAACTGGGAGCCTTGTTATGCTGATGGGCGTGATGTAAATTGCCAACAGCCACTCTGGAGAAGTGTATGGTGTTTCCTGAAACATCTAAAAAACAAAGCAACAGAGCCTAGGGCACTTCCACTTATGGTCCTATATATTAGGGAAATTAAAATCAAAAAGACACAGCCACCAGTAAGTTTGGGACGGCTCTGTTTACAGGAACCTCGTTTCCGGTACAAGTTCAATATCGCAGAAAGCGAAAAATGGATAAAGAAGTTGTGGGACTTACGTACAATGCAATATCATTCAGCAATGAAATCTATGTCATCATGCCCGTAGCAGCATAATGAGTGGATTCAGGTACGATGATTCTAAGTGAAATATGTCACACAGAAAAAGAAACATCATAAGATATCACTAATACACGGAATGTAAACTTGGCTACACAGGAACTGAATTACAAAACAGAATAGGGTCTCAAATGTAGAAAACCAACTTATGCTTGCTTAAGGGGAAAGGTGAGTTGGGGTGCTGCATAAAACCAGAGATTGAAATTAGCACAGATACCTTTCCATAAGCCAAATATGTAATAGACAAGAGCTACTGCTTGCTCAACGAAGTGGACTCAACACCCCATATTAACCGCCTAAAAATATACCTGACTAGTAAGAATCTTAAAACCTATGGATTTATATGTCTCCAAAAGAGAATCAAGCATGTTTACAGTGGCATAAACGCAGCAGTGATAGGATTGGTGAGGTACGGTGAGCAAATGCAGACCCTTTGAAGTCATATTGCATGGTACCCATTCCATGGTTCTCAACTCTCCAGGTTTAAGGGATTCTTCCTTCAGCTAAAACATGCATGTGGAACCCAGAGTATGATCCACCGTGTGATCGGGAAACGTGTTCAAATGTGTCTCAGTTTTCGTCCCCTGGTACTCGGGTGCAACATTCCAGACGCTTTACTAACACTCTCCCCACTTGGAGAGTCAGTGCCTTTAACCTCCTGTTTGGCCCAGTTTGCAATTTCTGCGGAAAATGAACAGGAATAGGGAGAACCAATGAGAGACTAGCTGGAGGAGTCTGGACGGGCAAATTTAACTCTCATTTCCCACCAGGAAGAGGAATTAACCAAAGGCTCAGCGAGCCATGCCGGAACCACACTAGGGCCTGAAGCAATCCTGCGGTGTTGCGGCCAGCTCACAAGAAAGCGAGTTGAAGAAAGGAGCTCAGGGGCCCTGTAATTCACACACCTGCAGAGTTGTAAATGACAGCTATCGTCCAAAAATATATTGAAGTAAGGCTGCCAAGAGGACTTGAAAGCGGGGCAGAATTGCAGGAAACCGATTTCAGGAGGTAGACTGGAATTTTATGTAAAGCATAGGAAAAGAGGCAGAACGTCCACAATGATGCACTTGGCCAAAAAGAGCGTATGCGTTTTTTCCTGAATATATTCAGGAAAAAACGCATACGCCCTTTTTGGCCAACCAAGCAAGCTTGCAAAGGAAATCTGCACTACAATGAAGTCTCACTGCCCCCCGGTCAAAAGGGCCATCTGAAAAAAGTGTAAAATCCAGAAAGGCAGGACAGGCCATGGAGAACTGGGAGCCTTGTTATGCTGATGGGCGTGATGTAAATTGCCAACAGCCACTCTGGAGAAGTGTATGGTGTTTCCTGAAACATCTAAGAAACAAAGCAACAGAGCCTAGGGCACTTCCACTTATGGTCCTATAGCTTAGGGAAATTAAAATCAAAAAGACACAGCCACCCCAAAGTTTGGGACGGATCTGTTTACAAGAACCTCGTTTACGGTACAAGTTCAATATCGCAGAAAGCGAAAAATGGATAAAGAAGTTGTGGTACTTACGTACAATGCAATATCACTCAGCAATGAAATCTCTGTCATCAGGCCCATAGCAGCATAATGAGTGGATTCAGGTACGATGATTCTAAGTGAAATAAGTCACACAGAAAAAGAAACATCATAAGATATCACTAATACACGGAATGTAAACTTGGCTACACAGGAACTGAATTACAAAACAGAATAGGGTCTCAAATGTAGAAAACCAACTTATGCTTGCTTAAGGGGAAAGGTGAGTTGTGGTGCTGCATAAAACCAGAGATTGAAATTACCACAGATACATTTCCATAAGCCAAATATGTAATAGACAAGAGCTACTGCTTGCTCAACGAAGTGGACTCAACACCCCATATTAAACGCCTAAGAATATACCTGACTAGTAAGAATCTTAAAACCTATGGATTTATATGTCTTCGAAAGAGAATCAAGCGTGTGTACAGGGGCATAAACGCAGCAGTGATAGGATTGGTGATGTTCGGTGAGCAAATGCAGACCCTTTGAAGTCATATTGCATGTTACCCATTCCATGGGTCTCAACTCTCCAGGTTTAAGGGATTCTTCCTTCAGCTAAAACATGCATGTGGAACCCAGAGGATGATCCACCGTGTGATCGGGAAACGTGTTCAAATGTGTCTCAGTTTTCGTCCCCTGGTACTCGGGTGCAACATTCCAGACGCTTTACTAACACTCTCCCCACTTGGAGAGTCAGTGCCTTTAACCTCCTGTTTGGCCCAGTTTGCAATTTCTGCGGAAAATGAACAGGAATAGGGAGAACTAATGAGAGACTAGCTGGAGGTGTCTGGACGGGCAAATTTAACTCTCATTTCCCAACAGGAAGAGGAATTAACCAAAGGCTCAGCGAGCCATGCCGGAACCACACTAGGGCCTGAAGCAATCCTGCGGTGTTGCGGCCAGCTCACAAGAAAGCGAGTTGAAGAAAGGAGCTCAGGGGCCCTGTAATTCACACACCTGCAGAGTTATAAATGACAGCTATCGTCCAAAAATATATTGAAGTAAGGCTGCCAAGAGGACTTGAAAGCGGGGCAGAATTGCAGGAAACCGATTTCAGGAGGTAGACTGGAATTGCATGTAAAGCATAGGAAAAGAGGCAGAACGTCCACAATGATGCACTTGGCCAAAAAGGGCGTATGCGTTTTTTCCTGAATATATTCAGGAAAAAACGCATACGCCCTTTTTGGCCAACCAAGCAAGCTTGCAAAGGAAATCTGCACTACAATGAAGTCTCACTGCCCCCCGGTCAAAAGGGCCATCTGAAAAAAGTGTAAAATCCAGAAAGGCAGGACAGGCCATGGAGAACTGGGAGCCTTGTTATGCTGATGGGCGTGATGTAAATTGCCAACAGCCACTCTGGAGAAGTGTATGGTGTTTCCTGAAACATCTAAAAAACAAAGCAACAGAGCCTAGGGCACTTCCACTTATGGTCCTATATATTAGGGAAATTAAAATCAAAAAGACACAGCCACCAGTAAGTTTGGGACGGCTCTGTTTACAGGAACCTCGTTTCCGGTACAAGTTCAATATCGCAGAAAGCGAAAAATGGATAAAGAAGTTGTGGTACTTACGTACAATGCAATATCACTCAGCAATGAAATCTATGTCATCAGGCCAGTAGCAGCATAATGAGTGGATTCAGGTACGATGATTCTAAGTGAAATAAGTCACACAGAAAAAGAAACCTCATAAGATATCACTAATACACGGAATGTAAACTTGGCTACACAGGAACTGAATTACAAAACAGAATAGGGTCTCAAATGTAGAAAACCAACTTATGCTTGCTTAAGGGGAAAGGTGAGTTGGGGTGCTGCATAAAACCAGAGATTGAAATTAGCACAGATACCTTTCCATAAGCCAAATATGTAATAGACAAGAGCTACTGCTTGCTCAACGAAGTGGACTCAACACCCCATATTAACCGCCTAAAAATATACCTGACTAGTAAGAATCTTAAAACCTATGGATTTATATGTCTCCAAAAGAGAATCAAGCATGTTTACAGTGGCATAAACGCAGCAGTGATAGGATTGGTGAGGTTCGGTGAGCAAATGCAGACCCTTTGAAGTCATATTGCATGGTACCCATTCCATGGTTCTCAACTCTCCAGGTTTAAGGGATTCTTCCTTCAGCTAAAACATGCATGTGGAACCCAGAGTATGATCCACCGTGTGATCGGGAAACGTGTTCATATGTGTCTCAGTTTTCGTCCCCTGGTACTCGGGTGCAACATTCCAGACGCTTTACTAACACTCTCCCCACTTGGAGAGTCAGTGCCTTTAACCTCCTGTTTGGCCCAGTTTGCAAATTCTGCGGAAAATGAACAGGAATAGGGAGAACCAATGAGAGACTAGCTGGAGGAGTCTGGACGGGCAAATTTAACTCTCATTTCCCCCCAGGAAGAGGAATTAACCAAAGGCTCAGCGAGCCATGCCGGAACCACACTAGGGCCTGAAGCAATCCTGCGGTGTTGCGGCCAGCTCACAAGAAAGCGAGTTGAAGAAAGGAGCTCAGGGGCCCTGTAATTCACACACCTGCAGAGTTGTAAATGACAGCTATCGTCCAAAAATATATTAAAGTAAGGCTGCCAAGAGGACTTGAAAGCGGGGCAGAATTGCAGGAAACCGATTTCAGGAGGTAGACTGGAATTGCATGTAAAGCATAGGAAAAGAGGCAGAACGTCCACAATGATGCACTTGGCCAAAAAGGGCGTATGCGTTTTTTCCTGAATATATTCAGGAAAAAACGCATACGCCCTTTTTGGCCAACCAAGCAAGCTTGCAAAGGAAATCTGCACTACAATGAAGTCTCACTGCCCCCCGGTCAAAAGGGCCATCTGAAAAAAGTGTAAAATCCAGAAAGGCAGGACAGGCCATGGAGAACTGGGAGCCTTGTTATGCTGATGGGCGGGATGTAAATTGCCAACAGCCACTCTGGAGAAGTGTATGGTGTTTCCTGAAACATCTAAAAAACAAAGCAACAGAGCCTAGGGCACTTCCACTTATGGTCCTATAGCTTAGGGAAATTAAAATCAAAAAGACACAGCCACCCCAAAGTTTGGGACAGCTCTGTTTACAAGAAGCTCTTTTCCGGTACAAGTTCAATATCACAGAAAGCGAAAAATGGATAAAGAAGTTGTGGGACTTACGTACAATGCAATATCATTCAGCAATGAAATCTATGTCATCATGCCCGTAGCAGCATAATGAGTGGATTCAGGTACGATGATTCTAAGTGAAATATGTCACACAGAAAAAGAAACATCATAAGATATCACTAATACACGGAATGTAAACTTGGCTACACAGGAACTGAATTACAAAACAGAATAGGGTCTCAAATGTAGAAAACCAACTTATGCTTGCTTAAGGGGAAAGGTGAGTTGGGGTGCTGCATAAAACCAGAGATTGAAATTAGCACAGATACCTTTCCATAAGCCAAATATGTAATAGACAAGAGTTACTGCTTGCTCAACGAAGTGGACTCAACACCCCATATTAAACGCCTAAGAATATACTTGACTAGTAAGAATCTTAAAACCTATGGATTTATATGTCTCCGAAGGAGAATCAAGCGTGTGTACAGCGGCATAAACGCAGCAGTGATAGGATTGGTGAGGTTCGGTGAGCAAATGCAGACCCTTTGAAGTCATATTGCATGGTACCCATTCCATGGTTCTCAACTCTCCAGGTTTAAGGGATTCTTCCTTCAGCTAAAACATGCATGTGGAACCCAGAGTATGATCCACCGTGTGATCGGGAAACGTGTTCAAATGTGTCTCAGTTTTCGTCCCCTGGTACTCGGGTGCAACATTCCAGACGCTTTACTAACACTCTCCCCACTTGGAGAGTCAGTGCCTTTAACCTCCTGTTTGGCCCAGTTTGCAATTTCTGCGGAAAATGAACAGGAATAGGGAGAACCAATGAGAGACTAGCTGGAGGTGTCTGGACGGGCAAATTTAACTCTCATTTCCCACCAAGAAGAGGAATTAACCAAAGGCTCAGCGAGCCATGCCGGAACCACACTAGAGCCTGAAGCAATCCTGCGGTGTTGCGGCCAGCTCACAAGAAAGCGAGTTGAAGAAAGGAGCTCAGGGGCCCTGTAATTCACACACCTGCAGAGTTGTAAATGACAGCTATCGTCCAAAAATATATTGAAGTAAGGCTGCCAAGAGGACTTGAAAGCGGGGCAGAATTGCAGGAAACCGATTTCAGGAGGTAGACTGGAATTGCATGTAAAGCATAGGAAAAGAGGCAGAACGTCCACAATGATGCACTTGGCCAAAAAGTGCGTATGCGTTTTTCCCTGAATATATTCAGGAAAAAACGCATACGCCCTTTTTGGCCAACCAAGCAAACTTGCAAAGGAAATCTGCACTACAATGAAGTCTCACTGCCCCACGGTCAAAAGGGCCATCTGAAAAAAGTGTAAAATCCAGAAAGGCAGGACAGGCCATGGAGAACTGGGAGCCTTGTTATGCTGATGGGCGTGATGTAAATTGCCAACAGCCACTCTGGAGAAGTGTATGGTGTTTCCTGAAACATCTAAAAAACAAAGCAACAGAGCCTAGGGCACTTCCACTTATGGTCCTATAGCTTAGGGAAATTAAAATAAAGACACAGCCACCCCAAAGTTTGGGACAGCTCTGTTTACAAGAACCTCGTTTACGGTACAAGTTCAATATCGCAGAAAGCAAAAAATGGATAAAGAAGTTGTGGTACTTACGTACAATGCAATATCACTCAGCAATGAAATCTATGTCATCAGGCCAGTAGCAGCATAATGAGTGGATTCAGGTACGATGATTCTAAGTGAAATAAGTCACACAGAAAAAGAAACATCATAAGATATCACTAATACACGGAATGTAAACTTGGCTACACAGGAACTGAATTACAAAACAGAATAGGGTCTCAAATGCAGAAAACCAACTTATGCTTGCTTAAGGGGAAAGGTGAGTTGTGGTGCTGCATAAAACCAGAGATTGAAATTAGCACAGATACCTTTCCATAAGCCAAATATGTAATAGACAAGAGCTACTGCTTGCTCAATGAAGTGGACTCAACACCCCATATTAAACGCCTAAGAATATACCTGACTAGTAAGAATCTTAAAACCTATGGATTTATATGTCTCCGAAAGAGAATCAAGCGTGTGTACAGCAGCATAAACACATCAGTGATAGGATTGGTGAGGTTCGGTGAGCAAATGCAGACCCTTTGAAGTCGTATTGCATAGTACCCATTCCATGGGTCTCAACTCTCCAGTTTTAAGGGATTCTTCCTTCAGCTAAAACATGCATGTGGAACCCAGAGGATGATCCACCGTGTGATCGGGAAATGTGTTCAAATGTGTCTCAGTTTTCGGCCCCTGGTACTCGGGTGCAACATTCCAGACGCTTTACTAACAGTCTCCCCACTTGGAGAGTCAGTGCCTTTAACCTCCTGTTTGGCCCAGTTTGCAATTTCTGCGGAAAATGAACAGGAATAGGGAGAACCAATGAGAGACTAGCTGGAGGTGTCTGGACGGGCAAATTTAACTCTCATTTCCCACCAGGAAGAGGAATTAACCAAAGGCTCAGTGAGCCATGCCGGAACCACACTAGGGGCTGAAGCAATCCTGCGGTGTTGCGGCCAGCTCACAAGAAAGCGAGTTGAAGAAAGGAGCTCAGGGGCCCTGTAATTCACACACCTGCAGAGTTGTAAATGACAGCTATCGTCCAAAAATATATTGAAGTAAGGCTGCCAAGACGACTTGAAAGCGGGGCAGAATTGCAGGAAACCGATTTCAGGAGGTAGACTGGAATTGCATGTAAAGCATAGGAAAAGAGGCAGAACGTCCACAATGATGCACTTGGCCAGAAAGGGCGTATGCGTTTTTTCCTGAATATATTCAGGAAAAAACGCATACGCCCTTTTTGGCCAACCAAGCAAGCTTGCAAAGGAAATCTGCACTACAATGAAGTCTCACTGCCCCCCGGTCAAAAGGGCCATCTGAAAAACGTGTAAAATCCAGAAAGGCAGGACAGGCCATGGAGAACTGGGAGCCTTGTTATGCTGATGGGCGTGATGTAAATTGCCAACAGCCACTCTGGAGAAGTGTATGGTGTTTCCTGAAACATCTAAGAAACAAAGCAACAGAGCCTAGGGCACTTCCACTTATGGTCCTATAGCTTAGGGAAATTAAAATCAAAAAGACACAGCAACCCCAAAGTTTGGGACGGCTCTGTTTACAAGAACCTCGTTTCCGGTACAAGTTCAATATCGCAGAAAGCGAAAAATGGATAAAGAAGTTGTGGTACTTACGTACAATGCAATATCACTCAGCAATGAAATCTCTGTCATCAGGCCCATAGCAGCATAATGAGTGGATTCAGGTACGATGATTCTAAGTGAAATAAGTCACACAGAAAAAGAAACATCATAAGATATCACTAATACACGGAATGTAAACTTGGCTACACAGGAACTGAATTACAAAACAGAATAGGGTCTCAAATGTAGAAAACCAACTTATGCTTGCTTAAGGGGAAAGGTGAGTTGGGGTGCTGCATAAAACCAGAGATTGAAATTAGCACAGATACCTTTCCATAAGCCAAATATGTAATAGACAAGAGCTACTGCTTGCTCAACGAAGTGGACTCAACACCCCATATTAACCGCCTAAAAATATACCTGACTAGTAAGAATCTTAAAACCTATGGATTTATATGTCTTCGAAAGAGAATCAAGCGTGTGTACAGCGGCATAAACGCAGCAGTGATAGGATTGGTGAGGTTCGGTGAGCAAATGCAGACCCTTTGAAGTCATATTGCATGGTACCCATTCCATGGTTCTCAACTCTCCAGGTTTAAGGGATTCTTCCTTCAGCTAAAACATGCATGTGGAACCCAGAGGATGATCCACCGTGTGATCGGGAAACGTGTTCAAATGTGTCTCAGTTTTCGTCCCCTGGTACTCGGGTGCAACATTCCAGACGCTTTACTAACACTCTCCCCACTTGGAGAGTCAGTGCCTTTAACCTCCTGTTTGGCCCAGTTTGCAATTTCTGCGGAAAATGAACAGGAATAGGGAGAACTAATGAGAGACTAGCTGGAGGTGTCTGGACGGGCAAATTTAACTCTCATTTCCCAACAGGAAGAGGAATTAACCAAAGGCTCAGCGAGCCATGCCGGAACCACACTAGGGCCTGAAGCAATCCTGCGGTGTTGCGGCCAGCTCACAAGAAAGCGAGTTGAAGAAAGGAGCTCAAGGGCCCTGTAATTCACACACCTGCAGAGTTGTAAATGACAGCTATCGTCCAAAAATATATTGAAGTAAGGCTGCCAAGAGGACTTGAAAGCGGGGCAGAATTGCAGGAAACCGATTTCAGGAGGTAGACTGGAATTGCATGTAAAGCATAGGAAAAGAGGCAGAACGTCCACAATGATGCACTTGGCCAGAAAGGGCGTATGCGTTTTTTCCTGAATATATTCAGGAAAAAACGCATACGCACTTTTTGGCCAACCAAGCAAGCTTGCAAAGGAAATCTGCACTACAATGAAGTCTCACTGCCCCCCGGTCAAAAGGGCCATCTGAAAAACGTGTAAAATCCAGAAAGGCAGGACAGGCCATGGAGAACTGGGAGCCTTGTTATGCTGATGGGCGTGATGTAAATTGCCAACAGCCACTCTGGAGAAGTGTATGGTGTTTCCTGAAACATCTAAAAAACAAAGCAACAGAGCCTAGGGCACTTCCACTTATTGTCCTATATATTAGGGAAATTAAAATCAAAAAGACACAGCCACCAGTAAGTTTGGGACGGCTCTGTTTACAGGAACCTCGTTTCCGGTACAAGTTCAATATCGCAGAAAGCGAAAAATGGATAAAGAAGTTGTGGGACTTACGTACAATGCAATATCATTCAGCAATGAAATCTATGTCATCATGCCCGTAGCAGCATAATGAGTGGATTCAGGTACGATGATTCTAAGTGAAATAAGTCACACAGAAAAAGAAACATCATAAGATATCACTAATACACGGAATGTAAACTTGGCTACACAGGAACTGAATTACAAAACAGAATAGGGTCTCAAATGTAGAAAACCAACTTATGCTTGCTTAAGGGGAAAGGTGAGTTGGGGTGCTGCATAAAACCAGAGATTGAAATTAGCACAGATACCTTTCCATAAGCCAAATATGTAATAGACAAGAGCTACTGCTTGCTCAACGAAGTGGACTCAACACCCCATATTAACCGCCTAAAAATATACCTGACTAGTAAGAATCTTAAAACCTATGGATTTATATGTCTCCAAAAGAGAATCAAGCATGTTTACAGTGGCATAAACGCAGCAGTGATAGGATTGGTGAGGTTCGGTGAGCAAATGCAGACCCTTTGAAGTCATATTGCATGGTACCCATTCCATGGTTCTCAACTCTCCAGGTTTAAGGGATTCTTCCTTCAGCTAAAACATGCATGTGGAACCCAGAGTATGATCCACCGTGTGATCGGGAAACGTGTTCAAATGTGTCTCAGTTTTCGTCCCCTGGTACTCGGGTGCAACATTCCAGACGCTTTACTAACACTCTCCCCACTTGGAGAGTCAGTGCCTTTAACCTCCTGTTTGGCCCAGTTTGCAAATTCTGCGGAAAATGAACAGGAATAGGGAGAACCAATGAGAGACTAGCTGGAGGAGTCTGGACGGGCAAATTTAACTCTCATTTCCCACCAGGAAGAGGAATTAACCAAAGGCTCAGCGAGCCATGCCGGAACCACACTAGGGCCTGAAGCAATCCTGCGGTGTTGCGGCCAGCTCACAAGAAAGCGAGTTGAAGAAAGGAGCTCAGGGGCCCTGTAATTCACACACCTGCAGAGTTCTAAATGACAGCTATCATCCAAAAATATATTGAAGTAAGGCTGCCAAGAGGACTTGAAAGCGGGGCAGAATTGCAGGAAACCGATTTCAGGAGGTAGACTGGAATTGCATGTAAAGCATAGGAAAAGAGGCAGAACGTCCACAATGATGCACTTGGCCAAAAAGGGCGTATGCGTTTTTTCCTGAATATATTCAGGAAAAAACGCATACGCCCTTTTTGGCCAACCAAGCAAGCTTGCAAAGGAAATCTGCACTACAATGAAGTCTCACTGCCCCCCGGTCAAAAGGGCCATCTGAAAAAAGTGTAAAATCCAGAAAGGCAGGACAGGCCATGGAGAACTGGGAGCCTTGTTATGCTGATGGGCGTGATGTAAATTGCCAACAGCCACTCTGGAGAAGTGTATGGTGTTTCCTGAAACATCTAAGAAACAAAGCAACAGAGCCTAGGGCACTTCCACTTATGGTCCTATAGCTTAGGGAAATTAAAATCAAAAAGACACAGCCACCCCAAAGTTTGGGACGGCTCTGTTTACAAGAACCTCGTTTCCGGTACAAGTTCAATATCGCAGAAAGCGAAAAATGGATAAAGAAGTTGTGGGACTTACGTACAATGCAATATCATTCAGCAATGAAATCTATGTCATCATGCCCGTAGCAGCATAATGAGTGGATTCAGGTACGATGATTCTAAGTGAAATATGTCACACAGAAAAAGAAACATCATAAGATATCACTAATACACAGAATGTAAACTTGGCTACACAGGAACTGAATTACAAAACAGAATAGGGTCTCAAATGTAGAAAACCAACTTATGCTTGCTTAAGGGGAAAGGTGAGTTGGGGTGCTGCATAAAACCAGAGATGGAAATTAGCACAGATACCTTTCCATAAGCCAAATATGTAATAGACAAGAGTTACTGCTTGCTCAACGAAGTGGACTCAACACCCCATATTAAACACCTAAGAATATACTTGACAGTAAGAATCTTAAAACCTATGGATTTATATGTCTCCGAAGGAGAATCAAGCGTGTGTACAGCGGCATAAACGCAGCAGTGATAGGATTGGTGAGGTTCGGTGAGCAAATGCAGACCCTTTGAAGTCATATTGCATGGTACCCATTCCATGGGTCTCAACTCTCCAGGTTTAAGGGATTCTTCCTTCAGCTAAAACATGCATGTGGAACCCAGAGGATGATCCACCGTGTGATCGGGAAACGTGTTCAAATGTGTCTCAGTTTTCGTCCCCTGGTACTCGGGTGCAACATTCCAGACGCTTTACTAACACTCTCCCCACTTGGAGAGTCAGTGCCTTTAACCTGCTGTTGGGCCCAGTTTGCAATTTCTGCGGAAAATGAACAGGAATAGGGAGAACCAATGAGAGACTAGCTGAAGGTGTCTGGACGGGTAAATTTAACTCTCATTTCCCACCAAGAAGAGGAATTAACCAAAGGCTCAGCGAGCCATGCCGGAACCACACTAGGGCCTGAAGCAATCCTGCGGTGTTGCGGCCAGCTCACAAGAAAGCCAGTTGAAAAAAGGAGCTCAGGGGCCCTGTAACTCACACACCTGCAGAGTTATAAATGACAGCTATAGTCCAAAAATATATTGAAGTAATGTTGCCAAGAGGACTTGAAAGCGGGGCAGAATTGCAGGAAACCGATTTCAGGAGGTAGACTGGAATTGCATGTAAAGCATAGGAAAAGAGGCAGAACGTCCACAATGATGCACTTGGCCAAAAAGGGCGTATGCGTTTTTTCCTGAATATATTCAGGAAAAAAACGCATACGCCCTTTTTGGCCAACCAAGCAAGCTTGCAAAGGAAATCTGCACTACAATGAAGTCTCACTGCCCCCCGGTCAAAAGGGCCATCTGAAAAAAGTGTAAAATCCAGAAAGGCAGGGCAGGCCATGGAGAACTGGGAGCCTTGTTATGCTGATGGGCGGGATGTAAATTGCCAACAGCCACTCTGGAGAAGTGTATGGTGTTTCCTGAAACATCTAAAAAACAAAGCAACAGAGCCTAGGGCACTTCCACTTATGGTCCTATAGCTTAGGGAAATTAAAATAAAGACACAGCCACCCCAAAGTTTGGGACAGCTCTGTTTACAAGAACCTCGTTTACGGTACAAGTTCAATATCGCAGAAAGCAAAAAATGGATAAAGAAGTTGTGGTACTTACGTACAATGCAATATCACTCAGCAATGAAATCTATGTCATCAGGCCAGTAGCAGCATAATGAGTGGATTCAGGTACGATGATTCTAAGTGAAATAAGTCACACAGAAAAAGAAACATCATAAGATATCACTAATACACGGAATGTAAACTTGGCTACACAGGAACTGAATTACAAAACAGAATAGGGTCTCAAATGTAGAAAACCAACTTATGCTTGCTTAAGGGGAAAGGTGAGTTGTGGTGCTGCATAAAACCAGAGATTGAAATTAGCACAGATACCTTTCCATAAGCCAAATATGTAATAGACAAGAGCTACTGCTTGCTCAACGAAGTGGACTCAACACCCTATATTAAACGCCTAAGAATATACCTGACTAGTAAGAATCTTAAAACCTATGGATTTATATGTCTCCGAAAGAGAATCAAGCGTGTTTACACCGGCATAAACGCAGCAGTGATAGGATTGGTGAGGTTCGGTGAGCAAATGCAGACCCTTTGAAGTCGTATTGCATGGTACCCATTCCATGGGTCTCAACTCTCCAGGTTTAAGGGATTCTTCCTTCAGCTAAAACATGCATGTGGAACCCAGAGGATGATCCACCGTGTGATCGGGAAACGTGTTCAAATGTGTCTCAGTTTTCGTCCCCTGGTACTCGGGTGCAACATTCCAGACGCTTTACTAACACTCTCCCCACTTGGAGAGTCAGTGCCTTTAACCTCCTGTTTGGCCCAGTTGGCAATTTCTGCGGAAAATGAACAGGAATAGGGAGAACCAATGAGAGACTAGCTGGAGGTGTCTGGACGGGTAAATTTAACTCTCATTTCCCACCAAGAAGAGGAATTAACCAAAGTCTCAGCGAGCCATGCCGGAACCACACTAGGGCCTGAAGCAATCCTGCGGTGTTGCGGCCAGCTCACAAGAAAGCGAGTTGAAGAAAGGAGCTCAGGGGCCCTGTAATTCACACACCTGCAGAGTTGTAAATGACAGCTATCGTCCAAAAATATATTGAAGTAAGGCTGCCAAGAGGACTTGAAAGCGGGGCAGAATTGCAGGAAACCGATTTCAGGAGGTAGACTGGAATTGCATGTAAAGCATAGGAAAAGAGGCAGAACGTCCACAATGATGCACTTGGCCAAAAACGGCGTATGCGTTTTTTCCTGAATATATTCAGGAAAAAACGCATACGCCCTTTTTGGCCAACCAAGCAAGTTTGCAAAGGAAATCTGCACTACAATGAAGTCTCACTGCCCCCCGGTCAAAAGGGCAATCTGAAAAAAGTGTAAAATCCAGAAAGGCAGGACAGGCCATGGAGAACTGGGAGCCTTGTTATGCTGATGGGCATGATGTAAATTGCCAGCAGCCACTCTGGAGAAGTGTATGGTGTTTCCTGAAACATCTAAAAAACAAAGCAACAGAGCCTAGGGCACTTCCACTTATGGTCCTATAGATTAGGGAAATTAAAATAAAGACACAGCCACCCCAAAGTTTGGGACAGCTCTGTTTACAAGAACCTCGTTTACGGTACAAGTTCAATATCGCAGAAAGCGAAAAATGGATAAAGAAGTTGTGGTACTTACGTACAATGCAATATCACTCAGCAATGAAATCTATGTCATCAGGCCAGTAGCAGCATAATGAGTGGATTCAGGTACGATGATTCTAAGTGAAATAAGTCACACAGAAAAAGAAACATCATAAGATATCACTAATACACGGAATGTAAACTTGGCTACACAGGAACTGAATTACAAAACAGAATAGGGTCTCAAATGCAGAAAACTACCTTATGCTTGCTTAAGGGGAAAGGTGAGTTGTGGTGTTGCATAAAACCAGAGATTGAAATTAGCACAGATACCTTTCCATAAGCCAAATATGTAATAGACAAGAGCTACTGCTTGCTCAACGAAGTGGACTCAACACCCCATATTAAACGCCTAAGAATATACCTGACTAGTAAGAATCTTAAAACCTATGGATTTATACGTCTCCGAAAGAGAATCAAGCGTGTGTACAGCGGCATAAACGCAGCAGTGATAGGATTGGTGAGGTTCGGTGAGCAAATGCAGACCCTTTGAAGTCGTATTGCATGGTACCCATTCCATGGGTCTCAACTCTCCAGGTTTAAGGGATTCTTCCTTCAGCTAAAACATGCATGTGGAACCCAGAGGATGATCCACCGTGTGATCGGGAAACGTGTTCAAATGTGTCTCAGTTTTCGTCCCCTGGTACTCGGGTGCAACATTCCAGACGCTTTACTAACACTCTCCCCACTTGGAGAGTCAGTGCCTTTAACCTCCTGTTTGGCCCAGTTGGCAATTTCTGCGGAAAATGAACAGGAATAGGGAGAACCAATGAGAGACTAGCTGGAGGTGTCCGGACGGGTAAATTTAACTCTCATTTCCCACCAAGAAGAGGAATTAACCAAAGGCTCAGCGAGCCATGCCGGAACCACACTAGGGCCTGAAGCAATCCTGCGGTGTTGCGGCCAGCTCACAAGAAAGCCAGTTGAAAAAAGGAGCTCAGGGGCCCTGTAACTCACACACCTGCAGAGTTATAAATGACAGCTATAGTCCAAAAATATATTGAAGTAATGTTGCCAAGAGGACTTGAAAGCGGGGCAGAATTGCAGGAAACCGATTTCAGGAGGTAGACTGGAATTGCATGTAAAGCATAGGAAAAGAGGCAGAACGTCCACAATGATGCACTTGGCCAAAAAGGGCGTATGCGTTTTTTCCTGAATATATTCAGGAAAAAACGCATACGCCCTTTTTGGCCAACCAAGCAAGCTTGCAAAGGAAATCTGCACTACAATGAAGTCTCACTGCCCCCCGGTCAAAAGGGCCATCTGAAAAAAGTGTAAAATCCAGAAAGGCAGGACAGGCCATGGAGAACTGGGAGCCTTGTTATGCTGATGGGCGGGATGTAAATTGCCAACAGCCACTCTGGAGAAGTGTATGGTGTTTCCTGAAACATCTAAAAAACAAAGCAACAGAGCCTAGGGCACTTCCACTTATGGTCCTATAGCTTAGGGAAATTAAAATAAAGACACAGACACCCCAAAGTTTGGGACAGCTCTGTTTACAAGAACCTCGTTTACGGTACAAGTTCAATATCGCAGAAAGCAAAAAATGGATAAAGAAGTTGTGGTACTTACGTACAATGCAATATCACTCAGCAATGAAATCTATGTCATCAGGCCAGTAGCAGCATAATGAGTGGATTCAGGTACGATGATTCTAAGTGAAATAAGTCACACAGAAAAAGAAACATCATAAGATATCACTAATACACGGAATGTAAACTTGGCTACACAGGAACTGAATTACAAAACAGAATAGGGTCTCAAATGTAGAAAACCAACTTATGCTTGCTTAAGGGGAAAGGTGAGTTGGGGTGCTGCATAAAACCAGAGATTGAAATTAGCACAGATACCTTTCCATAAGCCAAATATGTAATAGACAAGAGCTACTGCTTGCTCAACGAAGTGGACTCAACACCCCATATTAAACGCCTAAGAATATACCTGACTAGTAAGAATCTTAAAACCTATGGATTTATATGTCTCTGAAAGAGAATCAAGCGTGTGTACAGCGGCATAAACGCAGCAGTGGTAGGATTGGTGAGGTTCGGTGAGCAAATGCAGACCCTTTGAAGTCGTATTGCATGGTACCCATTCCATGGGTCTCAACTCTCCAGGTTTAAGGGATTCTTCCTTCAGCTAAAACATGCATGTGGAACCCAGAGTATGATCCACCGTGTGATCGGGAAACGTGTTCAAATGTGTCTCAGTTTTCGTCCCCTGGTACTCGGGTGCAACATTCCAGATGCTTTACTAACACTCTCCCCACTTGGAGAGTCAGTGCCTTTAACCTCCTGTTTGGCCCAGTTGGCAATTTCTGCGGAAAATGAACAGGAATAGGGAGAACCAATGAGAGACTAGCTGGAGGTGTCTGGACGGGTAAATTTAACTCTCATTTCCCACCAAGAAGAGGAATTAACCAAAGGCTCAGCGAGCCATGCCGGAACCACACTAGGGCCTGAAGCAATCCTGCAGTGTTGCGGCCAGCTCACAAGAAAGCGAGTTGAAGAAAGGAGCTCAGGGGCCCTGTAATTCACACACCTGCAGAGTTGTAAATGACAGCTATCGTCCAAAAATATATTGAAGTAAGGCTGCCAAGAGGACTTGAAAGCGGGGCAGAATTGCAGGAAACCGATTTCAGGAGGTAGACTGGAATTGCATGTAAAGCATAGGAAAAGAGGCAGAACGTCCACAATGATGCACTTGGCCAAAAAGGGCGTATGCGTTTTTTCCTGAATATATTCAGGAAAAAACGCATACGCCCTTTTTGGCCAACCAAGCAAGCTTGCAAAGGAAATCTGCACTACAATGAAGTCTCACTGCCCCCCGGTCAAAAGGGCCATCTGAAAAAAGTGTAAAATCCAGAAAGGCAGGACAGGCCATGGAGAACTGGGAGCCTTGTTATGCTGATGGGCGTGATGTAAATTGCCAACAGCCACTCTGGAGAAGTGTATGGTGTTTCCTGAAACATCTAAAAAACAAAGCAACAGAGCCTAGGGCACTTCCACTTATGGTCCTATAGCTTAGGGAAATTGAAATCAAAAAGACACAGCCACCCCAAAGTTTGGGTCAGCTCTGTTTACAAGAACCTTGTTTACGGTACAAGTTCAATATCACAGAAAGCAAAAAATGGATAAAGAAGTTGTGGTACTTACGTACAATGCAATATCACTCAGCAATGAAATCTATGTCATCAGGCCAGTAGCAGCATAATGAGTGGATTCAGGTACGATGATTCTAAGTGAAATAAGTCACACAGAAAAAGAAACATCATAAGATATCACTAATACACGGAATGTAAACTTGGCTACACAGGAACTGAATTACAAAACAGAATAGGGTCTCAAATGTAGAAAACCAACTTATGCTTGCTTAAGGGGAAAGGTGAGTTGGGGTGCTGCATAAAACCAGAGATTGAAATTAGCACAGATACCTTTCCATAAGCCAAATATGTAATAGCCAAGAGCTACTGCTTGCTCAACGAAGTGGACTCAACACCCCATATTAAACGCCTAAGAATATACTTGACTAGTAAGAATCTTAAAACCTATGGATTTATATGTCTCCGAAAGAGAATCAAGCATGTGTACAGCGGCATAAACGCAGCAGTGATAGGATTGGTGAGGTTCGGTGAGCAAATGCAGACCCTTTGAAGTCATATTGCATGGTACCCATTCCATGGTTCTCAACTCTCCAGGTTTAAGGGATTCTTCCTTCAGCTAAAACATGCATGTGGAACCCAGAGGATGATCCACCGTGTGATCGGGAAACGTGTTCAAATGTGTCTCAGTTTTCGTCCCCTGGTACTCGGGTGCAACATTCCAGACGATTTACTAACACTCTCCCCACTTGGAGAGTCAGTGCCTTTAACCTCCTGTTTGGCCCAGTTTGCAATTTCTGCGGAAAATGAACAGGAATAGGGAGAACTAATGAGAGACTAGCTGGAGGTGTCTGGACGGGCAAATTTAACTCTCATTTCCCAACAGGAAGAGGAATTAACCAAAGGCTCAGCGAGCCATGCCGGAACCACACTAGGGCCTGAAGCAATCCTGCGGTGTTGCGGCCAGCTCACAAGAAAGCGAGTTGAAGAAAGGAGCTCAAGGGCCCTGTAATTCACACACCTGCAGAGTTGTAAATGACAGCTATCGTCCAAAAATATATTGAAGTAAGGCTGCCAAGAGGACTTGAAAGCGGGGCAGAATTGCAGGAAACCGATTTCAGGAGGTAGACTGGAATTGCATGTAAAGCATAGGAAAAGAGGCAGAACGTCCACAATGATGCACTTGGCCAAAAAGGGCGTATGCGTTTTTTCCTGAATATATTCAGGAAAAAACGCATACGCCCTTTTTGGCCAACCAAGCAAGCTTGCAAAGGAAATCTGCACTACAATGAAGTCTCACTGCCCCCCGGTCAAAAGGGCCATCAGAAAAAAGTGTAAAATCCAGAAAGGCAGGACAGGCCATGGAGAACTGGGAGCCTTGTTATGCTGATGGGCGTGATGTAAATTGCCAACAGCCACTCTGGAGAAGTGTATGGTGTTTCCTGAAACATCTAAAAAACAAAGCAACAGAGCCTAGGGCACTTCCACTTATGGTCCTATATATTAGGGAAATTAAAATCAAAAAGACACAGCCACCAGTAAGTTTGGGACGGCTCTGTTTACAGGAACCTCGTTTCCGGTACAAGTTCAATATCGCAGAAAGCGAAAAATGGATAAAGAAGTTGTGGTACTTACGTACAATGCAATATCATTCAGCAATGAAATCTATGTCATCATGCCCGTAGCAGCATAATGAGTGGATTCAGGTACGATGATTCTAAGTGAAATAAGTCACACAGAAAAAGAAACATCATAAGATATCACTAATACACGGAATGTAAACTTGGCTACACAGGAACTGAATTACAAAACAGAATAGGGTCTCAAATGTAGAAAACCAACTTATGCTTGCTTAAGGGGAAAGGTGAGTTGGGGTGCTGCATAAAACCAGAGATTGAAATTAGCACAGATACCTTTCCATAAGCCAAATATGTAATAGACAAGAGCTACTGCTTGCTCAACGAAGTGGACACAACACCCCATATTAACCGCCTAAAAATATACCTGACTAGTAAGAATCTTAAAACCTATGGATTTATATGTCTCCAAAAGAGAATCAAGCATGTTTACAGTGGCATAAACGCAGCAGTGATAGGATTGGTGAGGTTCGGTGAGCAAATGCAGACCCTTTGAAGTCATATTGCATGGTACCCATTCCATGGTTCTCAACTCTCCAGGTTTAAGGGATTCTTCCTTCAGCTAAAACATGCATGTGGAACCCAGAGTATGATCCACCGTGTGATCGGGAAACGTGTTCATATGTGTCTCAGTTTTCGTCCCCTGGTACTCGGGTGCAACATTCCAGACGCTTTACTAACACTCTCCCCACTTGGAGAGTCAGTGCCTTTAACCTCCTGTTTGGCCCAGTTTGCAAATTCTGCGGAAAATGAACAGGAATAGGGAGAACCAATGAGAGACTAGCTGGAGGAGTCTGGACGGGCAAATTTAACTCTCATTTCCCACCAGGAAGAGGAATTAACCAAAGGCTCAGCGAGCCATGCCGGAACCACACTAGGGCCTGAAGCAATCCTGCGGTGTTGCGGCCAGCTCACAAGAAAGCGAGTTGAAGAAAGGAGCTCAGGGGCCCTGTAATTCACACACCTGCAGAGTTGTAAATGACAGCTATCGTCCAAAAATATATTGAAGTAAGGCTGCCAAGAGGACTTGAAAGCGGGGCAGAATTGCAGGAAACCGATTTCAGGAGGTAGACTGGAATTGCATGTAAAGCATAGGAAAAGAGGCAGAACGTCCACAATGATGCACTTGGCCAAAAAGGGCGTATGCGTTTTTTCCTGAATATATTCAGGAAAAAACGCATACGCCCTTTTTGGCCAACCAAGCAAGCTTGCAAAGGAAATCTGCACTACAATGAAGTCTCACTGCCCCCCGGTCAAAAGGGCCATCTGAAAAAAGTGTAAAATCCAGAAAGGCAGGACAGGCCATGGAGAACTGGGAGCCTTGTTATGCTGATGGGCGGGATGTAAATTGCCAACAGCCACTCTGGAGAAGTGTATGGTGTTTCCTGAAACATCTAAAAAACAAAGCAACAGAGCCTAGGGCACTTCCACTTATGGTCCTATAGCTTAGGGAAATTAAAATCAAAAAGACACAGCCACCCCAAAGTTTGGGACGGCTCTGTTTACAGGAACCTCGTTTCCGGTACAAGTTCAATATCGCAGAAAGCGAAAAATGGATAAAGAAGTTGTGGTACTTACGTACAATGCAATATCATTCAGCAATGAAATCTATGTCATCATGCCCGTAGCAGCATAATGAGTGGATTCAGGTACGATGATTCTAAGTGAAATATGTCACACAGAAAAAGAAACATCATAAGATATCACTAATACACGGAATGTAAACTTGGCTACACAGGAACTGAATTACAAAACAGAATAGGGTCTCAAATGTAGAAAACCAACTTATGCTTGCTTAAGGGGAAAGGTGAGTTGGGGTGCTGCATAAAACCAGAGATTGAAATTAGCACAGATACCTTTCCATAAGCCAAATATGTAATAGACAAGAGTTACTGCTTGCTCAACGAAGTGGACTCAACACCCCATATTAAACGCCTAAGAATATACTTGACTAGTAAGAATCTTAAAACCTATGGATTTATATGTCTCCGAAGGAGAATCAAGCGTGTGTACAGCGGCATAAACGCAGCAGTGATAGGATTGGTGAGGTTCGGTGAGCAAATGCAGACCCTTTGAAGTCATATTGCATGGTACCCATTCCATGGTTCTCAACTCTCCAGGTTTAAGGGATTCTTCCTTCAGCTAAAACATGCATGTGGAACCCAGAGTATGATCCACCGTGTGATCGGGAAACGTGTTCAAATGTGTCTCAGTTTTCGCCCCCTGGTACTCGGGTGCAACATTCCAGACGCTTTACTAACACTCTCCCCACTTGGAGAGTCAGTGCCTTTAACCTCCTGTTTGGCCCAGTTTGCAATTTCTGCGGAAAATGAACAGGAATAGGGAGAACCAATGACAGACTAGCTGGAGGTGTCTGGACGGGCAAATTTAACTCTCATTTCCCACCAAGAAGAGGAATTAACCAAAGGCTCAGCGAGCCATGCCGGAACCACACTAGAGCCTGAAGCAATCCTGCGGTGTTGCGGCCAGCTCACAAGAAAGCGAGTTGAAGAAAGGAGCTCAGGGGCCCTGTAATTCACACACCTGCAGAGTTGTAAATGACAGCTATCGTCCAAAAATATATTGAAGTAAGGCTGCCAAGAGGACTTGAAAGCGGGGCAGAATTGCAGGAAACCGATTTCAGGAGGTAGACTGGAATTGCATGTAAAGCATAGGAAAAGAGGCAGAACGTCCACAATGATGCACTTGGCCAAAAAGGGCGTATGCGTTTTTCCCTGAATATATTCAGGAAAAAACGCATACGCCCTTTTTGGCCAACCAAGCAAGCTTGCAAAGGAAATCTGCACTACAATGAAGTCTCACTGCCCCCCGGTCAAAAGGGCCATCTGAAAAAAGTGTAAAATCCAGAAAGGCAGGACAGGCCATGGAGAACTGGGAGCCTTGTTATGCTGATGGGCGTGATGTAAATTGCCAACAGCCACTCTGGAGAAGTGTATGGTGTTTCCTGAAACATCTAAAAAACAAAGCAACAGAGCCTAGGGCACTTCCACTTATGGTCCTATAGCTTAGGGAAATTAAAATAAAGACACAGCCACCCCAAAGTTTGGGACAGCTCTGTTTACAAGAACCTCGTTTACGGTACAAGTTCAATATCGCAGAAAGCAAAAAATGGATAAAGAAGTTGTGGTACTTACGTACAATGCAATATCACTCAGCAATGAAATCTATGTCATCAGGCCAGTAGCAGCATAATGAGTGGATTCAGGTACGATGATTCTAAGTGAAATAAGTCACACAGAAAAAGAAACATCATAAGATATCACTAATACACGGAATGTAAACTTGGCTACACAGGAACTGAATTACAAAACAGAATAGGGTCTCAAATGTAGAAAACCAACTTATGCTTGCTTAAGGGGAAAGGTGAGTTGTGGTGCTGCATAAAACCAGAGATTGAAATTAGCACAGATACCTTTCCATAAGCCAAATATGTAATAGACAAGAGCTACTGCTTGCTCAACGAAGTGGACTCAACACCCCATATTAAACGCCTAAGAATATACCTGACTAGTAAGAATCTTAAAACCTATGGATTTATATGTCTTCGAAAGAGAATCAAGCGTGTGTACAGCGGCATAAACGCAGCAGTGATAGGATTGGTGAGGTTCGGTGAGCAAATGCAGACCCTTTGAAGTCATATTGCATGGTACCCATTCCATGGTTCTCAACTCTCCAGGTTTAAGGGATTCTTCCTTCAGCTAAAACATGCATGTGGAACCCAGAGGATGATCCACCGTGTGATCGGGAAACGTGTTCAAATGTGTCTCAGTTTTCGTCCCCTGGTACTCGGGTGCAACATTCCAGACGCTTTACTAACACTCTCCCCACTTGGAGAGTCAGTGCCTTTAACCTCCTGTTTGGCCCAGTTGGCAATTTCTGCGGAAAATGAACAGGAATAGGGAGAACTAATGAGAGACTAGCTGGAGGTGTCTGGACGGGCAAATTTAACTCTCATTTCCCAACAGGAAGAGGAATTAACCAAAGGCTCAGCGAGCCATGCCGGAACCACACTAGGGCCTGAAGCAATCCTGCGGTGTTGCGGCCAGCTCACAAGAAAGCGAGTTGAAGAAAGGAGCTCAAGGGCCCTGTAATTCACACACCTGCAGAGTTGTAAATGACAGCTATCGTCCAAAAATATATTGAAGTAAGGCTGCCAAGAGGACTTGAAAGCGGGGCAGAATTGCAGGAAACCGATTTCAGGAGGTAGACTGGAATTGCATGTAAAGCATAGGAAAAGAGGCAGAACGTCCACAATGATGCACTTGGCCAAAAAGGGCGTATGCGTTTTTTCCTGAATATATTCAGGAAAAAACGCATACGCACTTTTTGGCCAACCAAGCAAGCTTGCAAAGGAAATCTGCACTACAATGAAGTCTCACTGCCCCCCGGTCAAAAGGGCCATCTGAAAAAAGTGTAAAATCCAGAAAGGCAGGACAGGCCATGGAGAACTGGGAGCCTTGTTATGCTGATGGGCGTGATGTAAATTGCCAACAGCCACTCTGGAGAAGTGTATGGTGTTTCCTGAAACATCTAAAAAACAAAGCAACAGAGCCTAGGGCACTTCCACTTATTGTCCTATATATTAGGGAAATTAAAATCAAAAAGACACAGCCACCAGTAAGTTTGGGAAGGCTCTGTTTACAGGAACCTCGTTTCCGGTACAAGTTCAATATCGCAGAAAGCGAAAAATGGATAAAGAAGTTGTGGGACTTACGTACAATGCAATATCATTCAGCAATGAAATCTATGTCATCATGCCCGTAGCAGCATAATGAGTGGATTCAGGTACGATGATTCTAAGTGAAATAAGTCACACAGAAAAAGAAACATCATAAGATATCACTAATACACGGAATGTAAACTTGGCTACACAGGAACTGAATTACAAAACAGAATAGGGTCTCAAATGTAGAAAACCAACTTATGCTTGCTTAAGGGGAAAGGTGAGTTGGGGTGCTGCATAAAACCAGAGATTGAAATTAGCACAGATACCTTTCCATAAGCCAAATATGTAATAGACAAGAGCTACTGATTGCTCAACGAAGTGGACTCAACACCCCATATTAACCGCCTAAAAATATACCTGACTAGTAAGAATCTTAAAACCTATGGATTTATATGTCTCCAAAAGAGAATCAAGCATGTTTACAGTGGCATAAACGCAGCAGTGATAGGATTGGTGAGGTTCGGTGAGCAAATGCAGACCCTTTGAAGTCATATTGCATGGTACCCATTCCATGGTTCTCAACTCTCCAGGTTTAAGGGATTCTTCCTTCAGCTAAAACATGCATGTGGAACCCAGAGTATGATCCACCGTGTGATCGGGAAACGTGTTCAAATGTGTCTCAGTTTTCGTCCCCTGGTACTCGGGTGCAACATTCCAGACGCTTTACTAACACTCTCCCCACTTGGAGAGTCAGTGCCTTTAACCTCCTGTTTGGCCCAGTTGGCAATTTCTGCGGAAAATGAACAGGAATAGGGAGAACCAATGAGAGACTAGCTGGAGGAGTCTGGACGGGCAAATTTAACTCTCATTTCCCACCAGGAAGAGGAATTAACCAAAGGCTCAGCGAGCCATGCCGGAACCACACTAGGGCCTGAAGCAATCCTGCGGTGTTGCGGCCAGCTCACAAGAAAGCGAGTTGAAGAAAGGAGCTCAGGGGCCCTGTAATTCACACACCTGCAGAGTTCTAAATGACAGCTATCGTCCAAAAATATATTGAAGTAAGGCTGCCAAGAGGACTTGAAAGCGGGGCAGAATTGCAGGAAACCGATTTCAGGAGGTAGACTGGAATTGCATGTAAAGCATAGGAAAAGAGGCAGAACGTCCACAATGATGCACTTGGCCAAAAAGGGCGTATGCGTTTTTTCCTGAATATATTCAGGAAAAAACGCATACGCCCTTTTTGGCCAACCAAGCAAGCTTGCAAAGGAAATCTGCACTACAATGAAGTCTCACTGCCCCCCGGTCAAAAGGGCCATCTGAAAAAAGTGTAAAATCTAGAAAGGCAGGACAGGCCATGGAGAACTGGGAGCCTTGTTATGCTGATGGGCGTGATGTAAATTGCCAACAGCCACTCTGGAGAAGTGTATGGTGTTTCCTGAAACATCTAAGAAACAAAGCAACAGAGCCTAGGGCACTTCCACTTATGGTCCTATAGCTTAGGGAAATTAAAATCAAAAAGACACAGCCACCCCAAAGTTTGGGACGGCTCTGTTTACAAGATCCTCGTTTCCGGTACAAGTTCAATATCGCAGAAAGCGAAAAATGGATAAAGAAGTTGTGGGACTTACGTACAATGCAATATCATTCAGCAATGAAATCTATGTCATCATGCCCGTAGCAGCATAATGAGTGGATTCAGGTACGATGATTCTAAGTGAAATATGTCACACAGAAAAAGAAACATCATAAGATATCACTAATACACAGAATGTAAACTTGGCTACACAGGAACTGAATTACAAAACAGAATAGGGTCTCAAATGTAGAAAACCAACTTATGCTTGCTTAAGGGGAAAGGTGAGTTGGGGTGCTGCATAAAACCAGAGATGGAAATTAGCACAGATACCTTTACATAAGCCAAATATGTAATAGACAAGAGTTACTGCTTGCTCAATGAAGTGGACTCAACACCCCATATTAAACGCCTAAGAATATACTTGACAGTAAGAATCTTAAAACCTATGGATTTATATGTCTCCGAAAGAGAATCAAGCGTGTGTACAGCGGCATAAACGCAGCAGTGATAGGATTGGTGAGGTTCGGTGAGCAAATGCAGACCCTTTGAAGTCATATTGCATGGTACCCATTCCATGGGTCTCAACTCTCCAGGTTTAAGGGATTCTTCCTTCAGCTAAAACATGCATGTGGAACCCAGAGGATGATCCACCGTGTGATCGGGAAACGTGTTCAAATGTGTCTCAGTTTTCGTCCCCTGGTACTCGGGTGCAACATTCCAGACGCTTTACTAACACTCTCCCCACTTGGAGAGTCAGTGCCTTTAACCTGCTGTTGGGCCCAGTTTGCAATTTCTGCGGAAAATGAACAGGAATAGGGAGAACCAATGAGAGACTAGCTGAAGGTGTCTGGACGGGCAAATTTAACTCTCATTTCCCACCAAGAAGAGGAATTAACCAAAGGCTCAGCGAGCCATGCCGGAACCACACTAGGGCCTGAAGCAATCCTGCGGTGTTGCGGCCAGCTCACAAGAAAGCCAGTTGAAAAATGGAGCTCAGGGGCCCTGTAACTCACACACCTGCAGAGTTATAAATGACAGCTATAGTCCAAAAATATATTGAAGTAATGTTGCCAAGAGGACTTGAAAGCGGGGCAGAATTGCAGGAAACCGATTTCAGGAGGTAGACTGGAATTGCATGTAAAGCATAGGAAAAGAGGCAGAACGTCCACAATGATGCACTTGGCCAAAAAGGGCGTATGCGTTTTTTCCTGAATATATTCAGGAAAAAAACGCATACGCCCTTTTTGGCCAACCAAGCAAGCTTGCAAAGGAAATCTGCACTACAATGAAGTCTCACTGCCCCCCGGTCAAAAGGGCCATCTGAAAAAAGTGTAAAATCCAGAAAGGCAGGGCAGGCCATGGAGAACTGGGAGCCTTTTTATGCTGATGGGCGGGATGTAAATTGCCAACAGCCACTCTGGAGAAGTGTATGGTGTTTCCTGAAACATCTAAAAAACAAAGCAACAGAGCCTAGGGCACTTCCACTTATGGTCCTATAGCTTAGGGAAATTAAAATAAAGACACAGCCACCCCAAAGTTTGGGACAGCTCTGTTTACAAGAACCTCGTTTACGGTACAAGTTCAATATCGCAGAAAGCAAAAAATGGATAAAGAAGTTGTGGTACTTACGTACAATGCAATATCACTCAGCAATGAAATCTATGTCATCAGGCCAGTAGCAGCATAATGAGTGGATTCAGGTACGATGATTCTAAGTGAAATAAGTCACACAGAAAAAGAAACATCATAAGATATCACTAATACACGGAATGTAAACTTGGCTACACAGGAACTGAATTACAAAACAGAATAGGGTCTCAAATGTAGAAAACCAACTTATGCTTGCTTAAGGGGAAAGGTGAGTTGTGGTGCTGCATAAAACCAGAGATTGAAATTAGCACAGATACCTTTCCATAAGCCAAATATGTAATAGACAAGAGCTACTGCTTGCTCAACGAAGTGGACTCAACACCCTATATTAAACGCCTAAGAATATACCTGACTAGTAAGAATCTTAAAACCTATGGATTTATATGTCTCCGAAAGAGAATCAAGCGTGTTTACACCGGCATAAACGCAGCAGTGATAGGATTGGTGAGGTTCGGTGAGCAAATGCAGACCCTTTGAAGTCGTATTGCATGGTACCCATTCCATGGGTCTCAACTCTCCAGGTTTAAGGGATTCTTCCTTCAGCTAAAACATGCATGTGGAACCCAGAGGATGATCCACCGTGTGATCGGGAAACGTGTTCAAATGTGTCTCAGTTTTCGTCCCCTGGTACTCGGGTGCAACATTCCAGACGCTTTACTAACACTCTCCCCACTTGGAGAGTCAGTGCCTTTAACCTCCTGTTTGGCCCAGTTGGCAATTTCTGCGGAAAATGAACAGGAATAGGGAGAACCAATGAGAGACTAGCTGGAGGTGTCTGGACGGGTAAATTTAACTCTCATTTCCCACCAAGAAGAGGAATTAACCAAAGGCTCAGCGAGCCATGCCGGAACCACACTAGGGCCTGAAGCAATCCTGCGGTGTTGCGGCCAGCTCACAAGAAAGCGAGTTGAAGAAAGGAGCTCAGGGGCCCTGTAATTCACACACCTGCAGAGTTGTAAATGACAGCTATCGTCCAAAAATATATTGAAGTAAGGCTGCCAAGAGGACTTGAAAGCGGGGCAGAATTGCAGGAAACCGATTTCAGGAGGTAGACTGGAATTGCATGTAAAGCATAGGAAAAGAGGCAGAACGTCCACAATGATGCACTTGGCCAAAAAGGGCGTATGCGTTTTTTCCTGAATATATTCAGGAAAAAACGCATACGCCCTTTTTGGCCAACCAAGCAAGCTTGCAAAGGAAATCTGCACTACAATGAAGTCTCACTGCCCCCCGGTCAAAAGGGCCATCTGAAAAAAGTGTAAAATCCAGAAAGGCAGGACAGGCCATGGAGAACTGGGAGCCTTGTTATGCTGATGGGCGTGATGTAAATTGCCAACAGCCACTCTGGAGAAGTGTATGGTGTTTCCTGAAACATCTAAAAAACAAAGCAACAGAGCCTAGGGCACTTCCACTTATGGTCCTATAGATTAGGGAAATTAAAATAAAGACACAGCCACCCCAAAGTTTGGGACAGCTCTGTTTACAAGAACCTCGTTTACGGTACAAGTTCAATATCGCAGAAAGCGAAAAATGGATAAAGAAGTTGTGGTACTTACGTACAATGCAATATCACTCAGCAATGAAATCTATGTCATCAGGCCAGTAGCAGCATAATGAGTGGATTCAGGTACGATGATTCTAAGTGAAATAAGTCACACAGAAAAAGAAACATCATAAGATATCACTAATACACGGAATGTAAACTTGGCTACACAGGAACTGAATTACAAAACAGAATAGGGTCTCAAATGCAGAAAACCAACTTATGCTTGCTTAAGGGGAAAGGTGAGTTGTGGTGCTGCATAAAACCAGAGATTGAAATTAGCACAGATACCTTTCCATAAGCCAAATATGTAATAGACAAGAGCTACTGCTTGCTCAACGAAGTGGACTCAACACCCCATATTAAACACCTAAGAATATACCTGACTAGTAAGAATCTTAAAACCTATGGATTTATACGTCTCCGAAAGAGAATCAAGCGTGTGTACAGCGGCATAAACGCAGCAGTGATAGGATTGGTGAGGTTCGGTGAGCAAATGCAGACCCTTTGAAGTCGTATTGCATGGTACCCATTCCATGGGTCTCAACTCTCCAGGTTTAAGGGATTCTTCCTTCAGCTAAAACATGCATGTGGAACCCAGAGGATGATCCACCGTGTGATCGGGAAACGTGTTCAAATGTGTCTCAGTTTTCGTCCCCTGGTACTCGGGTGCAACATTCCAGACGCTTTACTAACACTCTCCCCACTTGGAGAGTCAGTGCCTTTAACCTCCTGTTTGGCCCAGTTTGCAATTTCTGCGGAAAATGAACAGGAATAGGGAGAACCAATGAGAGACTAGCTGGAGGTGTCTGGACGGGTAAATTTAACTCTCATTTCCCACCAAGAAGAGGAATTAACCAAAGGCTCAGCGAGCCATGCCGGAACCACACTAGGGCCTGAAGCAATCCTGCGGTGTTGCGGCCAGCTCACAAGAAAGCCAGTTGAAAAAAGGAGCTCAGGGGCCCTGTAACTCACACACCTGCAGAGTTATAAATGACAGCTATAGTCCAAAAATATATTGAAGTAATGTTGCCAAGAGGACTTGAAAGCGGGGCAGAATTGCAGGAAACCGATTTCAGGAGGTAGACTGGAATTGCATGTAAAGCATAGGAAAAGAGGCAGAACGTCCACAATGATGCACTTGGCCAAAAAGGGCGTATGCGTTTTTTCCTGAATATATTCAGGAAAAAACGCGTACGCCCTTTTTGGCCAACCAAGCAAGCTTGCAAAGGAAATCTGCACTACAATGAAGTCTCACTGCCCCCCGGTCAAAAGGGCCATCTGAAAAAAGTGTAAAATCCAGAAAGGCAGGACAGGCCATGGAGAACTGGGAGCCTTGTTATGCTGATGGGCGGGATGTAAATTGCCAACAGCCACTCTGGAGAAGTGTATGGTGTTTCCTGAAACATCTAAAAAACAAAGCAACAGAGCCTAGGGCACTTCCACTTATGGTCCTATAGCTTAGGGAAATGAAAATAAAGACACAGCCACCCCAAAGTTTGGGACAGCTCTGTTTACAAGAACCTCGTTTACGGTACAAGTTCAATATCGCAGAAAGCAAAAAATGGATAAAGAAGTTGTGGTACTTACGTACAATGCAATATCACTCAGCAATGAAATCTATGTCATCAGGCCAGTAGCAGCATAATGAGTGGATTCAGGTACGATGATTCTAAGTGAAATAAGTCACACAGAAAAAGAAACATCATAAGATATCACTAATACACCGAATGTAAACTTGGCTACACAGGAACTGAATTACAAAACAGAATAGGGTCTCAAATGTAGAAAACCAACTTATGCTTGCTTAAGGGGAAAGGTGAGTTGGGGTGCTGCATAAAACCAGAGATTGAAATTAGCACAGATACCTTTCCATAAGCCAAATATGTAATAGACAAGAGCTACTGCTTGCTCAACGAAGTGGACTCAACACCCCATATTAAACGCCTAAGAATATACCTGACTAGTAAGAATCTTAAAACCTATGGATTTATATGTCTCTGAAAGAGAATCAAGCGTGTGTACAGCGGCATAAACGCAGCAGTGATAGGATTGGTGAGGTTCGGTGAGCAAATGCAGACCCTTTGAAGTCGTATTGCATGGTACCCATTCCATGGGTGTCAACTCTCCAGGTTTAAGGGATTCTTCCTTCAGCTAAAACATGCATGTGGAACCCAGAGGATGATCCACCGTGTGATCGGGAAACGTGTTCAAATGTGTCTCAGTTTTCGTCCCCTGGTACTCGGGTGCAACATTCCAGACGCTTTACTAACACTCTCCCCACTTGGAGAGTCAGTGCCTTTAACCTCCTGTTTGGCCCAGTTGGCAATTTCTGCGGAAAATGAACAGGAATAGGGAGAACCAATGAGAGACTAGCTGGAGGTGTCTGGACGGGCAAATTTAACTCTCATTTCCCAACAGGAAGAGGAATTAACCAAAGGCTCAGCGAGCCATGCCGGAACCACACTAGGGCCTGAAGCAATCCTGCAGTGTTGCGGCCAGCTCACAAGAAAGCGAGTTGAAGAAAGGAGCTCAGGGGCCCTGTAATTCACACACCTGCAGAGTTGTAAATGACAGCTATCGTCCAAAAATATATTGAAGTAAGGCTGCCAAGAGGACTTGAAAGCGGGGCAGAATTGCAGGAAACCGATTTCAGGAGGTAGACTGGAATTGCATGTAAAGCATAGGAAAAGAGGCAGAACGTCCACAATGATGCACTTGGCCAAAAAGGGCGTATGCGTTTTTTCCTGAATATATTCAGGAAAAAACGCATACGCCCTTTTTGGCCAACCAAGCAAGCTTGCAAAGGAAATCTGCACTAAATGAAGTCTCACTGCCCCCCGGTCAAAAGGGCCATCAGAAAAAAGTGTAAAATCCAGAAAGGCAGGACAGACCATGGAGAAATGGGAGCCTTCTTATGCTGATGGGCGGGATGTAAATTGCCAACAGCCACTCTGGAGAAGTGTATGGTGTTTCCTGAAACATCTAAAAAACAAAGCAACAGAGCCTAGGGCACTTCCACTTATGGTCCTATAGCTTAGGGAAATTAAAATCAAAAAGACACAGCCACCCCAAAGTTTGGGACGGCTCTGTTTACAAGAACCTCGTTTCCGGTACAAGTTCAATATCGCAGAAAGCGAAAAATGGATAAAGAAGTTGTGGTACTAACGTACAATGCAATATCACTCAGCAATGAAATCTCTTTCATAAGGCCCATAGCAGCATAATGAGTGGATTCAGGTACGATGATTCTAAGTGAAATAAGTCACACAGAAAAAGAAACATCATAAGATATCACTAATACACGGAATGTAAACTTGGCTACACAGGAACTGAATTACAAAACAGAATAGGGTCTCAAATGCAGAAAACCAACTTATGCTTGCTTAAGGGGAAAGGTGAGTTGTGGTGCTGCATAAAACCAGAGATTGAAATTAGCACAGATACCTTTCCATAAGCCAAATATGTAATAGACAAGAGCTACTGCTTGCTCAACGAAGTGGACTCAACACCCCATATTAAACACCTAAGAATATACCTGACTAGTAAGAATCTTAAAACCTATGGATTTATACGTCTCCGAAAGAGAATCAAGCGTGTGTACAGCGGCATAAACGCAGCAGTGATAGGATTGGTGAGGTTCGGTGAGCAAATGCAGACCCTTTGAAGTCGTATTGCATGGTACCCATTCCATGGGTCTCAACTCTCCAGGTTTAAGGGATTCTTCCTTCAGCTAAAACATGCATGTGGAACCCAGAGGATGATCCACCGTGTGATCGGGAAACGTGTTCAAATGTGTCTCAGTTTTCGTCCCCTGGTACTCGGGTGCAACATTCCAGACGCTTTACTAACACTCTCCCCACTTGGAGAGTCAGTGCCTTTAACCTCCTGTTTGGCCCAGTTTGCAATTTCTGCGGAAAATGAACAGGAATAGGGAGAACCAATGAGAGACTAGCTGGAGGTGTCTGGACGGGTAAATTTAACTCTCATTTCCCACCAAGAAGAGGAATTAACCAAAGGCTCAGCGAGCCATGCCGGAACCACACTAGGGCCTGAAGCAATCCTGCGGTGTTGCGGCCAGCTCACAAGAAAGCCAGTTGAAAAAAGGAGCTCAGGGGCCCTGTAACTCACACACCTGCAGAGTTATAAATGACAGCTATAGTCCAAAAATATATTGAAGTAATGTTGCCAAGAGGACTTGAAAGCGGGGCAGAATTGCAGGAAACCGATTTCAGGAGGTAGACTGGAATTGCATGTAAAGCATAGGAAAAGAGGCAGAACGTCCACAATGATGCACTTGGCCAAAAAGGGCGTATGCGTTTTTTCCTGAATATATTCAGGAAAAAACGCGTACGCCCTTTTTGGCCAACCAAGCAAGCTTGCAAAGGAAATCTGCACTACAATGAAGTCTCACTGCCCCCCGGTCAAAAGGGCCATCTGAAAAAAGTGTAAAATCCAGAAAGGCAGGACAGGCCATGGAGAACTGGGAGCCTTGTTATGCTGATGGGCGGGATGTAAATTGCCAACAGCCACTCTGGAGAAGTGTATGGTGTTTCCTGAAACATCTAAAAAACAAAGCAACAGAGCCTAGGGCACTTCCACTTATGGTCCTATAGCTTAGGGAAATGAAAATAAAGACACAGCCACCCCAAAGTTTGGGACAGCTCTGTTTACAAGAACCTCGTTTACGGTACAAGTTCAATATCGCAGAAAGCAAAAAATGGATAAAGAAGTTGTGGTACTTACGTACAATGCAATATCACTCAGCAATGAAATCTATGTCATCAGGCCAGTAGCAGCATAATGAGTGGATTCAGGTACGATGATTCTAAGTGAAATAAGTCACACAGAAAAAGAAACATCATAAGATATCACTAATACACGGAATGTAAACTTGGCTACACAGGAACTGAATTACAAAACAGAATAGGGTCTCAAATGTAGAAAACCAACTTATGCTTGCTTAAGGGGAAAGGTGAGTTGGGGTGCTGCATAAAACCAGAGATTGAAATTAGCACAGATACCTTTCCATAAGCCAAATATGTAATAGACAAGAGCTACTGCTTGCTCAACGAAGTGGACTCAACACCCCATATTAAACGCCTAAGAATATACCTGACTAGTAAGAATCTTAAAACCTATGGATTTATATGTCTCTGAAAGAGAATCAAGCGTGTGTACAGCGGCATAAACGCAGCAGTGATAGGATTGGTGAGGTTCGGTGAGCAAATGCAGACCCTTTGAAGTCGTATTGCATGGTACCCATTCCATGGGTGTCAACTCTCCAGGTTTAAGGGATTCTTCCTTCAGCTAAAACATGCATGTGGAACCCAGAGGATGATCCACTGTGTGATCGGGAAACGTGTTCAAATGTGTCTCAGTTTTCGTCCCCTGGTACTCGGGTGCAACATTCCAGACGCTTTACTAACACTCTCCCCACTTGGAGAGTCAGTGCCTTTAACCTCCTGTTTGGCCCAGTTGGCAATTTCTGCGGAAAATGAACAGGAATAGGGAGAACCAATGAGAGACTAGCTGGAGGTGTCTGGACGGGCAAATTTAACTCTCATTTCCCAACAGGAAGAGGAATTAACCAAAGGCTCAGCGAGCCATGCCGGAACCACACTAGGGCCTGAAGCAATCCTGCAGTGTTGCGGCCAGCTCACAAGAAAGCGAGTTGAAGAAAGGAGCTCAGGGGCCCTGTAATTCACACACCTGCAGAGTTCTAAATGACAGCTATCGTCCAAAAATATATTGAAGTAAGGCTGCCAAAAGGACTTGAAAGCGGGGCAGAATTGCAGGAAACCGATTTCAGGAGGTAGACTGGAATTGCATGTAAAGCATAGGAAAAGAGGCAGAACGTCCACAATGATGCACTTGGCCAAAAAGGGCGTATGCGTTTTTTCCTGAATATATTCAGGAAAAAACGCATACGCCCTTTTTGGCCAACCAAGCAAGCTTGCAAAGGAAATCTGCACTAAATGAAGTCTCACTGCCCCCCGGTCAAAAGGGCCATCAGAAAAAAGTGTAAAATCCAGAAAGGCAGGACAGGCCATGGAGAAATGGGAGCCTTCTTATGCTGATGGGCGGGATGTAAATTGCCAACAGCCACTCTGGAGAAGTGTATGGTGTTTCCTGAAACATCTAAAAAACAAAGCAACAGAGCCTAGGGCACTTCCACTTATGGTCCTATAGCTTAGGGAAATTAAAATCAAAAAGACACAGCCACCCCAAAGTTTGGGACGGCTCTGTTTACAAGAACCTCGTTTCCGGTACAAGTTCAATATCGCAGAAAGCGAAAAATGGATAAAGAAGTTGTGGTACTAACGTACAATGCAATATCACTCAGCAATGAAATCTCTTTCATAAGGCCCATAGCAGCATAATGAGTGGATTCAGGTACGATGATTCTAAGTGAAATAAGTCACACAGAAAAAGAAACATCATAAGATATCACTAATACACGGAATGTAAACTTGGCTACACAGGAACTGAATTACAAAACAGAATAGGGTCTCAAATGTAGAAAACCAACTTATGCTTGCTTAAGGGGAAAGGTGAGTTGTGGTGCTGCATAAAACCAGAGATTGAAATTAGCACAGATACCTTTCCATAAGCCAAATATGTAATAGACAAGAGCTACTGCTTGCTCAACGAAGTGGACTCAACACCCCATATTAAACGCCTAAGAATATACCTGACTAGTAAGAATCTTAAAACCTATGGATTTATACGTCTCCGAAAGAGAATCAAGCGTGTGTACAGCGGCATAAACGCAGCAGTGATAGGATTGGTGAGGTTCGGTGAGCAAAGGCAGACCCTTTGAAGTCGTATTGCGTGGTACCCATTCCATGGGTCTCAACTCTCCAGGTTTAAGGGATTCTTCCTTCAGCTAAAACATGCATGTGGAACCCAGAGGATGATCCCCCGTGTGATCGGGAAACGTGTTCAAATGTGTCTCAGTTTTCGTCCCCTGGTACTCGGGTGCAACATTCCAGACGCTTTACTAACACTCTCCCCACTTGGAGAGTCAGTGCCTTTAACCTCCTGTTTGGCCCAGTTTGCAATTTCTGCGGAAAATGAACAGGAATAGGGAGAACCAATGAGAGACTAGCTGGAGGTGTCTGGACGGGTAAATTTAACTCTCATTTCCCACCAAGAAGAGGAATTAACCAAAGGCTCAGCGAGCCATGCCGGAACCACACTAGGGCCTGAAGCAATCCTGCGGTGTTGCGGCCAGCTCACAAGAAAGCGAGTTGAAGAAAGGAGCTCAGGGGCCCTGTAACTCACACACCTGCAGAGTTATAAATGACAGCTATAGTCCAAAAATATATTGAAGTAATGTTGCCAAGAGGACTTGAAAGCGGGGCAGAATTGCAGGAAACCGATTTCAGGAGGTAGACTGGAATTGCATGTAAAGCATAGGAAAAGAGGCAGAACGTCCACAATGATGCACTTGGCCAAAAAGGGCGTATGCATTTTTTCCTGAATATATTCCGGAAAAAACGCATACGCCCTTTTTGGCCAACCAAGCAAGCTTGCAAAGGAAATCTGCACTACAATGAAGTCTCACTGCCCCCCGGTCAAAAGGGCCATCTGAAAAAAGTGTAAAATCCAGAAAGGCAGGACAGGCCATGGAGAATTGGGAGCCTTGTTATGCTGATGGGCGGGATGTAAATTGCCAACAGCCACTCTGGAGAAGTGTATGGTGTTTCCTGAAACATCTAAAAAACAAAGCAACAGAGCCTAGGGCACTTCCACTTATGGTCCTATAGATTAGGGAAATTAAAATAAAGACACAGCCACCCCAAAGTTTGGGACAGCTCTGTTTACAAGAACCTCGTTTACGGTACAAGTTCAATATCGCAGAAAGCAAAAAATGGATAAAGAAGTTGTGGTACTTACGTACAATGCAATATCACTCAGCAATGAAATCTATGTCATCAGGCCAGTAGCAACATAATGAGCGGATTCAGGTACGATGATTCTAAGTGAAATAAGTCACACAGAAAAAGAAACATCATAAGATATCACTAATACACGGAATGTAAACTTGGCTACACAGGAACTGAATTACAAAACAGAATAGGGTCTCAAATGTAGAAAACCAACTTATGCTTGCTTAAGGGGAAAGGTGAGTTGGGGTGCTGCATAAAACCAGAGATTGAAATTAGCACAGATACCTTTCCATAAGCCAAATATGTAATAGACAAGAGCTACTGCTTGCTCAACGAAGTGGACTCAACACCCCATATTAAACGCCTAAGAATATACCTGACTAGTAAGAATCTTAAAACCTATGGATTTATATGTCTCTGAAAGAGAATCAAGCGTGTGTACAGCGGCATAAACGCAGCAGTGATAGGATTGGTGAGGTTCGGTGAGCAAATGCAGACCCTTTGAAGTCGTATTGCATGGTACCCATTCCATGGGTGTCAACTCTCCAGGTTTAAGGGATTCTTCCTTCAGCTAAAACATGCATGTGGAACCCAGAGGATGATCCACCGTGTGATCGGGAAACGTGTTCAAATGTGTCTCAGTTTTCGTCCCCTGGTACTCGGGTGCAACATTCCAGACGCTTTACTAACACTCTCCCCACTTGGAGAGTCAGTGCCTTTAACCTCCTGTTTGGCCCAGTTGGCAATTTCTGCGGAAAATGAACAGGAATTGGGAGAACCAATGAGAGACTAGCTGGAGGTGTCTGGACGGGTAAATTTAACTCTCATTTCCCACCAAGAAGAGGAATTAACCAAAGGCTCAGCGAGCCATGCCGGAACCACACTAGGGCCTGAAGCAATCCTGCGGTGTTGCGGCCAGCTCACAAGAAAGCGAGTTGAAGAAAGGAGCTCAGGGGCCCTGTAATTCACACACCTGCAGAGTTATAAATGACAGCTATCGTCCAAAAATATATTGAAGTAAGGCTGCCAAGAGGACTTGAAAGCGGGGCAGAATTGCAGGAAACCGATTTCAGGAGGTAGACTGGAATTGCATGTAAAGCATAGGAAAAGAGGCAGAACGTCCACAATGATGCACTTGGCCAAAAAGGGCGTATGCGTTTTTTCCTGAATATATTCAGGAAAAAAAGCATACGCCCTTTTTGGCCAACCAAGCAAGCTTGCAAAGAAATCTGCACTACAATGAAGTCTCACTGCCCCCCGGTCAAAAGGGCCATCTGAACAAAGTGTAAAATCCAGAAAGGCAGGACAGGCCATGGAGAACTGGGAGCCTTGTTATGCTGATGGGCGTGATGTAAATTGCCAACATCCACTCTGGAGAAGTGTATGGTGTTTCCTGAAACATCTAAAAAACAAAGCAACAGAGCCTAGGGCACTTCCACTTATGGTCCTATAGCTTAGGGAAATTAAAATAAAGACACAGACACCCCAAAGTTTGGGACAGCTCTGTTTACAAGAACCTCGTTTACGGTACAAGTTCAATATCGCAGAAAGCAAAAAATGGATAAAGAAGTTGTGGTACTTACGTACAATGCAATATCACTCAGCAATGAAATCTATGTCATCAGGCCAGTAGCAGCATAATGAGTGGATTCAGGTACGATGATTCTAAGTGAAATAAGTCACACAGAAAAAGAAACATCATAAGATATCACTAATACACGGAATGTAAACTTGGCTACACAGGAACTGAATTACAAAACAGAATAGGGTCTCAAATGTAGAAAACCAACTTATGCTTGCTTAAGTGGAAAGGTGAGTTGTGGTGCTGCATAAAACCAGAGATTGAAATTAGCACAGATACTTTTCCATAAGCCAAATATGTAATAGACAAGAGCCACTGCTTGGTCAACGAAGTGGACTCAACACCCCATATTAAACGCCTAAGAATATACCTGACTAGTAAGAATCTTAAAACCTATGGATTTATATGTCTCTGAAAGAGAATCAAGCGTGTGTACAGCGGCATAAACGCAGCAGTGATAGGATTGGTGAGGTTCGGTGAGCAATGCAGACCCTTTGAAGTCGTATTGCGTGGTACCCATTCCATGGGTCTCAACTCTCCAGGTTTAAGGGATTCTTCCTTCAGCTAAAACATGCATGTGGAACCCAGAGGATGATCCACCGTGTGATCGGGAAACGTGTTCAAATGTGTCTCAGTTTTCGTCCCCTGGTACTCGGGTGCAACATTCCAGACGCTTTACTAACACTCTCCCCACTTGGAGAGTCAGTGCCTTTAACCTCCTGTTTGGCCCAGTTGGCAATTTCTTCGGAAAATGAACAGGAATAGGGAGAACCAATGAGAGACTAGCTGGAGGTGTCTGGACGGGTAAATTTAACTCTCATTTCCCACCAAGAAGAGGAATTAACCAAAGGCTCAGCGAGCCATGCCGGAACCACACTAGGGCCTGAAGCAATCCTGCGGTGTTGCGGCCAGCTCACAAGAAAGCGAGTTGAAGAAAGGAGCTCAGGGGCCCTGTAATTCACACACCTGCAGAGTTATAAATGACAGCTATCGTCCAAAAATATATTGAAGTAAGGCTGCCAAGAGGACTTGAAAGCGGGGCAGAATTGCAGGAAACCGATTTCAGGAGGTAGACTGGAATTGCATGTAAAGCATAGGAAAAGAGGCAGAACGTCCACAATGATGCACTTGGCCAAAAAGGGCGTATGCGTTTTTTCCTGAATATATTCAGGAAAAAACGCATACGCCCTTTTTGGCCAACCAAGCAAGCTTGCAAAGAAATCTGCACTACAATGAAGTCTCACTGCCCCCCGGTCAAAAGGGCCATCTGAACAAAGTGTAAAATCCAGAAAGGCAGGACAGGCCATGGAGAACTGGGAGCCTTGTTATGCTGATGGGCGTGATGTAAATTGCCAACAGCCACTCTGGAGAAGTGTATGGTGTTTCCTGAAACATCTAAAAAACAAAGCAACAGAGCCTAGGGCACTTCCACTTATGGTCCTATAGCTTAGGGAAATTAAAATAAAGACACAGACACCCCAAAGTTTGGGACAGCTCTGTTTACAAGAACCTCGTTTACGGTACAAGTTCAATATCGCAGAAAGCAAAAAATGGATAAAGAAGTTGTGGTACTTACGTACAATGCAATATCACTCAGCAATGAAATCTATGTCATCAGGCCAGTAGCAGCATAATGAGTGGATTCAGGTACGATGATTCTAAGTGAAATAAGTCACACAGAAAAAGAAACATCATAAGATATCACTAATACACGGAATGTAAACTTGGCTACACAGGAACTGAATTACAAAACAGAATAGGGTCTCAAATGTAGAAAACCAACTTATGCTTGCTTAAGTGGAAAGGTGAGTTGTGGTGCTGCATAAAACCAGAGATTTAAATTAGCACAGATACTTTTCCATAAGCCAAATATGTAATAGACAAGAGCTACTGCTTGGTCAACGAAGTGGACTCAACACCCCATATTAAACGCCTAAGAATATACCTGACTAGTAAGAATCTTAAAACCTATGGATTTATATGTCTCCGAAAGAGAATCAAGCGTGTGTACAGCGGCATAAACGCAGCAGTGATAGGATTGGTGAGGTTCGGTGAGCAATGCAGACCCTTTGAAGTCGTATTGCATGGTACCCATTCCATGGGTCTCAACTCTCCAGGTTTAAGGGATTCTTCCTTCAGCTAAAACATGCATGTGGAACCCAGAGGATGATCCACCGTGTGATCGGGAAACGTGTTCAAATGTGTCTCAGTTTTCGTCCCCTGGTACTCGGGTGCAACATTCCAGACGCTTTACTAACACTCTCCCCACTTGGAGAGTCAGTGCCTTTAACCTCCTGTTTGGCCCAGTTGGCAATTTCTGCGGAAAATGAACAGGAATTGGGAGAACCAATGAGAGACTAGCTGGAGGTGTCTGGACGGGTAAATTTAACTCTCATTTCCCACCAAGAAGAGGAATTAACCAAAGGCTCAGCGAGCCATGCCGGAACCACACTAGGGCCTGAAGCAATCCTGCGGTGTTGCGGCCAGCTCACAAGAAAGCGAGTTGAAGAAAGGAGCTCAGGGGCCCTGTAATTCACACACCTGCAGAGTTCTAAATGACAGCTATCGTCCAAAAATATATTGAAGTAAGGCTGCCAAGAGGACTTGAAAGCGGGGCAGAATTGCAGGAAACCGATTTCAGGAGGTAGACTGGAATTGCATGTAAAGCATAGGAAAAGAGGCAGAACGTCCACAATGATGCACTTGGCCAAAAAGGGCGTATGCGTTTTTTCCTGAATATATTCAGGAAAAAAAGCATACGCCCTTTTTGGCCAACCAAGCAAGCTTGCAAAGAAATCTGCACTACAATGAAGTCTCACTGCCCCCCGGTCAAAAGGGCATTCTGAAAAAAGTGTAAAATCTAGAAAGGCAGGACAGACCATGGAGAACTGGGAGCCTTCTTATGCTGATGGGCGGGATGTAAATTGCCAACAGCCACTCTGGAGAAGTGTATGGTGTTTCCTGAAACATCTAAAAAACAAAGCAACAGAGCCTAGGGCACTTCCACTTATGGTCCTATAGCTTAGGGAAATTAAAATCAAAAAGACACAGCCACCCCAAAGTTTGGGACGGCTCTGTTTACAAGAACCTCGTTTACGGTACAAGTTCAATATCGCAGAAAGCGAAAAATGGATAAAGAAGTTGTGGTACTAACGTACAATGCAATATCACTCAGCAATGAAATCTCTTTCATAAGGCCCATAGCAGCATAATGAGTGGATTCAGGTACGATGATTCTAAGTGAAATATGTCACACAGAAAAAGAAACATCATAAGATATCACTAATACACGGAATGTAAACTTGGCTACACAGGAACTGAATTACAAAACAGAATAGGGTCTCAAATGTAGAAAACCAACTTATGCTTGCTTAAGGGGAAAGGTGAGTTGGGGTGCTGCATAAAACCAGAGATTGAAATTAGCACAGATACCTTTCCATAAGCCAAATATGTAATAGACAAGAGCTACTGCTTGCTCAACGAAGTGGACTCAACACCCCATATTAAACGCCTAAGAATATACTTGACTAGTAAGAATCTTAAAACCTATGGATTTATATGTCTCCGAAAGAGAATCAAGCGTGTGTACAGCGGCATAAACGCAGCAGTGATACGATTGGTGAGGTTCGGTGAGCACATGCAGACCCTTTGAAGTCATATTGCATGGTACCCATTCCATGGGTGTCAACTCTCCAGGTTTAAGGGATTCTTCCTTCAGCTAAAACATGCATGTGGAACCCAGAGGATGATCCACCGTGTGATCGGGAAACGTGTTCAAATGTGTCTCAGTTTTCGTCCCCTGGTACTCGGGTGCAACATTCCAGACGCTTTACTAACACTCTCCCCACTTGGTGAGTCAGTGCCTTTAACCTCCTGTTTGGCCCAGTTTGCAATTTCTGCGGAAAATGAACAGGAATAGGGAGAACCAATGAGAGACTAGCTGGAGGTGTCTGGACGGGTAAATTTAACTCTCATTTCCCACCAAGAAGAGGAATTAACCAAAGGCTCAGCGAGCCATGCCGGAACCACACTAGGGCCTGAAGCAATCCTGCGGTGTTGCGGCCAGCTCACAAGAAAGCGAGTTGAAGAAAGGAGCTCAGGGGCACTGTAATTCACACACCTGCAGAGTTCTAAATGACAGCTATCGTCCAAAAATATATTGAAGTAAGGCTGCCAAGAGGACTTGAAAGCGGGGCAGAATTGCAGGAAACCGATTTCAGGAGGTAGACTGGAATTGCATGTAAAGCATAGGAAAAGAGGCAGAACGTCCACAATGATGCACTTGGCCAAAAAGGGCGTATGCGTTTTTTCCTGAATATATTCAGGAAAAAACGCATACGCACTTTTTGGCCAACCAAGCAAGCTTGCAAAGGAAATCTGCACTACAATGAAGTCTCACTGCCCCCCGGTCAAAAGGGCCATCTGAAAAAAGTGTAAAATCCAGAAAGGCAGGACAGGCCATGGAGAACTGGGAGCCTTGTTATGCTGATGGGCGTGATGTAAATTGCCAACAGCCACTCTGGAGAAGTGTATGGTGTTTCCTGAAACATCTAAAAAACAAAGCAACAGAGCCTAGGGCACTTCCACTTATGGTCCTATAGCTTAGGGAAATTAAAATAAAGACACAGCCACCACAAAGTTTGGGACAGCTCTGTTTACAAGAACCTCGTTTACGGTACAAGTTCAATATCGCAGAAAGCAAAAAATGGATAAAGAAGTTGTGGTACTTACGTACAATGCAATATCACTCAGCAATGAAATCTATGTCATCAGGCCAGTAGTAGCATAATGAGTGGATTCAGGTACGATGATTCTAAGTGAAATAAGTCACACAGAAAAAGAAACATCATAAGATATCACTAATACACGGAATGTAAACTTGGCTACACAGGAACTGAATTACAAAACAGAATAGGGTCTCAAATGTAGAAAACCAACTTATGCTTGCTTAAGGGGAAAGGTGAGTTGTGGTGCTGCATAAAACCAGAGATTGAAATTAGCACAGATACCTTTCCATAAGCCAAATATGTAATAGACAAGAGCTACTGCTTGCTCAACGAAGTGGACTCAACACCCCATATTAAACGCCTAAGAATATACCTGACTAGTAAGAATCTTAAAACCTATGGATTTATACGTCTCCGAAAGAGAATCAAGCGTGTGTACAGCGGCATAAACGCATCAGTGATAGGATTGGTGAGGTTCGGTGAGCAAATGCAGACCCTTTGAAGTCGTATTGCATGGTACCCATTCCATGGGTCTCAACTCTCCAGGTTTAAGGGATTCTTCCTTCAGCTAAAACATGCATGTGGAACCCAGAGGATGATCCACCGTGTGATCGGGAAACGTGTTCAAATGTGTCTCAGTTTTCGTCCCCTGGTACTCAGGTGCAACATTCCAGACGCTTTACTAACACTCTCCCCACTTGGAGAGTCAGTGCCTTTAACCTCCTGTTTGGCCCAGTTGGCAATTTCTGCGGAAAATGAACAGGAATAGGGAGAACCAATGAGAGACTAGCTGGAGGTGTCTGGACGGGTAAATTTAACTCTCATTTCCCACCAAGAAGAGGAATTAACCAAAGGCTCAGCGAGCCATGCCGGAACCACACTAGGGCCTGAAGCAATCCTGCGGTGTTGCGGCCAGCTCACAAGAAAGCGAGTTGAAGAAAGGAGCTCAGGGGCACTGTAATTCACACACCTGCAGAGTTATAAATGACAGCTATCGTCCAAAAATATATTGAAGTAAGGCTGCCAAGAGGACTTGAAAGCGGGGCAGAATTGCAGGAAACCGATTTCAGGAGGTAGACTGGAATTGCATGTAAAGCATAGGAAAAGAGGCAGAACGTCCACAATGATGCACTTGGCCAAAAAGGGCGTATGCGTTTTTTCCTGAATATATTCAGGAAAAAACGCATACGCACTTTTTGGCCAACCAAGCAAGCTTGCAAAGGAAATCTGCACTACAATGAAGTCTCACTGCCCCCCGGTCAAAAGGGCCATCTGAAAAAAGTGTAAAATCCAGAAAGGCAGGACAGGCCATGGAGAACTGGGAGCCTTGTTATGCTGATGGGCGTGATGTAAATTGCCAACAGCCACTCTGGAGAAGTGTATGGTGTTTCCTGAAACATCTAAAAAACAAAGCAACAGAGCCTAGGGCACTTCCACTTATGGTCCTATAGCTTAGGGAAATTAAAATAAAGACACAGCCACCACAAAGTTTGGGACAGCTCTGTTTACAAGAACCTCGTTTACGGTACAAGTTCAATATCGCAGAAAGCAAAAAATGGATAAAGAAGTTGTGGTACTTACGTACAATGCAATATCACTCAGCAATGAAATCTATGTCATCAGGCCAGTAGTAGCATAATGAGTGGATTCAGGTACGATGATTCTAAGTGAAATAAGTCACACAGAAAAAGAAACATCATAAGATATCACTAATACACGGAATGTAAACTTGGCTACACAGGAACTGAATTACAAAACAGAATAGGGTCTCAAATGTAGAAAACCAACTTATGCTTGCTTAAGGGGAAAGGTGAGTTGTGGTGCTGCATAAAACCAGAGATTGAAATTAGCACAGATACCTTTCCATAAGCCAAATATGTAATAGACAAGAGCTACTGCTTGCTCAACGAAGTGGACTCAACACCCCATATTAAACGCCTAAGAATATACCTGACTAGTAAGAATCTTAAAACCTATGGATTTATACGTCTCCGAAAGAGAATCAAGCGTGTGTACAGCGGCATAAACGCATCAGTGATAGGATTGGTGAGGTTCGGTGAGCAAATGCAGACCCTTTGAAGTCGTATTGCATGGTACCCATTCCATGGGTCTCAACTCTCCAGGTTTAAGGGATTCTTCCTTCAGCTAAAACATGCATGTGGAACCCAGAGGATGATCCACCGTGTGATCGGGAAACGTGTTCAAATGTGTCTCAGTTTTCGTCCCCTGGTACTCAGGTGCAACATTCCAGACGCTTTACTAACACTCTCCCCACTTGGAGAGTCAGTGCCTTTAACCTCCTGTTTGGCCCAGTTGGCAATTTCTGCGGAAAATGAACAGGAATAGGGAGAACCAATGAGAGACTAGCTGGAGGTGTCTGGACGGGTAAATTTAACTCTCATTTCCCACCAAGAAGAGGAATTAACCAAAGGCTCAGCGAGCCATGCCGGAACCACACTAGGGCCTGAAGCAATCCTGCGGTGTTGCGGCCAGCTCACAAGAAAGCGAGTTGAAGAAAGGAGCTCAGGGGCCCTGTAACTCACACACTTGCAGAGTTATAAATGACAGCTATAGTCCAAAAATATATTGAAGTAATGTTGCCAAGAGGACTTGAAAGCGGGGCAGAATTGCAGGAAACCGATTTCAGGAGGTAGACTGGAATTGCATGTAAAGCATAGGAAAAGAGGCAGAACGTCCACAATGATGCACTTGGCCAAAAAGGGCGTATGCGTTTTTTCCTGAATATATTCAGGAAAAAACGCATACGCCCTTTTTGGCCAACCAAGCAAGCTTGCAAAGGAAATCTGCACTACAATGAAGTCTCACTGCCCCCTGGTCAAAAGGGCCATCTGAAAAAAGTGTAAAATCCAGAAAGGCAGGACAGGCCATGGAGAACTGGGAGCCTTGTTATGCTGATGGGCGGGATGTGAATTGCCAACAGCCACTCTGGAGAAGTGTATGGTGTTTCCTGAAACATCTAAAAAACAAAGCAACAGAGCCTAGGGCACTTCCACTTATGGTCCTATAGCTTAGGGAAATTAAAATAAAGACACAGCCACCCCAAAGTTTGGGACAGCTCTGTTTACAAGAACCTCGTTTACGGTACAAGTTCAATATCGCAGAAAGCAAAAAATGGATAAAGAAGTTGTGGTACTTACGTACAATGCAATATCACTCAGCAATGAAATCTATGTCATCAGGCCAGTAGCAGCATAATGAGTGGATTCAGGTACGATGATTCTAAGTGAAATAAGTCACACAGAAAAAGAAACATCATAAGATATCACTAATACACGGAATGTAAACTTGGCTACACAGGAACTGAATTACAAAACAGAATAGGGTCTCAAATGTAGAAAACCAACTTATGCTTGCTTAAGGGGAAAGGTGAGTTGGGGTGCTGCATAAAACCAGAGATTGAAATTAGCACAGATACCTTTCCATAAGCCAAATATGTAATAGACAAGAGCTACTGCTTGCTCAACGAAGTGGACTCAACACCCAATATTAAACGCCTAAGAATATACCTGACTAGTAAGAATCTTAAAACCTATGGATTTATATGTCTCTGAAAGAGAATCAAGCGTGTGTACAGCGGCATAAACGCAGCAGTGATAGGATTGGTGAGGTTCGGTGAGCAAATGCAGACCCTTTGAAGTCGTATTGCATGGTACCCATTCCATGGGTGTCAACTCTCCAGGTTTAAGGGATTCTTCCTTCAGCTAAAACATGCATGTGGAACCCAGAGGATGATCCACCGTGTGATCGGGAAACGTGTTCAAATGTGTCTCAGTTTTCGTCCCCTGGTACTCGGGTGCAACATTCCAGACGCTTTACTAACACTCTCCCCACTTGGAGAGTCAGTGCCTTTAACCTCCTGTTTGGCCCAGTTGGCAATTTCTGCGGAAAATGAACAGGAATAGGGAGAACCAATGAGAGACTAGCTGGAGGTGTCTGGACGGGTAAATTTAACTCTCATTTCCCACCAAGAAGAGGAATTAACCAAAGGCTCAGCGAGCCATGCTGGAACCACACTAGGGCCTGAAGCAATCCTGCGGTGTTGCGGCCAGCTCACAAGAAAGCGAGTTGAAGAAAGGAGCTCAGGGGCCCTGTAATTCACACACCTGCAGAGTTCTAAATGACAGCTATCGTCCAAAAATATATTGAAGTAAGGCTGCCAAGAGGACTTGAAAGCGGGGCAGAATTGCAGGAAACCGATTTCAGGAGGTAGACTGGAATTGCATGTAAAGCATAGGAAAAGAGGCAGAACGTCCACAATGATGCACTTGGCCAAAAAGGGTGTATGCTTTTTTTCCTGAATATATTCAGGAAAAAAAGCATACGCCCTTTTTGGCCAACCAAGCAAGCTTGCAAAGAAATCTGCACTACAATGAAGTCTCACTGCCCCCCGGTCAAAAGGGCCATCTGAAAAAAGTGTAAAATCCAGAAAGGCAGGACAGGCCATGGAGAACTGGGAGCCTTGTTATGCTGATGGGCGTGATGTAAATTGCCAACAGCCACTCTGGAGAAGTGTATGGTGTTTCCTGAAACATCTAAAAAACAAAGCAACAGAGCCTAGGGCACTTCCACTTATGGTCCTATAGCTTAGGGAAATTAAAATAAAGACACAGCCACCCCAAAGTTTGGGACAGCTCTGTTTACAAGAACCTCGTTTACGGTACAAGTTCAATATCGCAGAAAGCAAAAAATGGATAAAGAAGTTGTGGTACTTACATACAATGCAATATCACTCAGCAATGAAATGTATGTCATCAGGCCAGTAGCAGCATAATGAGTGGATTCAGGTACGATGATTCTAAGTGAAATAAGTCACACAGAAAAAGAAACATCATAAGATATCACTAATACACGGAATGTAAACTTGGCTACACAGGAACTGAATTACAAAACAGAATAGGGTCTCAAATGTAGAAAACCAACTTATGCTTGCTTAAGTGGAAAGGTGAGTTGTGGTGCTGCATAAAACCAGAGATTGAAATTAGCACAGATACTTTTCCATAAGCCAAATATGTAATAGACAAGAGCTACTGCTTGGTCAACGAAGTGGACTCAACACCCCATATTAAACGCCTAAGAATATACCTGACTAGTAAGAATCTTAAAACCTATGGATTTATATGTCTCCGAAAGAGAATCAAGCGTGTGTACAGCGGCATAAACGCAGCAGTGATAGGATTGGTGAGGTTCGGTGAGCAATGCAGACCCTTTGAAGTCGTATTGCATGGTACCCATTCCATGGGTCTCAACTCTCCAGGTTTAAGGGATTCTTCCTTCAGCTAAAACATGCATGTGGAACCCAGAGGATGATCCACCGTGTGATCGGGAAACGTGTTCAAATGTGTCTCAGTTTTCGTCCCCTGGTACTCGGGTGCAACATTCCAGACGCTTTACTAACACTCTCCCCACTTGGAGAGTCAGTGCCTTTAACCTCCTGTTTGGCCCAGTTGGCAATTTCTGCGGAAAATGAACAGGAATAGGGAGAACCAATGAGAGACTAGCTGGAGGTGTCTGGACGGGTAAATTTAACTCTCATTTCCCACCAAGAAGAGGAATTAACCAAAGGCTCAGCGAGCCATGCCGGAACCACACTAGGGCCTGAAGCAATCCTGCGGTGTTGCGGCCAGCTCACAAGAAAGCGAGTTGAAGAAAGGAGCTCAGGGGCCCTGTAATTCACACACCTGCAGAGTTGTAAATGACAGCTATCGTCCAAAAATATATTGAAGTAAGGCTGCCAAGAGGACTTGAAAGCGGGGCAGAATTGCAGGAAACCGATTTCAGGAGGTAGACTGGAATTGCATGTAAAGCATAGGAAAAGAGGCAGAACGTCCACTATGATGCACTTGGCCAAAAAGGGCGTATGCTTTTTTTCCTGAATATATTCAGGAAAAAAAGCATACGCCGTTTTTGGCCAACCAAGCAAGCTTGCAAAGAAATCTGCACTACAATGAAGTCTCACTGCCCCCCGGTCAAAAGGGACATCTGAAAAAAGTGTAAAATCCAGAAAGGCAGGACAGGCCATGGAGAAATGGGAGCCTTCTTATGCTGAAGGGCGGGATGTAAATTGCCAACAGCCACTCTGGAGAAGTGTATGGTGTTTCCTGAAACATCTAAAAAACAAAGCAACAGAGCCTAGGGCACTTCCACTTATGGTCCTATAGCTTAGGGAAATTAAAATCAAAAAGACACAGCCACCCCAAAGTTTGGGACGGCTCTGTTTACAAGAACCTCGTTTACGGTACAAGTTCAATATCGCAGAAAGCGAAAAATGGATAAAGAAATTGTGGTACTAACGTACAATGCAATATCACTCAGCAATGAAATCTCTTTCATAAGGCCCATAGCAGCATAATGAGTGGATTCAGGTACGATGATTCTAAGTGAAATATGTCACACAGAAAAAGAAACATCATAAGATATCACTAATACACGGAACGTAAACTTGGCTACACAGGAACTGAATTACAAAACAGAATAGGGTCTCAAATGTAGAAAACCAACTTATGCTTGCTTAGGGGAAAGGTGAGTTGTGGTGCTGCATAAAACCAGAGATTGAAATTAGCACAGATACCTTTCCATAAGCCAAATATGTAATAGACAAGAGCTACTGCTTGCTCAACGAAGTGGACTCAACACCCCATATTAAACGCCTAAGAATATACTTGACTAGTAAGAATCTTAAAACCTATGGATTTATATGTCTCCGAAAGAGAATCAAGCGTGTGTACAGCGGCATAAACGCAGCAGTGATACGAATGGTGAGGTTCGGTGAGCACATGCAGACCCTTTGAAGTCATATTGCATGGTACCCATTCCATGGGTGTCAACTCTCCAGGTTTAAGGGATTCTTCCTTTAGCTAAAACATGCATGTGGAACCCAGAGGATGATCCACCGTGTGATCGGGAAACGTGTTCAAATGTGTCTCAGTTTTCATCCCCTGGTACTCGGGTGCAACATTCCAGATGCTTTACTAACACTCTCCCCACTTGGTGAGTCAGTGCCTTTAACCTCCTGTTTGGCCCAGTTTGCAATTTCTGCGGAAAATGAACAGGAATAGGGAGAACCAATGAGAGACTAGCTGGAGGTGTCTGCCCGGGTAAATTTAACTCTCATTTCCCACCAAGAAGAGGAATTAACCAAAGGCTCAGCGAGCCATGCCGGAACCACACTAGGGCCTGAAGCAATCCTGCGGTGTTGCGGCCAGCTCACAAGAAAGCGAGTTGAAGAAAGGAGCTCAGGGGCCCTGTAATTCACACACCTGCAGAGTTCTAAATGACAGCTATCGTCCAAAAATATATTGAAGTAAGGCTGCCAAGAGGACTTGAAAGCGGGGCAGAATTGCAGGAAACCGATTTCAGGAGGTAGACTGGAATTGCATGTAAAGCATAGGAAAAGAGGCAGAACGTCCACAATGATGCACTTGGCCAAAAAGGGCGTATGCGTTTTTTCCTGAATATATTCAGGAAAAAACGCATACGCCCTTTTTGGCCAACCAAGCAAGCTTGCAAAGAAATCTGCACTACAATGAAGTCTCACTGCCCCCCGGTCAAAAGGGCCATCTGAAAAAAGTGTAAAATCCAGAAAGGCAGGACAGGCCATGGAGAACTGGGAGCCTTGTTATGCTGATGGGCGGGATGTAAATTGCCAACAGCCACTCTGGAGAAGTGTATGGTGTTTCCTGAAACATCTAAAAAACAAAGCAACAGAGCCTAGGGCACTTCCACTTATGGTCCTATAGCTTAGGGAAATTAAAATAAAGACACAGCCACCCCAAAGTTTGGGACAGCTCTGTTTACAAGAACCTCGTTTACGGTACAAGTTCAATATCGCAGAAAGCAAAAAATGGATAAAGAAGTTGTGGTACTTACGTACAATGCAATATCACTCAGCAATGAAATCTATGTCATCAGGCCAGTAGCAGCATAATGAGTAGATTCAGGTACGATGATTCTAAGTGAAATAAGTCACACAGAAAAAGAAACATCATAAGATATCACTAATACACGGAATGTAAACTTGGCTACACAGGAACTGAATTACAAAACAGAATAGGGTCTCAAATGTAGAAAACCAACTTATGCTTGCTTAAGGGGAAAGGTGAGTTGTGGTGCTGCATAAAACCAGAGATTGAAATTAGCACAGATACTTTTCCATAAGCCAAATATGTAATAGACAAGAGCTACTGCTTGGTCAACGAAGTGGACTCAACACCCCATATTAAACGCCTAAGAATATACCTGACTAGTAAGAATCTTAAAACCTATGGATTTATATGTCTCCGAAAGAGATTCAAGCGTGTGTACAGCGGCATAAACGCAGCAGTGATAGGATTGGTGAGGTTCGGTGAGCAATGCAGACCCTTTGAAGTCGTATTGCATGGTACCCATTCCATGGGTCTCAACTCTCCAGGTTTAAGGGATTCTTCCTTCAGCTAAAACATGCATGTGGAACCCAGAGGATGATCCACCGTGTGATCGGGAAACGTGTTCAAATGTGTCTCAGTTTTCGTCCCCTGGTACTCGGGTGCAACATTCCAGACGCTTTACTAACACTCTCCCCACTTGGAGAGTCAGTGCCTTTAACCTCCTGTTTGGCCCAGTTGGCAATTTCTGCGGAAAATGAACAGGAATAGGGAGAACCAATGAGAGACTAGCTGGAGGTGTCTGGACGGGTAAATTTAACTCTCATTTCCCACCAAGAAGAGGAATTAACCAAAGGCTCAGCGAGCCATGCCGGAACCACACTAGGGCCTGAAGCAATCCTGCGGTGTTGCGGCCAGCTCACAAGAAAGCGAGTTGAAGAAAGGAGCTCAGGGGCCCTGTAATTCACACACCTGCAGAGTTATAAATGACAGCTATCGTCCAAAAATATATTGAAGTAAGGCTGCCAAGAGGACTTGAAAGCGGGGCAGAATTGCAGGAAACCGATTTCAGGAGGTAGACTGGAATTGCATGTAAAGCATAGGAAAAGAGGCAGAACGTCCACAATGATGCACTTGGCCAAAAAGGGCGTATGCTTTTTTTCCTGAATATATTCAGGAAAAAAAGCATACGCCCTTTTTGGCCAACCAAGCAAGCTTGCAAAGAAATCTGCACTACAATGAAGTCTCACTGCCCCCCGGTCAAAAGGGACATCTGAAAAAAGTGTAAAATCCAGAAAGGCAGGACAGGCCATGGAGAACTGGGAGCCTTCTTATGCTGATGGGCGGGATGTAAATTGCCAACAGCCACTCTGGAGAAGTGTATGGTGTTTCCTGAAACATCTGAAAAACAAAGCAACACAGCCTAGGGCACTTCCACTTATGGTCCTATAGCTTAGGGAAATTAAAATCAAAAAGACACAGCCACCCCAAAGTTTGGGACGGCTCTGTTTACAAGAAGCTCGTTTATGGTACAAGTTCAATATCGCAGAATGCGAAAAATGGATAAAGAAGTTGTGGTACTTTGGTACAATGCAATATCACTCAACAATGAAATCTATGTCATCAGGCCAGTAGCAGCATAATGAGTGGATTCAGGTACGATGATTCTAAGTGAAATAAGTCACACAGAAAAAGAAACATCATAAGATATCACTAATACACGGAATGTAAGCTTGGCTACACAGGAACTGAATTACAAAACAGAACAGGGTCTCAAATGTAGAAAACCAACTTATGCTTGCTTAAGGGGAAAGGTGAGTTGGGGTGCTGCAGAAAACCAGAGATTGAAATTAACACAGATACCTTTCCATAAGACAAATATGTAATAGACAAGAGCTACTCCTTGCTCAACGAAGCGGACTCAACACCCCATATTAAACGCCTAAGTATATACCTGACTAGTAAGAATCTTAAAACCTATGGATTTATATGTCTCCAAAAGAGAATCAAGCATGTGTACAGCGGCATAAAGGCAGCAGTGAAAGGATTGGTGAGGTTCAGTGAGCAAATGAAGACAGTTTGTAGTCATATTGCATGGTACCCATTCCATGGTTCTCAACTCTCCAGGTTTAAGGGATTCTTCCTTCAGCTAAAACATGCATGTGGAACCCAGAGTATAATCCACCGTGTGATCGGGAAACGTGTTCAAATGTGTCTCAGTTTTCATCCCCTGGTACTCGGGTGCAACATTCCAGACGCTTTACTAACACTCTCCCCACTTGGAGAGTCAGTGCCTTTAACCTCCTGTTTGGCCCAGTTTGCAATTTCTGCAGAAAAGGAACAGGAATAGGGAGAACCAATGAGAGACTAGCTGTAGGTGTCTGGACGGGCAAATTTAACTCTCATTTCCCACCAGGAAGAGGAATTAACCAAAGGCTCAGCGAGCCATGCCGGAACCACACTAGGGCCTGAAGCAATCCTGCGGTGTTGGGCCAGCTCACAAGAAACCGAGTTGAAGAAAGGAGCTCAGGGGCCCTGTAATTCACACACCTGCAGAGTTATAAATGACAGCTATCGTCCAAAAATATATTGAAGTAAGGCTGCCAAGAGGACTTGAAAGCGGGGCAGAATTGCAGGAAACCAATTTCAGGAGGTAGACTGGAATTGCATGTAAAGCATAGGAAAAGAGGCAGAACGTCCACAATGATGCACTTGGCCAAAAAGGGCGTATGCGTTTTTTCCTGAATATATTCAGGAAAAAACGCATACGCCCTTTTTGGCCACCCAAGCAAGCTTGCAAAGAAATCTGCACTACAATGAAGTCTCACTGCCCCCCTGTCAAAAGGGCCATCTGAACAAAGTGTAAAATCCAGAAAGGCAGGACAGGCCATGGAGAACTGGGAGCCTTGTTATGCTGATGGGCAGGATGTAAATTGCCAACAGCCACTCTGGAGAAGTGTATGGTGGTTCCTGAAATATCTAAAAAACAAAGCAACACAGCCTAGGGCACTTCCACTTATGGTCCTATAGCTTAGGGAAATTAAAATCAAAAAGACACAGCCACCCCAATGTTTGGGAGGGCTCTGTTTACAAGAACCTCGTTTATGGTACAAGTTCAATATCGCAGAAGGCGAAAAATGGATAAAGAAGTTTTGGTACTTACGTACAATGCAATATCACTCAGCAATGAAATCTATGTCATCAGGCCAGTAGCAGCATAATGAGTGGATTCAGGTACGATGATTCTAAGTGAAATAAGTCACACAGAAAAGGAAACATCATAAGATATCACTAATACACAGAATGTAAACTTCTCTACATAGGAACTGAATTACAAAACAGAATAGGGTCTCAAATGTAGAAAACCAACTTATGCTTGCTTAAGGGGAAAGGTGAGTTGGGGTGCTGCATAAAACCAGAGATTGAAATTAACACAGATACCTTTCCATAAGCCAAATATGTAATAGACAAGAGCTACTCCTTGCTCAACGAAGTGGACTCAACACCCCATATTAAACGCCTAAGAATATGCCTGACTAGTAAGAATCTTAAAACCTATGGATATATTTGTCTCCGAAAGAGAATCAAGCGTGTGTACAGCGGCATAAACGCAGCAGTGATAGGATTGGTGAGGTTCGGTGAGCAAATGCAGACCCTGTGAAGTCATATTGCATGGTACCCATTCCATGGTTCTCAACTCTCCAGGTTTAAGGGATTCTTCCTTCAGCTAAAACATGCATGTGGAACCCAGAGGATAATCCACCGTGTGATCGGGAAACGTGTTCCAATGTGTCTCAGTTTTCGTCCCCTGGTACTCGGGTGCAACATTCCAGACGCTTTACTAACACTCTCCCCACTTGGAGAGTCAGTGCCTTTAACCTCCTGTTTGGCCCAGTTTGCAATTTCTGCAGAAAAGGAACAGGAATAGGGAGAACCAATGAGAGACTAGCTGGAGGTGTCTGGACGGGCAAATTTAACTCTCATTTCCCACCAGGAAGAGGAATTAACCAAAGGCTCAGCGAGCAATGCCGGAACCACACTAGGGCCTGAAGCAATCATGCAGTGTTGCGGCCAGCTCACAAGAAAGCGAGTTGAAGAAAGGAGCTCAGGGGCCCTGTAATTCACACACCTGCAGAGTTGTAAATGACAGCTATCGTCCAAAAATATATTGAAGTAAGGCTGCCAAGAGGACTTGAAAGCGGGGCAGAATTGCAGGAAACCGATTTCAGGAGGTAGACTGGAATTGCATGTAAAGCATAGGAAAAGAGGCAGAACGTCCACAATGATGCACTTGGCCAAAAAGGGCGTATGCGTTTTTTCCTGAATATATTCAGGAAAAAACGCATACGCCCTTTTTGGCCAACCAAGCAAGCTTGCAAAGGAAATCTGCACTACAATGAAGTCTCACTGCCCCCCGGTCAAAAGGGCATTCTGAAAAAAGTGTAAAATCTAGAAAGGCAGGACAGGCCATGAAGAACTGGGAGCCTTCTTATGCTGATGGGCGGGATGTAAATTGCCAACAGCCACTCTGGAGAAGTGTATGGTGTTTCCTGAAACATCTAAAAAACAAAGCAACAGAGCCTAGGGCACTTCCACTTATGGTCCTATAGATTAGGGAAATTAAAATCAAAAAGACACAGCCACCCCAAAGTTTGGGACGGCTCTGTTTACATGAACCTCGTTTACGGTACAAGTTCAATATCGCAGAAAGCGAAAAATGGATAAAGAAGTTGTGGTACTTACGTACAATGCAATATCACTCAGCAATGAAATCTATGTCATCAGGCCAGTAGCAGCATAATGAGTGGATTCAGGTACGATGATTCTAAGTGAAATAATTCACACAGAAAAAGAAACATCGTAAGATATCACTAATACACGGAATGTAAGCTTGGCTACACAGGAACTGAATTACAAAACAGAACAGGGTCTCAAATGTAGAAAACCAACTTATGCTTGCTTAAGGGGAAAGGTGAGTTGGGGTGCTGCATAAAACCAGAGATTGAAATTAACACAGATACCTTTCTATAAGACAAATATGTAATAGACCAGAGCTACTCCTTGCTCAACGAAGTGGACTCAACACCCCATATTAAACGCCTAAGAATATACCTGACTAGTAAGAATCTTAAAACCTATGGATTTATATGTCTCCGAAAGAGAATCAAGCGTGTGTACAGCGGCATAAACGCAGCAGAGAAAGGATTGGTGAGGTTCGGTGAGCAAATGCAGACCCTTTGAAGTCATATTGCATAGTACCCATTCCATGGTTCTCAACTCTCCAGGTTTAAGGGATTCTTCCTTCAGCTAAAACATGCATGTGGAACCCAGAGTATGATCCACCGTGTGATCGGGAAACGTGTTCAAATGTGTCTCAGTTTTCGTCCCCTGGTACTCGGGTGCAACATTCCAGACGCTTTACTAACACTCTCCCCACTTGGAGAGTCAGTGCCTTTAACCTCCTGTTTGGCCCAGTTTGCAATTTCTGCGGAAAATGAACAGGAATAGGGAGAACCAATGAGAAACTAGCTGGAGGTGTCTGGACGGGCAAATTTAACTCTCATTTCCCACCAGGAAGAGGAATTAACCAAAGGCTCAGCGAGCCATGCCGGAACCACACTAGGGCCTGAAGCAATCCTGCGGTTTTGCGGCCAGCTCACAAGAAAGCGAGTTGAAGAAAGGAGCTCAGGGGCACTGTAATTCACAAACCTGCAGAGTTATAAATGACAGCTATCGTCCAAAAATATATTGAAGTAAGGCTGCCAAGAGGACTTGAAAGCGGGGAAGAATTGCAGGAAACCGATTTCAGGAGGTAGACTGGAATTGCATGTAAAGCATAGGAAAAGAGGCAGAACGTCCACAATGATGCACTTGGCCAAAAAGGACGTATGCGTTTTTTCCTGAATATATTCAGGAAAAAACGCATACGCCCTTTTTGGCCAACCAAGCAAGCTTGCAAAGGATATCTGCACTACAATGAAGTCTCACTGCCCCCCTGTCAAAAGGGCCATCTGAAAAAAGTGTAAAATCCTGAAAGGCAGGACAGGCCATGGAGAACTGGGAGCCTTGTTATGCTGAGGGGCGGGATGTAAATTGCCAAGAACCACTCTGGAGAAGTGTATGGTGTTTCCTGAAACATCTAAAAAACAAAGAAACAGAGCCTAGGGCACTTCTACTTATGGTCCTATAGCTTAGGGAAATTAAAATCAAAAAGAAACAGCCACCCCAAAGTTTGGGACGGCTCTGTTTACAAGAACCTCGTTTACGGTACAAGTTCAATATCGCAGAAAGCGAAAAATGGATAAAGAAGTTGTGGTCCTTACGTACAATGCAATATCACTCAGCAATTAAATCTATGTCATCAGGCCCGTAGCAGCATAATGAGTGGATTCAGGTACGATGATTCTAAGTGAAATAAGTCACACAGAAAAAGAAACATCATAAGATATCACTAATACACGGAAGGTAAACTTGGCTACACAGGAACTGAATTACAAAACAGAATAGGGTCTCAAATGTAGAAAACCAACTTATGCTTGCTTAAGGGGAAAGGTGAGTTGGGGTGCTGCATAAAACCAGAGTTTGAAATTACCACAGATACCTTTCCATAAGCTAAATATGTAATAGACAAGAGCTACTGCTTGCTCAACGAAGTGGACTCAACACCCCATATTAAACGCCTAAGAATATACCTGACTAGTAAGAATTTTAAAAAACCTATGGATTTATATGTCTCCGAAAGAGAATCAAGCGTGTGTACAGCGGCATAAACGCAGCAGAGAAACGATTGGTGAGGTTCGGTGAGCAAATGCAGACCCTTTGAAGTCATATTGCATGGTACCCATTCCATGGTTCTCAACTCTCCAGGTTTAAGGGATTCTTCCTTCAGCTAAAACATGCATGTGGAACCCAGAGTATGATCCACCATGTGATCGGGAAACGTGTTCAAATGTGTCTCAGTTTTCGTCCCCTGGTACTCGGGTGCAACATTCCAGACGCTTTACTAACACTCTCCCCACTTGGAGAGTCAGTGCCTTTAACCTCCTGTTTGGCCCAGTTGGCAATTTCTGCGGAAAATGAACAGGAATAGGGAGAACCAATGAGAGACTAGCTGGAGGTGTCTGGACGGGCAAATTTAACTCTCATTTCCCATCATGAAGAGGAATTAACCAAAGGCTCAGCGAGCCATGCCGGAACCACACTAGGGCCTGAAGCAATCCTGCGGTGTTGCGGCCAGCTCACAATAAAGCGAGTTGAAGAAAGGAGCTCAGGGGCCCTGTAATTCACAAACCTGCAGAGTTCTAAATGACAGCTATCGTCCAAAAATATATTGAAGTAAGGCTGCCAAGAGGACTTGAAAGTGGGCCAGAATTGCAGGAAACCGATTTCAGGAGGTAGACTGGAATTGCATGTAAAGCATAGGAAAAGAGGCAGAACGTCCACAATGATGCACTTGGCCAAAAAGGGCGTATGCGTTTTTTCCTGAATATATTCAGGAAAAAACGCATACGCCCTTTTTGGCCAACCAAGCAAGCTTGCAAAGGATATCTGCACTACAATGAAGTCTCACTGCCCCCCGGTCAAAAGGGCCATCTGAAAAAAGTGTAAAATCCAGAAAGGCAGGACAGGCCATGGAGAACTGGGAGCCTTGTTATGCTGAGGGGCGGGATGTAAATTGCCAACAAACACTCTGGAGAAGTGTATGGTGTTTCCTGAAACATCTAAAAAACAAAGCAACAGAGCCTAGGGCACTTCTACTTATGGTCCTATAGCTTAGGGAAATTAAAATCAAAAAGACACAGCCACCCCAAAGTTTGAGACGGCTCTGTTTACAAGAACCTCGTTTACGGTACAAGTTCAATATCACAGAAAGCAAAAAATGGATAAAGAAGTTGTGGTACTAACGTACAATGCAATATCACTCAGCAATGAAATCTATGTCATCAGGCCAGTAGCAGCATAATGAGTGGATTCAGGTACGATGATTCTAAGTGAAATAAGTCAAACAGAAAAAGAAACATCATAAGATATCACTAATACACGGAATGTAAACTTGGCTACACAGGAACTGAATTACAAAACAGAATAGGGTCTCAAATGTAGAAAACCAACTTCTGCTTGCTTAAGGGGAAAGGTGAGTTGGGGTGCTGCATAATACCAGAGATTGAAATTAGCACAGATACCTTTCCATAAGCTAAATATGTAATAGACAAGAGCTACTGCTTGCTCAACGAAGTGGACTCAACACCCCATATTAAACGCCTAAGAATATACCTGACTAGTAAGAATCTTAAAAAACCTATGGATTTATATGTCTCCGAAAGAGAATCAAGCGTGTGTACAGCGGCATAAATGCAGCAGTGATAGGATTGGTGAGGTTCGGTGAGCAAATGCAGACCCTTTGAAGTCATATTGCATGGTACCCATTCCATGGTTCTCAACTCTCCAGGTTTAAGGGATTCTTCCTTCAGCTAAAAGATGCATGTGGAACCCAGAGTATGATCCACCGTGTAATCGGGAAACGTGTTCAAATGTGTCTCAGTTTTCGTCCCCTGGTACTCGGGTGCAACCTTCCAGACGCTTTACTAACACTCTCCCCACTTGGAGAGTCAGTGCCTTTAACCTCCTGTTTGGCCCAGTTTGCAATTTCTGCGGAAAATGAACAGGAATAGGGAGAACCAATGAGAGACTAGCTGGAGGTGTCTGGACGGGCAAATTTAACTCTCATTTCCCACCAGGAAGAGGAATTAACCAAAGGCTCAGCGAGCCATGCCGGAACCACACTAGGGCCTGAAGCAATCCTGTGGAGTTGCGGCCAGCTCACAAGAAAGCGAGTTGAAGAAAGGAGCTCAGGGGCCCTGTAATTCACAAACCTGCAGAGTTCTAAATGACAGCTATCGTCCAAAAATATATTGAAGTAAGGCTGCCAAGAGGACTTGAAAGCGGGACAGAATTGCAGGAAACCGATTTCAGGAGGTAGACTGGAATTGCATGTAAAGCATAGGAAAAGAGGCAGAACGTCCACAATGATGCACTTGGCCAAAAAGGGCGTATGCGTTTTTTCCTGAATATATTCAGGAAAAAACGCATACGCCCTTTTTGGCCAACCAAGCAAGCTTGCAAAGGAAATCTGCACTACAATGACGTCTCACTACCCCCCGGTCAAAAGGGCATTCTGACAAAAGTGTAAAATCTAGAAAGGCAGGACAGGCCATGGAGAACTGGGAACCTTCTTATGCTGATGGGCGGGATGTAAATTGCCAACAGCCACTCTGGAGAAGTGTATGGTGTTTCCTGAAACATCTAAAAAACAAAGCAACAGAGCCTAGGGCACTTCCACTTATGGTCCTATAGCTTAGGGAAATTAAAATCAAAAAGACACAGCCACCCCAAAGTTTGGGACGGCTCTGTTTACAAGAACCTCGTTTACGGTACAAGTTCAATATCGCAGAAAGCGAAAAATGGATAAAGAAGTTGTGGTACTTACGTACAATGCAATATCACTCAGCAATGAAATCTATGTCATCAGGCCAGGAGCAGCATAATGAGTGGATTCAGGTACGATGATTCTAAGTGAAATAAGTCACACAGAAAAAGAAACATCATAAGATATCACTAATACACGGAATGTAAACTTGGCTACACAGGAACTGAATTACAAAACAGAATAGGGTCTCAAATGTAGAAAACCAACATATGCTTGCTTAAGGGGAAAGGTGAGTTGGGGTGCTGCATAAAACCAGAGTTTGAAATTACCACAGATACCTTTCCATAAGCCAAATATGTAATAGACAAGTGCTACTCCTTGCTCAACGAAGTGGACTCAACACCCCATATTAAACGCCTAAGAATATACCTGACTAGTAAGAATCTTAAAACCTATGGATTTATATGTCTCCGAAAGAGAATCAAGTGTGTGTACAGCGGCATAAACGCAGCAGAGAAAGGATTGGTGAGGTTCGGTGAGCAAATGCAGACCCTTTGAAGTCATATAGCATGGTACCCATTCCATGGTTCTCAACTCTCCAGGTTTAAGGGATTCTTCCTTCAGCTAAAACATGCATGTGGAACCCAGAGTATGATCCAACGTGTGATCGGGAAACGTGTTCAAATGTGTCTCAGTTTTCGTCCCCTGGTACTCGGGTGCAACATTCCAGACGCTTTACTAACACTCTCCCCACTTGGAGAGTCAGTGCCTTTAACCTCCTGTTTGGCCCAGTTTGCAATTTCTGCAGAAAATGAACAGGAATAGGGAGAACCAATGAGAGACTAGCTGGAGGTGTCTGGACGGGCAAATTTAACTCTCATTTCCCACCAGGAAGAGGAATTAACCAAAGGCTCAGCATGCCATGCCAGGATCACACTAGGGCCTGAAGCAATCCTGCAGTGTTGCAGCCAGCTCACAAGAAAGCGAGTTGAAGAAAGGAGTTCAGGGGCACTGTAATTCACAAACCTGCAGAGTTATAAATGACAGCTATCGTCCAAAAATATATTGAAGTAAGGCTGCCAAGAGGACTTGAAAGTGGGGCAGAATTGCAGGAAACCGATTTCAGGAGGTAGACTGGAATTCCATGTAAAGCATAGGAAAAGAAGCAGAACGTCCACAATGATGCACTTGGCCAAAAAGTGCGTATGTGTTTTTTCCTGAATATATTCAGGAAAAAACGCATACGCACTTTTTGGCCAACCAAGCAAGCTTGCAAAGGAAATCTGCACTACAATGAAGTCTCACTGCCCCCCGGTAAAAAGGGCCATCTGAAAAAAGTGTAAAATCTAGAAAGGTAGGACAGGCCATGGAGAACTGGGAGCCTTGTTATGCTGATGGGCGGGATGTAAATTGCCAACAGCCACTCTGGAGAAGTGTATGGTGTTTCCTGAAACATCTAAAAAACAAAGCAAGAGAGCCAAGGGCACTTCCACTTATGGTCCTATAGCTTAGGGAAATTAAAATCAAAAAGACACAGCTACCCCAAAGTTTGGGACAGCTCTGTTTACAAGAACCTCGTTTACAGTACAAGTTCAATATCGCAGAAAGCTAAAAATGGATAAGGAAGTTGTGGTACTAACGTACACTGCAATGTCACTCAGCAATGAAATCTATGTCATCAGGCCAGGAGCAGCATAATGAGTGGATTCAGGTACGATGATTCTAAGTGAAATAAGTCACACAGAAAAAGAAACATCATAAGATATCACTAATACACGGAATGTAAACTTGGCTACACAGGAACTGAATTACAAAACAGAATAGGGTCTCAAATGTAGAAAACCAACTTATGCTTGCTTAAGGGGAAAGGTGAGTTGTGGTGCTGCATAAAACCAGAGATTGAAATTAGCACAGATACCTTTCCATAAGCCAAATATGTAATAGACAAGAGCTACTGCTTGCTCAACGAAGTGGACTCAACACCCCATATTAAACGCCTAAGAATATACCTGACTAGTAAGAATCTTGAAACCTATGGATTTATATGTCTCTGAAAGAGAATCAAGCATGTGTACAGCGGCATAAACGCAGCAGTGATAGGATTGGTGAGGTTCGGTGAGCAAATGCAGACCCTTTGAAGTCGTATTGCATGGTACCCATTCCATGGGTCTCAACTCTCCAGGTTTAAGGGATTCTTCCTTCAGCTAAAACATGCATGTGGAACCCAGAGGATGATCCACCGTGTGATCGGGAAACGTGTTCAAATGTGTCTCAGTTTTCGTCCCCTGGTACTCGGGTGCAACATTCCAGACGCTTTACTAACACTCTCCCCACTTGGAGAGTCAGTGCCTTTAACCTCCTGTTTGGCCCAGTTTGCAATTTCTGCAGAAAATGAACAGGAATAGGCAGAACCAATGAGAGACTAGCTGGAGGTGTCTGGACGGGTAAATTTAACTCTCATTTCCCACCAAGAAGAGGAATTAACCAAAGGCTCAGCGAGCCATGCCGGAACCACACTAGGGCCTGAAACAATCCTCCGGTGATGTGGCCAGCTCACAAGAAAGCGAGTTGAAGAAAGGAGCTCAGGGGCCCTGTAATTCACACACCTGCAGAGTTGTAAATGACAGCTATCGTCCAAAAATATATTGAAGTAAGGCTGCCAAGAGGACTTGAAAGCGGGGCAGAATTGCAGGAAACCGATTTCAGGAGGTAGACTGGAATTGCATGTAAAGCATAGGAAAAGAGGCAGAACGTCCACAATGATGCACTTGGCCAAAAACGGCGTATGCGTTTTTCCCTGAATATATTCAGGAAAAAACGCATACGCACTTTTTGGCCAACCAAGCAAGCTTGCAAAGGAAATCTGCACTACAATGAAGTCTCACTGCCCCCCGGTCAAAAGGGCCATCTGAAAAAAGTGTAAAATCCAGAAAGGCAGGACAGGCCATGGAGAACTGGGAGCCTTGTTATGCTGATGGGCGTGATGTAAATTGCCAACAGCCACTCTGGAGAAGTGTATGGTGTTTCCTGAAACATCTAAAAAACAAAGCAACAGAGCCTAGGGCACTTCCACTTATGGTCCTATAGCTTAGGGAAATTAAAATAAAGACACAGCCACCCCAAAGTTTGGGACAGCTCTGTTTACAAGAACCTCGTTTATGGTACAAGTTCAATATCGCAGAAAGCGAAAAATGGATAAAGAAGTTGTGGTACTTACGTACAATGCAATATCACTCAGCAATGAAATCTATGTCATCTGGCCAGTAGCAGCATAATGAGTGGATTCAGGTACGATGATTCTAAGTGAAATAAGTCACACAGAAAAAGAAACATCATAAGATATCACTAATACACGGAATGTAAACTTGGCTACACAGGAACTGAATTACAAAACAGAATAGGGTCTCAAATGTAGAAAACCAACTTATGCTTGCTTAAGGGGAAAGGTGAGTTGGGGTGCTGCATAAAACCAGAGATTGAAATTAGCACAGATACCTTTCCATAAGCCAAATATGTAATAGACAAGAGCTACTGCTTGCTCAACGAAGTGGACTCAACACCCCATATTAAACGCCTAAGAATATACCTGACTAGTAAGAATCTTAAAACCTATGGATTTATATGTCTCTGAAAGAGAATCAAGCGTGTGTACAGCGGCATAAACGCAGCAGTGATAGGATTGATGAGGTTCGGTGAGCAAATGCAGACCCTTTGAAGTCGTATTGCATGGTACCCATTCCATGGGTCTCAACTCTCCAGATTTAAGGGATTCTTCCTTCAGCTAAAACATGCATGTGGAACCCAGAGGATGATCCACCGTGTGATCGGGAAACGTGTTCAAATGTGTCTCAGTTTTCGTCCCCTGGTACTCGGGTGCAACATTCCAGACGCTTTACTAACACTCTCCCCACTTGGAGAGTCAGTGCCTTTAACCTCCTGTTTGGCCCAGTTTGCAATTTCTGCGGAAAATGAACAGGAATAGGGAGAACCAATGAGAGACTAGCTGGAGGTGTCTGCCCGGGTAAATTTAACTCTCATTTCCCACCAAGAAGAGGAATTAACCAAAGGCTCAGCGAGCCATGCCGGAACCACACTAGGGCCTGAAGCAATCCTGCGGTGTTGCGGCCAGCTCACAAGAAAGCGAGTTGAAGAAAGGAGCTCAGGGGCCCTGTAATTCACACACCTGCAGAGTTGTAAATGACAGCTATCGTCCAAAAATATATTGAAGTAAGGCTGCCAAGAGGACTTGAAAGCGGGGCAGAATTGCAGGAAACCGATTTCAGGAGGTAGACTGGAATTGCATGTAAAGCATAGGAAAAGAGGCAGAACGTCCACAATGATGCACTTGGCCAAAAAGGGCGTATGCGTTTTTTCCTGAATATATTCAGGAAAAAACGCATACGCACTTTTTGGCCAACCAAGCAAGCTTGCAAAGGAAATCTGCACTACAATGAAGTCTCACTGCCCCCCGGTCAAAAGGGCCATCTGAAAAAAGTGTAAAATCCAGAAAGGCAGGACAGGCCATGGAGAACTGGGAGCCTTGTTATGCTGATGGGCGTGATGTAAATTGCCAACAGCCACTCTGGAGAAGTGTATGGTGTTTCCTGAAACATCTAAAAAACAAAGCAACAGAGCCTAGGGCACTTCCACTTATGGTCCTATAGCTTAGGGAAATTAAAATCAAAAAGACACAGCCACCCCAAAGTTTGGGACGGCTCTGTTTACAAGAACCTCGTTTACGGTACAAGTTCAATATCGCAGAAAGCGAAAAATAGATAAAGAAGTTGTGGTACTAACGTACAATGCAATATCACTCAGCAATGAAATCTCTTTCATAAGGCCCATAGCAGCATAATGAGTGGATTCAGGTACGATGATTCTAAGTGAAATATGTCACACAGAAAAAGAAACATCATAAGATATCACTAATACACGGAATGTAAACTTGGCTACACAGGAACTGAATTACAAAACAGAATAGGGTCTCAAATGTAGAAAACCAACTTATGCTTGCTTAAGGGGAAAGGTGAGTTGGGGTGCTGCATAAAACCAGAGATTGAAATTAGCACAGATACCTTTCCATAAGCCAAATATGTAATAGACAAGAGCTACTGCTTGCTCAACGAAGTGGACTCAACACCCCATATTAAACGCCTAAGAATATACTTGACTAGTAAGAATCTTAAAACCTATGGATTTATATGTCTCCGAAAGAGAATCAAGCGTGTGTACAGCGGCATAAACGCAGCAGTGATACGATTGGTGAGGTTCGGTGAGCACATGCAGACCCTTTGAAGTCATATTGCATGGTACCCATTCCATGGGTCTCAACTCTCCAGGTTTAAGGGATTCTTCCTTCAGCTAAAACATGCATGTGGAACCCAGAGGATGATCCACCGTGTGATCGGGAAACGTGTTCAAATGTGTCTCAGTTTTCGTCCCCTGGTACTCGGGTGCAACATTCCAGACGCTTTACTAACACTCTCCCCACTTGGTGAGTCAGTGCCTTTAACCTCCTGTTTGGCCCAGTTTGCAATTTCTGCGGAAAATGAACAGGAATAGGGAGAACCAATGAGAGACCAGCTGGAGGTGTCTGGACGGGTAAATTTAACTCTCATTTCCCACCAAGAAGAGGAATTAACCAAAGGCTCAGCGAGCCATGCCGGAACCACACTAGGGCCTGAAGCAATCCTGCGGTGTTGCGGCCAGCTCACAAGAAAGCCAGTTGAAGAAAGGAGCTCAGGGGCCCTGTAATTCACACACCTGCAGAGTTCTAAATGACAGCTATCGTCCAAAAATATATTGAAGTAAGGCTGCCAAGAGGACTTGAAAGCGGGGCAGAATTGCAGGAAACCGATTTCAGGAGGTAGACTGGAATTGCATGTAAAGCATAGGAAAAGAGGCAGAACGTCCACAATGATGCACTTGGCCAAAAAGGGCGTATGCGTTTTTTCCTGAATATATTCAGGAAAAAACGCATACGCACTTTTTGGCCAACCAAGCAAGCTTGCAAAGGAAATCTGCACTACAATGAAGTCTCACTGCCCCCCGGTCAAAAGGGCCATCTGAAAAAAGTGTAAAATCCAGAAAGGCAGGACAGACCATGGAGAACTGGGAGCCTTGTTATGCTGATGGGCGTGATGCAAATTGCCAACAGCCACTCTGGAAAAGTGTATGGTGTTTCCTGAAACATCTAAAAAACAAAGCAACAGAGCCTAGGGCATTTCCACTTATGGTCCTATAGCTTAGGGAAATTAAAATCAAAAAGACACAGCCACCCCAAAGTTTGGGACGGCTCTGTTTACAAGAAGCTCGTTTATAGTACAAGTTCAATATCGCAGAAAGCGAAAAATGGATAAAGAAGTTGTGGTACTTTGGTACAATGCAATATCACTCAACAATGAAATCTATGTCATCAGGCCAGTAGCAGCATAATGAGTGGATTCAGGTACGATGATTCTAAGTGAAATAAGTCACACAGAAAAAGAAACATCATAAGATATCACTAATACACGGAATGTAAACTTGGCTACACAGGAACTGAATTACAAAACAGAATAGGGTCTCAAATGTAGAAAACCAACTTATGCTTGCTTAAGGGGAAAGGTGAGTTGGGGTGCTGCATAAAACCAGAGATTGAAATTAGCACAGATACCATTCCATAAGCCAAATATGTAATAGACAAGAGCTACTGCTTGCTCAACGAAGTGGACTCAACACCCCATATTAAACGCCTAAGAATATACCTGACTAGTAAGAATCTTAAAACCTATGGATTTATATGTCTCTGAAAGAGAATCAAGCGTGTGTACAGCGGCATAAACGCAGCAGTGATAGGATTGGTGAGGTTCGGTGAGCAAATGCAGACCCTTTGAAGTCGTATTGCATGGTACCCATTCCATGGGTGTCAACTCTCCAGGTTTAAGGGATTCTTCCTTCAGCTAAAACATGCATGTGGAACCCAGAGGATGATCCACCGTGTGATCGGGAAACGTGTTCAAATGTGTCTCAGTTTTCGTCCCCTGGTACTCGGGTGCAACATTCCAGACGCTTTACTAACACTCTCCCCACTTGGAGAGTCAGTGCCTTTAACCTCCTGTTTGGCCCAGTTTGCAATTTCTGCGGAAAATGAACAGGAATAGGGAGAACCAATGAGAGACTAGCTGGAGGTGTCTGCCCGGGTAAATTTAACTCTCATTTCCCACCAAGAAGAGGAATTAACCAAAGGCTCAGCGAGCCATGCCGGAACCACACTAGGGCCTGAAGCAATCCTGCGGTGTTGCGGCCAGCTCACAAGAAAGCGAGTTGAAGAAAGGAGCTCAGGGGCCCTGTAATTCACACACCTGCAGAGTTGTAAATGACAGCTATCGTCCAAAAATATATTGAAGTAAGGCTGCCAAGAGGACTTGAAAGCGGGGCAGAATTGCAGGAAACCGATTTCAGGAGGTAGACTGGAATTGCATGTAAAGCATAGGAAAAGAGGCAGAACGTCCACAATGATGCACTTGGCCAAAAAGGGCGTATGCGTTTTTTCCTGAATATATTCAGGAAAAAACGCATACGCACTTTTTGGCCAACCAAGCAAGCTTGCAAAGGAAATCTGCACTACAATGAAGTCTCACTGCCCCCCGGTCAAAAGGGCCATCTGAAAAAAGTGTAAAATCCAGAAAGTCAGGACAGGCCATGGAGAACTGGGAGCCTTGTTATGCTGATGGGCGTGATGTAAATTGCCAACAGCCACTCTGGAGAAGTGTATGGTGTTTCCTGAAACATCTAAAAAACAAAGCAACAGAGCCTAGGGCACTTCCACTTATGGTCCTATAGCTTAGGGAAATTAAAATCAAAAAGACACAGCCACCCCAAAGTTTGGGACGGCTCTGTTTACAAGAACCTCGTTTACGGTACAAGTTCAATATCGCAGAAAGCGAAAAATAGATAAAGAAGTTGTGGTACTAACGTACAATGCAATATCACTCAGCAATGAAATCTCTTTCATAAGGCCCATAGCAGCATAATGAGTGGATTCAGGTACGATGATTCTAAGTGAAATATGTCACACAGAAAAAGAAACATCATAAGATATCACTAATACACGGAATGTAAACTTGGCTACACAGGAACTGAATTACAAAACAGAATAGGGTCTCAAATGTAGAAAACCAACTTATGCTTGCTTAAGGGGAAAGGTGAGTTGGGGTGCTGCATAAAACCAGAGATTGAAATTAGCACAGATACCTTTCCATAAGCCAAATATGTAATAGACAAGAGCTACTGCTTGCTCAACGAAGTGGACTCAACACCCCATATTAAACGCCTAAGAATATACTTGACTAGTAAGAATCTTAAAACCTATGGATTTATATGTCTCCGAAAGAGAATCAAGCGTGTGTACAGCGGCATAAACGCAGCAGTGATACGATTGGTGAGGTTCGGTGAGCACATGCAGACCCTTTGAAGTCATATTGCATGGTACCCATTCCATGGGTCTCAACTCTCCAGGTTTAAGGGATTCTTCCTTCAGCTAAAACATGCATGTGGAACCCAGAGGATGATCCACCGTGTGATCGGGAAACGTGTTCAAATGTGTCTCAGTTTTCGTCCCCTGGTACTCGGGTGCAACATTCCAGACGCTTTACTAACACTCTCCCCACTTGGTGAGTCAGTGCCTTTAACCTCCTGTTTGGCCCAGTTTGCAATTTCTGCGGAAAATGAACAGGAATAGGGAGAACCAATGAGAGACCAGCTGGAGGTGTCTGGACGGGTAAATTTAACTCTCATTTCCCACCAAGAAGAGGAATTAACCAAAGGCTCAGCGAGCCATGCCGGAACCACACTAGGGCCTGAAGCAATCCTGCGGTGTTGCGGCCAGCTCACAAGAAAGCGAGTTGAAGAAAGGAGCTCAGGGGCCCTGTAATTCACACACCTGCAGAGTTGTAAATGACAGCTATCGTCCAAAAATATATTGAAGTAAGGCTGCCAAGAGGACTTGAAAGCGGGGCAGAATTGCAGGAAACCGATTTCAGGAGGTAGACTGGAATTGCATGTAAAGCATAGGAAAAGAGGCAGAACGTCCACTATGATGCACTTGGCCAAATAGGGCGTATGCGTTTTTTCCTGAATACATTCAGGAAAAAACACATACGCCCTTTTTGGCCAACCAAGAAAGCTTGCAAAGGAAATCTGCACTACAATGAAGTCTCACTGCCCCCCGGTCAAAAGGGCCATCTGAAAAAAGTGTAAAATCCAGAAAGGCAGGACAGGCCATGGAGAACTGGGAGCCTTCTTATGCTGATGGGCGGGATGTAAATTGCCAACAGCCACTCTGGAGAAGTGTATGGTGTTTCCTGAAACATCTAAAAAACAAAGCAACAGAGCCTAGGGCATTTCCACTTATGGTCCTATAGCTTAGGGAAATTAAAATCAAAAAGACACAGCCACCCCAAAGTTTGGGACGGCTCTGTTTACAAGAAGCTCGTTTATAGTACAAGTTCAATATCGCAGAAAGCGAAAAATGGATAAAGAAGTTGTGGTACTTTGGTACAATGCAATATCACTCAACAATGAAATCTATGTCATCAGGCCAGTAGCAGCATAATGAGTGGATTCAGGTACGATGATTCTAAGTGAAATAAGTCACACAGAAAAAGAAACATCATAAGATATCACTAATACACGGAATGTAAACTTGGCTACACAGGAACTGAATTACAAAACAGAATAGGGTCTCAAATGTAGAAAACCAACTTATGCTTGCTTAAGGGGAAAGGTGAGTTGGGGTGCTGCATAAAACCAGAGATTGAAATTAGCACAGATACCATTCCATAAGCCAAATATGTAATAGACAAGAGCTACTGCTTGCTCAACGAAGTGGACTCAACACCCCATATTAAACGCCTAAGAATATACCTGACTAGTAAGAATCTTAAAACCTATGGATTTATATGTCTCTGAAAGAGAATCAAGCGTGTGTACAGTGGCATAAACGCAGCAGTGATAGGATTGGTGAGATTCGGTGAGCAAATGCAGACCCTTTGAAGTCGTATTGCATGGTACCCATTCCATGGGTGTCAACTCTCCAGGTTTAAGGGATTCTTCCTTCAGCTAAAACATGCATGTGGAACCCAGAGGATGATCCACCGTGTGATCGGGAAACGTGTTCAAATGTGTCTCAGTTTTCGTCCCCTGGTACTCGGGTGCAACATTCCAGACGCTTTACTAACACTCTCCCCACTTGGAGAGTCAGTGCCTTTAACCTCCTGTTTGGCCCAGTTTGCAATTTCTGCGGAAAATGAACAGGAATAGGGAGAACCAATGAGAGACTAGCTGGAGGTGTCTGCCCGGGTAAATTTAACTCTCATTTCCCACCAAGAAGAGGAATTAACCAAAGGCTCAGCGAGCCATGCCGGAACCACACTAGGGCCTGAAGCAATCCTGCGGTGTTGCGGCCAGCTCACAAGAAAGCGAGTTGAAGAAAGGAGCTCAGGGGCCCTGTAATTCACACACCTGCAGAGTTGTAAATGACAGCTATCGTCCAAAAATATATTGAAGTAAGGCTGCCAAGAGGACTTGAAAGCGGGGCAGAATTGCAGGAAACCGATTTCAGGAGGTAGACTGGAATTGCATGTAAAGCATAGGAAAAGAGGCAGAACGTCCACAATGATGCACTTGGCCAAAAAGGGTGTATGCGTTTTTTCCTGAATATATTCAGGAAAAAACGCATACGCCCTTTTTGGCCAACCAAGCAAGCTTGCAAAGGAAATCTGCACTACAATGAAGTCTCACTGCCCCCCGGTCAGAAGGGCCATCTGAAAAAAGTGTAAAACCCAGAAAGGCAGGACAGGCCATGGAGAACTGGGAGCCTAGTTAGGCTGATGGGCGGGATGTAAATTGCCAACAGCCACTCTGGAGAAGTGTATGGTGTTTCCTGAAACATCTAAAAAACAAAGCAACAGAGCCTAGGGCACTTCCACTTATGGTCCTATAGCTTAGGGAAATTAAAATCAAAAAGACACAGCCACCCCAAAATTTGGGACGGCTCTGTTTACAGGAACCTCATTTACGGTACAAGTTCAATATCACAGAAAGCGAAAAATGGATAAAGAAGTTGTGGTACTAACGTACAATGCAATAACACTCAGCAATTAAATCTATGTCATCAGGCCCATAGCAGCATAATGAGTGGATTCAGGTACGATGATTCTAAGTGAAATATGTCACACAGAAAAAGAAACATCATAAGATATCACTAATACACGGAATGTACACTTGGCTACACAGGAACTGAATTACAAAACAGAATAGGGTCTCAAATGTAGAAAACCAACTTATGCTTGCTTAAGGGGAAAGGTGAGTTGGGGTGCTGCATAAAACCAGAGATTGAAATTAGCACAGATACCTTTCCATAATACAAATATGTAATAGACAAGAGCTACTGCTTGCTCAATGAAGTGGACTCAACACCCCATATTAAACGCCTAAGAATATACCTGACTAGTAAGAATCTTAAAACCTATGGATTTATATGTCTCCGAAAGAGAATCAAGTGTGTGTACAGCGGCATAAACGCAGCAGTGATAGGATTGGTGAGGTTCGGTGAGCAAATGCAGACCCTTTGAAGTCATATTGCATGGTACCCATTCCATGGTTCTCAACTCTCCAGGTTTAAGGGATTCTTCCTTCAGCTAAAACATGCATGTGGAACCCAGAGTATGATCCACCGTGTGATCGGGAAACATGTTCAAATGTGTCTCAGTTTTCGTCCCCTGGTACTCGGGTGCAACATTCCAGACGCTTTACTAACACTCTCCCCACTTGGAGAGTCAGTGCCTTTAACCTCCTGTTTGGCCCAGTTTGCAATTTCTGCGGAAAATGAACAGGAATAGGGAGAACCAATGAGAGACTAGCTGGAGGTGTCTGGACGGGCAAATTTAACTCTCATTTCCCACCAGGAAGAGGAATTAACCAAAGGCTCAGCGAGCCGTGCCGGAACCACACTAGGGCCTGAAGCAATCCTGCGGTGTTGCGGCCAGCTCACAAGAAAGCGAGTTGAAGAAAGGAGCTCAGGGGCCCTGTAATTCACAAACCTGCAGAGTTATACATGACAGCTATCGTCCAAAAATATATTGAAGTAAGGCTGCCAAGAGGACTTGAAAGCGGGTCAGAATTGCAGGAAACCGATTTCAGGAGGTAGACTGGAATTGCATGTAAAGCATAGGAAAAGAGGCAGAACGTCCACAATGATGCACTTGGCCAAAAAGGTCGTATGCGTTTTTTCCTGAATATATTCAGGAAAAAACGCATACGCCCTTTTTGGCCAACCAAGCAAGCTTGCAAAGGAAATCTGCACTACAATGAAGTCTCACTGCCCCCCGGTCAAAAGGGCCATCTGAAAAAAGTGTAAAATCCAGAAAGGCAGGACAGGCCATGGAGAACTGGGAGCCTAGTTAGACTGATGGGCGGGATGTAAATTGCCAACAGCCACTCTGGAGAAGTGTATGGTGTTTCCTGAAACATCTAAAAAACAAAGCAACAGAGCCTAGGGCACTTCCACTTATGGTCCTATAGATTAGGGAAATTAAAATCAAAAAGACACAGCCACCCCAAAGTTTGGAACGGCTCTGTTTACAAGAACCTCGTTTACGGTACAAGTTCAATATCGCAGAAAGCAAAAAATGGATAAAGAAGTTGTGGTACTTACGTACAATGCAATATCACTCAGCAATGAAATGTATGTCATCAGGCCAGTAGCAGCATAATGAGTGGATTCAGGTACGATGATTCTAAGTGAAATAAGTCACACAGAAAAAGAAACATCATAAGATATCACTAATACACGGAATGTAAACTTGCCTACACAGGAACAGAATTACAAAACAGAATAGGGTCTCAAATGTAGAAAACCAACTTATGCTTGCTTAAGGGGAAAGGTGAGTTGGGGTGCTGCATAAAACCAGAGATTGAAATTAACACAGATACCTTTCCATAAGCCAAATATGTAATAGACAAGAGCTACTCCTTGCTCAACGAAGTGGACTCAACACCCCATATTAAACGCCTAAGAATATACCTGACTAGTAAGAATCTTAAAACCTATGGATTTATATGTCTCCGAAAGAGAATCAAGCGTGTGTACAGCGGCATAAACGCAGCAGTGAAAGGATTGGTGAGGTTCGGTGAGCAAATGAAGACCCTTTGAAGTCATATTGCATGGTACCCATTCCACGGTTCTCAACTCTCCAGGTTTAAGGGATTCTTCCTTCAGCTAAAACATGCATGTGGAACCCAGAGTATGATCCAACGTGTGATCGGGAAACGTGTTCAAATGTGTCTCAGTTTTCGTCCCCTGGTACTCGGGTGCAACATTCCAGACGCTTTACTAACACTCTCCCCACTTGGAGAGTCAGTGCCTTTAACCTCCTGTTTGGCCCAGTTTGCAATTTCTGCGGAAAATGAACAGGAATAGGGAGAACACATGAGAGACTAGCTGGAGGTGTCTGGACGGGCAAATTTAACTCTCATTTCCCACCAAGAAGAGGAATTAACCAAAGGCTCAGCGAGCCATGCCGGAACCACACTAGGGCCTGAAGCAATCCTGCGGTGTTGCGGCCAGCTCACAAGAAAGCGAGTTGAAGAAAGGAGCTCAGGGGCCCTGTAATTCACACACCTACAGAGTTATACATGACAGCTATCGTCCAAAAATATATTGAAGTAAGGCTGCCAAGAGGACTTGAAAGCGGGTCAGAATTGCAGGAAACCGATTTCAGGAGGTAGACTGGAATTGCATGTAAAGCATAGGAAAAGAGGCAGAACGTCCACAATGATGCACTTGGCCAAAAAGGGCGTATGCGTTTTTTCCTGAATATATTCAGGAAAAACGCATACGCCCTTTTTGGCCAACCAAGCAAGCTTGCAATGGAAATCTGCACTACAATGAAGTCTCACTGCCCCCCGGTCAAAAGGGCCATCTGAAAAAAGTGTAAAATCCAGAAAGGCAGGACAGGCCATGGAGAACTGGGAGCCTAGTTAGACTGATGGGCGGGATGTAAATTGCCAACAGCCACTCTGGAGAAGTGTATGGTGTTTCCTGAAACATCTAAAAAACAAAGCAACAGAGCCTAGGGCACTTCCACTTATGGTCCTAAAGATTAGGGAAATTAAAATCAAAAAGACACAGCCACCCCAAAGTTTGGAACGGCTCTGTTTACAAGAACCTCGTTTACGGTACAAGTTCAATATCGCAGAAAGCAAAAAATGGATAAAGAAGTTGTGGTACTTACGTACAATGCAATATCACTCAGCAATGAAATGTATGTCATCAGGCCAGTAGCAGCATAATGAGTGGATTCAGGTACGATGATTCTAAGTGAAATATGTCACACAGAAAAAGAAACATCATAAGATATCACTAATACACGGAATGTACACTTGGCTACACAGGAACTGAATTACAAAACAGAATAGGGTCTCAAATGTAGAAAACCAACTTATGCTTGCTTAAGGGGAAAGGTGAGTTGGGGTGCTGCATAAAACCAGAGATTGAAATTAGCACAGATACCTTTCCATAAGCCAAATATGTAATAGACAAGAGCTACTGCTTGGTCAACGAAGTGGACTCAACACCCCATATTAAACGCCTAAAAATATACCTGACTAGTAAGAATCTTAAAACCTATGGATTGATATGTCTACGAAAGAGAATCAAGCGTGTGTACAGTGGCATAAACGCAGCAGTGATAGGATTGGTGAGGTTCGGTGAGCAAATGCAGACCCTTTGAAGTCATATTGCATGGTACCCATTCCATGGTTCTCAACTCTCCAGGTTTAAGGGATTCTTCCTTCAGATAAAACATGCATGTGGAACCCAGAGTATGATCCACCGTGTGATCGGGAAACGTGTTCAAATGTGTCTCAGTTTTCGTCCCCTGGTACTCGGGTGCAACATTCCATACGCTTTACTAACACTCTCCCCACTTGGAGAGTCAGTGCCTTTAACCTCCTGTTTGGCCCAGTTTGCAATTTCTTCGGAAAATGAACAGGAATAGGGAGAACCAATGAGAGACTAGCTGGAGGTGTCTGGACGGGCAAATTTAACTCTCATTTCCCACCAGGAAGGGGAATTAACCAAAGGCTCAGTGTGCCATGCCAGTACCACACTAGGGCCTGAAGCAATCCTGCGGTGTTGCGGCCAGCTCACAAGAAAGGGAGTTGAAGAAAGGAGCTCAGGGGCACTGTAATTCACAAACCTGCAGAGTTATAAATGACAGCTATCGTCCAAAAATATATTGAAGTAAGGCTGCCAAGAGGACTTGAAAGCGGGGCAGAATTGCAGGAAACCGATTTCAGGAGGTAGACTGGAATTGCATGTAAAGCATAGAAAAAGAGGCAGAACGTCCACAATGATGCACTTGGCCAAAAAGGGCGTATGCGTTTTTTCCTGAATATATTCAGGAAAAAACGCATACGCCCTTTTTGGCCAACCAAGCAAGCTTGCAAAGGAAATCTGCACTACAATGAAGTCTCACTGCCCCCCCGGTCAGAAGGGCCATCTGAAAAAAGTGTAAAACCCAGAAAGGCAGGACAGGCCATGGAGAACTGGGAGCCTAGTTAGGCTGATGGGCGGGATGTAAATTGCCAACAGCCACTCTGGAGAAGTGTATGGTGTTTCCTGAAACATCTAAAAAACAAAGCAACAGAGCCTAGGGCACTTCCACTTATGGTCCTATAGCTTAGGGAAATTAAAATCAAAAAGACACAGCCACCCCAAAATTTGGGACGGCTCTGTTTACAGGAACCTCATTTACGGTACAAGTTCAATATCACAGAAAGCGAAAAATGGATAAAGAAGTTGTGGTACTAACGTACAATGCAATAACACTCAGCAATTAAATCTATGTCATCAGGCCCATAGCAGCATAATGAGTGGATTCAGGTACGATGATTCTAAGTGAAATATGTCACACAGAAAAAGAAACATCATAAGATATCACTAATACACGGAATGTACACTTGGCTACACAGGAACTGAATTACAAAACAGAATAGGGTCTCAAATGTAGAAAACCAACTTATGCTTGCTTAAGGGGAAAGGTGAGTTGGGGTGCTGCATAAAACCAGAGATTGAAATTAGCACAGATACCTTTCCATAATACAAATATGTAATAGACAAGAGCTACTGCTTGCTCAATGAAGTGGACTCAACACCCCATATTAAACGCCTAAGAATATACCTGACTAGTAAGAATCTTAAAACCTATGGATTTATATGTCTCCGAAAGAGAATCAAGTGTGTGTACAGCGGCATAAACGCAGCAGTGATAGGATTGGTGAGGTTCGGTGAGCAAATGCAGACCCTTTGAAGTCATATTGCATGGTACCCATTCCATGGTTCTCAACTCTCCAGGTTTAAGGGATTCTTCCTTCAGCTAAAACATGCATGTGGAACCCAGAGTATGATCCACCGTGTGATCGGGAAACATGTTCAAATGTGTCTCAGTTTTCGTCCCCTGGTACTCGGGTGCAACATTCCAGATGCTTTACTAACACTCTCCCCACTTGGAGAGTCAGTGCCTTTAACCTCCTGTTTGGCCCAGTTTGCAATTTCTGCGGAAAATGAACAGGAATAGGGAGAACCAATGAGAGACTAGCTGGAGGTGTCTGGACGGGCAAATTTAACTCTCATTTCCCACCAGGAAGAGGAATTAACCAAAGGCTCAGCGAGCCGTGCCGGAACCACACTAGGGCCTGAAGCAATCCTGCGGTGTTGCGGCCAGCTCACAAGAAAGCGAGTTGAAGAAAGGAGCTCAGGGGCCCTGTAATTCACAAACCTGCAGAGTTATACATGACAGCTATCGTCCAAAAATATATTGAAGTAAGGCTGCCAAGAGGACTTGAAAGCGGGTCAGAATTGCAGGAAACCGATTTCAGGAGGTAGACTGGAATTGCATGTAAAGCATAGGAAAAGAGGCAGAACGTCCACAATGATGCACTTGGCCAAAAAGGTCGTATGCGTTTTTTCCTGAATATATTCAGGAAAAAACGCATACGCCCTTTTTGGCCAACCAAGCAAGCTTGCAAAGGAAATCTGCACTACAATGAAGTCTCACTGCCCCCCGGTCAAAAGGGCCATCTGAAAAAAGTGTAAAATCCAGAAAGGCAGGACAGGCCATGGAGAACTGGGAGCCTAGTTAGACTGATGGGCGGGATGTAAATTGCCAACAGCCACTCTGGAGAAGTGTATGGTGTTTCCTGAAACATCTAAAAAACAAAGCAACAGAGCCTAGGGCACTTCCACTTATGGTCCTATAGATTAGGGAAATTAAAATCAAAAAGACACAGCCACCCCAAAGTTTGGAACGGCTCTGTTTACAAGAACCTCGTTTACGGTACAAGTTCAATATCGCAGAAAGCAAAAAATGGATAAAGAAGTTGTGGTACTTACGTACAATGCAATATCACTCAGCAATGAAATGTATGTCATCAGGCCAGTAGCAGCATAATGAGTGGATTCAGGTACGATGATTCTAAGTGAAATAAGTCACACAGAAAAAGAAACATCATAAGATATCACTAATACACGGAATGTAAACTTGCCTACACAGGAACAGAATTACAAAACAGAATAGGGTCTCAAATGTAGAAAACCAACTTATGCTTGCTTAAGGGGAAAGGTGAGTTGGGGTGCTGCATATAACCAGAGATTGAAATTAACACAGATACCTTTCCATAAGCCAAATATGTAATAGACAAGAGCTACTCCTTGCTCAACGAAGTGGACTCAACACCCCATATTAAACGCCTAAGAATATACCTGACTAGTAAGAATCTTAAAACCTATGGATTTATATGTCTCCGAAAGAGAATCAAGCGTGTGTACAGCGGCATAAACGCAGCAGTGAAAGGATTGGTGAGGTTCGGTGAGCAAATGAAGACCCTTTGAAGTCATATTGCATGGTACCCATTCCACGGTTCTCAACTCTCCAGGTTTAAGGGATTCTTCCTTCAGCTAAAACATGCATGTGGAACCCAGAGTATGATCCAACGTGTGATCGGGAAACGTGTTCAAATGTGTCTCAGTTTTCGTCCCCTGGTACTCGGGTGCAACATTCCAGACGCTTTACTAACACTCTCCCCACTTGGAGAGTCAGTGCCTTTAACCTCCTGTTTGGCCCAGTTTGCAATTTCTGCGGAAAATGAACAGGAATAGGGAGAACACATGAGAGACTAGCTGGAGGTGTCTGGACGGGCAAATTTAACTCTCATTTCCCACCAAGAAGAGGAATTAACCAAAGGCTCAGCGAGCCATGCCGGAACCACACTAGGGCCTGAAGCAATCCTGCGGTGTTGCGGCCAGCTCACAAGAAAGCGAGTTGAAGAAAGGAGCTCAGGGGCCCTGTAATTCACACACCTACAGAGTTATACATGACAGCTATCGTCCAAAAATATATTGAAGTAAGGCTGCCAAGAGGACTTGAAAGCGGGTCAGAATTGCAGGAAACCGATTTCAGGAGGTAGACTGGAATTGCATGTAAAGCATAGGAAAAGAGGCAGAACGTCCACAATGATGCACTTGGCCAAAAAGGGCGTATGCGTTTTTTCCTGAATATATTCAGGAAAAACGCATACGCCCTTTTTGGCCAACCAAGCAAGCTTGCAATGGAAATCTGCACTACAATGAAGTCTCACTGCCCCCCGGTCAAAAGGGCCATCTGAAAAAAGTGTAAAATCCAGAAAGGCAGGACAGGCCATGGAGAACTGGGAGCCTAGTTAGACTGATGGGCGGGATGTAAATTGCCAACAGCCACTCTGGAGAAGTGTATGGTGTTTCCTGAAACATCTAAAAAACAAAGCAACAGAGCCTAGGGCACTTCCACTTATGGTCCTAAAGATTAGGGAAATTAAAATCAAAAAGACACAGCCACCCCAAAGTTTGGAACGGCTCTGTTTACAAGAACCTCGTTTACGGTACAAGTTCAATATCGCAGAAAGCAAAAAATGGATAAAGAAGTTGTGGTACTTACGTACAATGCAATATCACTCAGCAATGAAATGTATGTCATCAGGCCAGTAGCAGCATAATGAGTGGATTCAGGTACGATGATTCTAAGTGAAATATGTCACACAGAAAAAGAAACATCATAAGATATCACTAATACACGGAATGTACACTTGGCTACACAGGAACTGAATTACAAAACAGAATAGGGTCTCAAATGTAGAAAACCAACTTATGCTTGCTTAAGGGGAAAGGTGAGTTGGGGTGCTGCATAAAACCAGAGATTGAAATTAGCACAGATACCTTTCCATAAGCCAAATATGTAATAGACAAGAGCTACTGCTTGGTCAACGAAGTGGACTCAACACCCCATATTAAACGCCTAAAAATATACCTGACTAGTAAGAATCTTAAAACCTATGGATTGATATGTCTACGAAAGAGAATCAAGCGTGTGTACAGTGGCATAAACGCAGCAGTGATAGGATTGGTGAGGTTCGGTGAGCAAATGCAGACCCTTTGAAGTCATATTGCATGGTACCCATTCCATGGTTCTCAACTCTCCAGGTTTAAGGGATTCTTCCTTCAGATAAAACATGCATGTGGAACCCAGAGTATGATCCACCGTGTGATCGGGAAACGTGTTCAAATGTGTCTCAGTTTTCGTCCCCTGGTACTCGGGTGCAACATTCCATACGCTTTACTAACACTCTCCCCACTTGGAGAGTCAGTGCCTTTAACCTCCTGTTTGGCCCAGTTTGCAATTTCTTCGGAAAATGAACAGGAATAGGGAGAACCAATGAGAGACTAGCTGGAGGTGTCTGGACGGGCAAATTTAACTCTCATTTCCCACCAGGAAGGGGAATTAACCAAAGGCTCAGTGTGCCATGCCAGTACCACACTAGGGCCTGAAGCAATCCTGCGGTGTTGCGGCCAGCTCACAAGAAAGGGAGTTGAAGAAAGGAGCTCAGGGGCACTGTAATTCACAAACCTGCAGAGTTATAAATGACAGCTATCGTCCAAAAATATATTGAAGTAAGGCTGCCAAGAGGACTTGAAAGCGGGGCAGAATTGCAGGAAACCGATTTCAGGAGGTAGACTGGAATTGCATGTAAAGCATAGAAAAAGAGGCAGAACGTCCACAATGATGCACTTGGCCAAAAAGGGCGTATGCGTTTTTTCCTGAATATATTCAGGAAAAAACGCATACGCCCTTTTTGGCCAACCAAGCAAGCTTGCAAAGGAAATCTGCACTACAATGAAGTCTCACTGCCCCCCGGTCAGAAGGGCCATCTGAAAAAAGTGTAAAACCCAGAAAGGCAGGACAGGCCATGGAGAACTGGGAGCCTAGTTAGGCTGATGGGCGGGATGTAAATTGCCAACAGCCACTCTGGAGAAGTGTATGGTGTTTCCTGAAACATCTAAAAAACAAAGCAACAGAGCCTAGGGCACTTCCACTTATGGTCCTATAGCTTAGTGAAATTAAAATCAAAAAGACACAGCCACCCCAAAATTTGGGACGGCTCTGTTTACAGGAACCTCATTTACGGTACAAGTTCAATATCACAGAAAGCGAAAAATGGATAAAGAAGTTGTGGTACTAACGTACAATGCAATATCACTCAGCAATTAAATCTATGTCATCAGGCCCATAGCAGCATAATGAGTGGATTCAGGTACGATGATTCTAAGTGAAATATGTCACACAGAAAAAGAAACATCATAAGATATCACTAATACACGGAATGTACACTTGGCTACACAGGAACTGAATTACAAAACAGAATAGGGTCTCAAATGTAGAAAACCAACTTATGCTTGCTTAAGGGGAAAGGTGAGTTGGGGTGCTGCATAAAACCAGAGATTGAAATTAGCACAGATACCTTTCCATAATACAAATATGTAATAGACAAGAGCTACTGCTTGCTCAATGAAGTGGACTCAACACCCCATATTAAACGCCTAAGAATATACCTGACTAGTAAGAATCTTAAAACCTATGGATTTATATGTCTCCGAAAGAGAATCAAGTGTGTGTACAGCGGCATAAACGCAGCAGTGATAGGATTGGTGAGGATCGGTGAGCAAATGCAGACCCTTTGAAGTCATATTGCATGGTACCCATTCCATGGTTCTCAACTCTCCAGGTTTAAGGGATTCTTCCTTCAGCTAAAACATGCATGTGGAACCCAGAGTATGATACACCGTGTGATCGGGAAACATGTTCAAATGTGTCTCAGTTTTCGTCCCCTGGTACTCGGGTGCAACATTCCAGACGCTTTACTAACACTCTCCCCACTTGGAGAGTCAGTGCCTTTAACCTCCTGTTTGGCCCAGTTTGCAATTTCTGCGGAAAATGAACAGGAATAGGGAGAACCAATGAGAGACTAGCTGGAGGTGTCTGGACGGGCAAATTTAACTCTCATTTCCCACCAGGAAGAGGAATTAACCAAAGGCTCAGCGAGCCGTGCCGGAACCACACTAGGGCCTGAAGCAATCCTGCGGTGTTGCGGCCAGCTCACAAGAAAGCGAGTTGAAGAAAGGAGCTCAGGGGCCCTGTAATTCACAAACCTGCAGAGTTATACATGACAGCTATCGTCCAAAAATATATTGAAGTAAGGCTGCCAAGAGGACTTGAAAGCGGGTCAGAATTGCAGGAAACCGATTTCAGGAGGTAGACTGGAATTGCATGTAAAGCATAGGAAAAGAGGCAGAACGTCCACAATGATGCACTTGGCCAAAAAGGTCGTATGCGTTTTTTCCTGAATATATTCAGGAAAAAACGCATACGCCCTTTTTGGCCAACCAAGCAAGCTTGCAAAGGAAATCTGCACTACAATGAAGTCTCACTGCCCCCCGGTCAAAAGGGCCATCTGAAAAAAGTGTAAAATCCAGAAAGGCAGGACAGGCCATGGAGAACTGGGAGCCTAGTTAGACTGATGGGCGGGATGTAAATTGCCAACAGCCACTCTGGAGAAGTGTATGGTGTTTCCTGAAACATCTAAAAAACAAAGCAACAGAGCCTAGGGCACTTCCACTTATGGTCCTATAGATTAGGGAAATTAAAATCAAAAAGACACAGCCACCCCAAAGTTTGGAACGGCTCTGTTTACAAGAACCTCGTTTACAGTACAAGTTCAATATCGCAGAAAGCAAAAAATGGATAAAGAAGTTGTGGTACTTACGTACAATGCAATATCACTCAGCAATGAAATGTATGTCATCAGGCCAGTAGCAGCATAATGAGTGGATTCAGGTACGATGATTCTAAGTGAAATAAGTCACACAGAAAAAGAAACATCATAAGATATCACTAATACACGGAATGTAAACTTGCCTACACAGGAACTGAATTACAAAACAGAATAGGGTCTCAAATGTAGAAAACCAACTTATGCTTGCTTAAGGGGAAAGGTGAGTTGGGGTGCTGCATAAAACCAGAGATTGAAATTAACACAGATACCTTTCCATAAGCCAAATATGTAATAGACAAGAGCTACTGCTTGGTCAACGAAGTGGACTCAACACCCCATATTAAACGCCTAAGAATATACCTGACTAGTAAGAATCTTAAAACCTATGGATTTATATGTCTCCGAAAGAGAATCAAGCGTGTGTACAGCGGCATAAACGCAGCAGTGAAAGGATTGGTGAGGTTCGGTGAGCAAATGAAGACCCTTTGAAGTCATATTGCATGGTACCCATTCCACGGTTCTCAACTCTCCAGGTTTAAGGGATTCTTCCTTCAGCTAAAACATGCATGTGGAACCCAGAGTATGATCCAACGTGTGATCGGGAAACGTGTTCAAATGTGTCTCAGTTTTCGTCCCCTGGTACTCGGGTGCAACATTCCAGACGCTTTACTAACACTCTCCCCACTTGGAGAGTCAGTGCCTTTAACCTCCTGTTTGGCCCAGTTTGCAATTTCTGCGGAAAATGAACAGGAATAGGGAGAACCAATGAGAGACTAACTGGAGGTGTCTGGACGGGCAAATTTAACTCTCATTTCCCACCAGGAAGAGGAATTAACCAAAGGCTCAGCGTGCCATGCCAGTACCACACTAGGGCCTGAAGCAATCCTGCGGTGTTGCGGCCAGCTCACAAGAAATCGAGTTGAAGAAAGGAGCTCAGGGACCCTGTAATTCACAAACCTGCAGAGTTATACATGACAGCTATCGTCCAAAAATATATTGAAGTAAGGCTGCGAAGAGGACTTGAAAGCGGGGCAGAATTGCAGGAAACCGATTTCAAGAGGTAGACTGGAATTGCATGTAAAGCATAGGAAAAGAGGCAGAACGTCCACAATGATGCACTTGGCCAAAAAGGGCGTATGCGTTTTTTCCTGAATATATTCAGGGAAAAAACGCATACGCACTTTTTGGCCAACCAAGCAAGCTTGAAAAGGAAATCTGCACTACAATGAAGTCTCACTGCCCCCCGGTCAAAAGGGCCATCTGAAAAAAGTGTAAAACCCAGAAAGGCAGGACAGGCCATGGAGAACTGGGAGCCTAGTTAGGCTGATGGGCGGGATGTAAATTGCCAACAGCCACTCTGGAGAAGTGTATGGTGTTTCCTGAAACATCTAAAAAACAAAGCAACAGAGCCTAGGGCACTTCCACTTATGGTCCTATAGCTTAGGGAAATTAAAATCAAAAAGACACAGCCACCCCAAAATTTGGGACGGCTCTGTTTACAGGAACCTCATTTACGGTACAAGTTCAATATCACAGAAAGCGAAAAATGGATAAAGAAGTTGTGGTACTAACGTACAATGCAATATCACTCAGCAATGAAATCTATGTCATCAGGCCCATAGCAGCATAATGAGTGGATTCAGGTACGATGATTCTAAGTGAAATAAGTCACACAGAAAAACAAACATCATAAGATATCACTAATACACGGAATGTAAACTTGGCTACACAGGAACTGAATTACAAAACAGAATAGGGTCTCAAATGTAGAAAACCAACTTATGCTTGCTTAAGGGGAAAGGTGAGTTGGGGTGCTGCATAAAACCAGAGATTGAAATTAACACAGATACCTTTCCATAAGCCAAATATGTAATAGACAAGAGCTACTCCTTGCTCAACGAAGTGGACTCAACACCCCATATTAAACGCCTAAGAATATACCTGACAAGTAAGAATCTTAAAACCTATGGATTTATATGTCTCCGAAAGAGAATCAAGCATGTGTACAGTGGCATAAACGCAGCAGTGAAAGGATTGGTGAGGTTCGGTGAGCAAATGAAGACCCTTTGAAGTCATATTGCATGGTACCCATTCCACGGTTCTCAACTCTCCAGGTTTAAGGGATTCTTCCTTCAGCTAAAACATGCATGTGGAACCCAGAGTATGATCCAACGTGTGATCGGGAAACGTGTTCAAATGTGTCTCAGTTTTCGTCCCCTGGTACTCGGGTGCAACATTCCAGACGCTTTACTAACACTCTCCCCACTTGGAGAGTCAGTGCCTTTAACCTCCTGTTTGGCCCCGTTTGCAATTTCTGTGGAAAATGAACAGGAATAGGGAGAACCAATGAGAGACTAGCTGGAGGTGTCTGGACGGGCAAATTTAACTCTCATTTCCCACCAGGAAGAGGAATTAACCAAAGGCTCAGCGTGCCATGCCGGTACCACACTAGGGCCTGAAGCAATCCTGCAGTGTTGCGGCCAGCTCACAAGAAAGCGAGTTGAAGAAAGGAGCTCAGGGGCCCTGTAATTCACAAACCTGCAGAGTTATAAATGAAAGCTATCGTCCAAAAATATATTGAAGTAAGGCTGCCAAGAGGACTTGAAAGTGGGGCAGAATTGCAGGAAACCGATTTCAGGAGGTAGACTGGAATTGCATGTAAAGCATAGGAAAAGAGGCAGAACGTCCACAATGATGCACTTGGCCAAAAAGGGCGTATGCATTTTTTCCTGAATATATTCAGGAAAAAACGCATATGCACTTTTTGGACAACCAAGCAAGCTTGCAAAGGAAATCTGCACTATAATGAAGTCTCACAGCTCCCCGGTCAAAAGGGCAATCTGAAAAAAGTGTAAAATCCAGAAAGGCAGGACAGGCCATGGAGAACTGGGAGTTTTGTTATGCCAATGGGCGTGATGTAAATTGCCAACAGCCACTCTGGAGAAGTGTATGGTGTTTCCTGAAACATCTAAAAAACAAAGCAACAGAGCCTAGGGCACTTCCACTTATGGTCCTATAGCTTAGGGAAATTAAAATCAAAAAGACACAGCCACCCCAAAGTTTGGGACGGCTCTGTTTACAAGAACCTCGTTTACGGTACAAGTTCAATATCGCAGAAAGCGAAAAATGGATAAAGAAGTTGTGGTACTTACGTACAATGCAATATCACTCAGCAATGAAATCTATGTCATCAGGCCAGTAGCAGCATAATGAGTGGATTCAGGTACGATGATTCTAAGTGAAATAAGTCACACAGAAAAAGAAACATCATAAGATATCACTAATACACGGAATGTAAACTTGCCTACACAGGAACTGAATTACAAAACAGAATAGGGTCTCAAATGTAGAAAACCAACTTATGCTTCCTTAAGGGGAAAGGTGAGTTGGGGTGCTGCATAAAACCAGAGATTGAAATTAACACAGATACCTTTCCATAAGCCAAATATGTAATAGACAAGAGCTACTGCTTGCTCAACGAAGTGGACTCAACACCCCATATTAAACGCCTAAGAATATACCTGACTAGTAAGAATCTTAAAACCTATGGATTTATATGTCTCCAAAAGAGAATCCAGCGTGTGTACAGTGACATAAAAGCAGCAGTGATAGGATTGGTGAGGTTCGGTGCGCAAATGCAGACCCTTTGAAGTCATATTGCATGGTACCCATTCCATGGGTCTCAACTCTCCAGGAGTAAGGGATTCTTCCTTCAGCTAAAACATGCATGTGGAACCCAGAGTATGATCCACCATGTGATCGGGAAACGTGTTCAAATGTGTCTCAGTTTTCGTCCCCTGGTACTCGGGTGCAACATTCCAGACGCTTTACTAACACTCTCCCCACTTGGAGAGTCAGTGCCTTTAACCTCCTGTTTGGCCCAGTTTGCAATTTCTGCAGAAAATGAACAGGAATAGGGAGAACCAATGAGAGACTAGCTGGAGGAGTCTGGACGGGCAAATTTAACTCTCATTTCCCAACAGGAAGAGGAATTAACCAAAGGCTCAGCGAGCCATGCCGGAACCACACTAGGGCCTGAAGCAATCCTGCGGTGTTGCGGCCAGCTCACAAGAAAGCGAGTTGAAGAAAGGAGCTCAGGGGCCCTGTAATTCACACACCTGCAGAGTTCTAAATGACAGCTATCGTCCAAAAATATATTGAAGTAAGGCTGCCAAGAGGACTTGAAAGCGGGGCAGAATTGCAGGAAACCGATTTCAGGAGGTAGACTGGAATTGCATGTAAAGCATAGGAAAAGAGGCAGAACGTCCACAATGATGCACTTGGCCAAAAAGGGCGTATGCGTTTTTTCCTGAATATATTCAGGAAAAAACGCATACGCCCTTTTTGGCCAAGCAAGCAAGCTTGCAAAGGAAATCTGCACTACAATGAAGTCTCACTGCCCCCCGGTCAAAAGGGCCATCTGAAAAAAGTGTAAAATCCAGAAAGGCAGGACAGGCCATGGAGAACTGGGAGCCTTGTTATGCTGATGGGCGTGATGTAAATTGCCAACAGCCACTCTGGAGAAGTGTATGGTGTTTCCTGAAACATCTAAAAAACAAAGCAACATAGCCTAGGGCACTTCCACTTATGGTACTATAGCTTAGGGAAATTAAAATCAAAAAGACACAGCAACCCCAAAGTTTGGGACGGCTCTGTTTACAAGAACCTCATTTACGGTACAAGTTCAATATCGCAGAAAGCGAGAAATGGATAAAGAAGTTGAGGTACTTACGTACAATGCAATAACACTCAGCAATGAAATCTATGTAATCAGGCCCTTAGCAGCATAATGAGTGGATTCAGGTACGATGATTCTAAGTGAAATAAGTCACACAGAAAAAGAAACATCATAAGATATCACTAATACACGGAATGTAAGCTTGGCTACACAGGAAGTGAATTACAAAACAGAATAGGGTCTCAAATGCAAAAAAGCAACATATGCTTGCTTAAGGGGAAAGGTGAGTTGGGGTGCTGCATAAAACCAGAGATTGAAATTAGCACAGATACCTTTCCATAAGCCAAATATGTAATAGACAAGAGCTACTGCTTTCTCAACGAAGTGGACTCAACACCCCATATTAAACGCCTAAAAATATACCTGACTAGTAAGAATCTTAAAACCTATGGATTTATATGTCTCCGAAAGAGAATCAAGCATGTTTACAGTGGCATAAACGCAGCAGTGATAGGATTGGTGAGGTTCGGTGAGCAAATGCAGACCCTTTGAAGTCATATTGCATGGTACCCATTCCATGGTTCTCAACTCTCCAGGTTTAAGGGATTCTTCCTTCAGCTAAAACATGCATGTGGAACCCAGAGTATGATCCACCGTGTGATCGGGAAACGTGTTCAAATGTGTCTCAGTTTTCGTCCCCTGGTACTCGGGTGCAACATTCCAGACGCTTTACTAACACTCTCCCCACTTGGAGAGTCAGTGCCTTTAACCTCCTGTTTGGCCCAGTTTGCAAATTCTGCGGAAAATGAACAGGAATAGGGAGAACCAATGAGAGACGAGCTGGACGAGTCTGGACGGGCAAATTTAACTCTCATTTCCCACCAGGAAGAGGAATTAACCAAAGGCTCAGCGAGCCATGCCGGAACCACACTAGGGCCTGAAGCAATCCTGCGGTGTTGCGGCCAGCTCACAAGAAAGCGAGTTGAAGAAAGGAGCTCAGGGGCCCTGTAATTCACACACCTGCAGAGTTCTAAATGACAGCTATCGTCCAAAAATATATTGAAGTAAGGCTGCCAAGAGGACTTGAAAGCGGGGCAGAATTGCAGGAAACCGATTTCAGGAGGTAGACTGGAATTGCATGTAAAGCATAGGAAAAGAGGCAGAACGTCCACAATGATGCACTTGGCCAAAAAGGGCGTATGCGTTTTTTCCTGAATATATTCAGGAAAAAACGCATACGCCCTTTTTGGCCAACCAAGCAAGCTTGCAAAGGAAATCTGCACTACAATGAAGTCTCACTGCCCCCCGGTCAAAAGGGCCATCTGAAAAAAGTGTAAAATCCAGAAAGTCAGGACAGGCCATGGAGAACTGGGAGCCTTGTTATGCTGATGGGCGTGATGTAAATTGCCAACAGCCACTCTGCAGAAGTGTATGGTGTTTCCTGAAACATTTAAAAAACAAAGCAACAGAGCCTAGGGCACTTCCACTTATGGTCCTATAGCTTAGGGAAATTAAAATCAAAAAGACACAGCCACCCAAAAGTTTGGGACGGCTCTGTTTACAAGAACCTCGTTTCTGGTACAAGTTCAATATCGCAGAAAGCGAAAAATGGATAAAGAAGTTGTGGGACTTATGTACAATGCAATATCATTCAGCAATGAAATCTATGTCATCATGCCCGTAGCAGCATAATGAGTGGATTCAGGTACGATGATTCTAAGTGAAATATGTCACACAGAAAAAGAAACATCATAAGATATCACTAATACACGGAATGTAAAGTTGGCTACACAGGAACTGAATTACAAAACAGAATAGGGTCTCAAATGTAGAAAACCAACTTATGCTTGCTTAAGGGGAAAGGTGAGTTGGGGTGCTGCATAAAACCAGAGATGGAAATTAACACAGATACCTTTCCATAAGCCAAATATGTAATAGACAAGAGCTACTGCTTGCTCAACGAAGTGGACTCAACACCCCATGTTAAACGCCTAAGAATATACTTGACTAGTAAGAATCTTAAAACCTATGGATTTATATGTCTCCGAAGGAGAATCAAGCGTGTGTACAGCGGCATAAACGCAGCAGTGATAGGATTGGTGAGGTTCGGTGAACAAATGCAGACCCTTTGAAGTCATATTGCATGGTACCCATTCCATGGTTCTCAACTCTCCAGGTTTAAGGGATTCTTCCTTCAGCTAAAACATGCATGTGGAACCCAGAGTATGATCCACCGTGTGATCGGGAAACGTGTTCAAATGTGTCTCAGTTTTCGCCCCCTGGTACTCGGGTGCAACATTCCAGACGCTTTACTAACACTCTCCCCACTTGGAGAGTCAGTGCCTTTAACCTCCTGTTTGGCCCAGTTTGCAATTTCTGCGGAAAATGAACAGGAATAGGGAGAACCAATGAGAGACTAGCTGGAGGTGTCTGGACGGGCAAATTTAACTCTCATTTCCCACCAAGAAGAGGAATTAAACAAAGGCTCAGCGAGCCATGCCGGAACCACACTAGAGCCTGAAGCAATCCTGCGGTGTTGCGGGCAGCTCACAAGAAAGCGAGTTGAAGAAAGGAGCTCAGGGGCCCTGTAATTCACACACCTGCAGAGTTCTAAATGACAGCTATCGTCCAAAAATATATTGAAGTAAGGCTGCCAAGAGGACTTGAAAGCGGGGCAGAATTGCAGGAAACCGATTTCAGGAGGTAGACTGGAATTGCATGTAAAGCATAGGAAAAGAGGCAGAACGTCCACAATGATGCACTTGGCCAAAAAGGGCGTATGCGTTTTTTCCTGAATATATTCCGGAAAAAACGCATACGCCCTTTTTGGCCAACCAAGCAAGCTTGCAAAGGAAATCTGCACTACAATGAAGTCTCACTGCCCCCTGGTCAAAAGGGCCATCTGAAAAAAGTGTAAAATCCAGAAAGGCAGGACAGGCCATGGAGAACTGGGAGCCTTGGTATGCTGATGGGCGTGATATAAATTGCCAACAGCCACTCTGGAGAAGTGTATGGTGTTTCCTGAAACATCTAAAAAACAAAGCAACAGAGCCTAGGGCACTTCCACTTACGGTCCTATAGATTAGGGAAATTAAAATCAAAAAGACACAGGCACCCCAAGTTTGGGACGGCTCTGTTTACAAGAACCTCGTTTCCGGTACAAGTTCAATATCGCAGAAAGCGAAAAATGGATAAAGAAGTTGTGGTACTTACGTACAATGCAATATCACTCAGCAATGAAATCTATGTCATCAGGCCAGTAGCAGCATAATGAGTGGATTCAGGTACGATGATTCTAAGTGAAATAAGTCACACAGAAAAAGAAACATCATAAGATATCACTAATACACGGAATGTAAACTTGGCTACACAGGAACTGAATTACAAAACAGAATAGGGTCTCAAATGTAGAAAACCAACTTATGCTTGCTTAAGTGGAAAGGTGAGTTGAGGTGCTGCATAAAACCAGAGATTGAAATTAGCACAGATACCTTTCCATAAGCCAAATACGTAATAGACAAGAGCTACTGCTTGCTCAACGAAGTGGACTCAACACCCCATATTAAACGCCTAAGAATATACCTGACTAGTAAGAATCTTAAAACCTATGGATTTATATGTCTCCGAAGGAGAATCAAGTGTGTGTACAGCGGCATAAACGCAGCAGTGATAGGATTGGTGAGGTTCGGTGAGCAAATGCAGACCCTTTGAAGTCATATTGCATGGTACCCATTCCATGGTTCTCAACTCTCCAGGTTTAAGGGATTCTTCCTTCAGCTAAAACATGCATGTGGAACCCAGAGTATGATCCACCGTGTGATCGGGAAACGTGTTCAAATGTGTCTCAGTTTTCGCCCCCTGGTACTCGGGTGCAACATTCCAGACGCTTTACTAACACTCTCCCCACTTGGAGAGTCAGTGCCTTTAACCTCCTGTTTGGCCCAGTTTGCAATTTCTGCGGAAAATGAACAGGAATAGGGAGAACCAATGAGAGACTAGCTGGAGGTGTCTGGACGGGCAAATTTAACTCTCATTTCCCACCAGGAAGAGGAATTAACCAAAGGCTCAGCGAGCCATGCCGGAACCACACTAGGGCCTGAAGCAATCCTGCGGTGTTGCGGCCAGCTCACAAGAAAGCCAGTTGAAGAAAGGAGCTCAGGGGCCCTGTAATTCACAAACCTGCAGAGTTATAAATGAAAGCTATCGTCCAAAAATATATTGAAGTAAGGCTGCCAAGAGGACTTGAAAGTGGGGCAGAATTGCAGGAAACCGATTTCAGGAGGTAGACTGGAATTGCATGTAAAGCATAGGAAAAGAGGCAGAACGTCCACAATGATGCACTTGGCCAAAAAGGGCGTATGCATTTTTTCCTGAATATATTCAGGAAAAAACGCATATGCACTTTTTGGACAACCAAGCAAGCTTGCAAAGGAAATCTGCACTATAATGAAGTCTCACAGCTCCCCGGTCAAAAGGGCAATCTGAAAAAAGTGTAAAATCCAGAAAGGCAGGACAGGCCATGGAGAACTGGGAGTTTTGTTATGCCAATGGGCGTGATGTAAATTGCCAACAGCCACTCTGGAGAAGTGTATGGTGTTTCCTGAAACATCTAAAAAACAAAGCAACAGAGCCTAGGGCACTTCCACTTATGGTCCTATAGCTTAGGGAAATTAAAATCAAAAAGACACAGCCACCCCAAAGTTTGGGACGGCTCTGTTTACAAGAACCTCGTTTACGGTACAAGTTCAATATCGCAGAAAGCGAAAAATGGATAAAGAAGTTGTGGTACTTACGTACAATGCAATATCACTCAGCAATGAAATGTATGTCATCAGGCCAGTAGCAGCATAATGAGTGGATTCAGGTACGATGATTCTAAGTGAAATAAGTCACACAGAAAAAGAAACATCATAAGATATCACTAATACACGGAATGTAAACTTGCCTACACAGGAACTGAATTACAAAACAGAATAGGGTCTCAAATGTAGAAAACCAACTTATGCTTCCTTAAGGGGAAAGGTGAGTTGGGGTGCTGCATAAAACCAGAGATTGAAATTAACACAGATACCTTTCCATAAGCCAAATATGTAATAGACAAGAGCTACTGCTTGCTCAACGAAGTGGACTCAACACCCCATATTAAACGCCTAAGAATATACCTGACTAGTAAGAATCTTAAAACCTATGGATTTATATGTCTCCAAAAGAGAATCCAGCGTGTGTACAGTGACATAAAAGCAGCAGTGATAGGATTGGTGAGGTTCGGTGCGCAAATGCAGACCCTTTGAAGTCATATTGCATGGTACCCATTCCATGGGTCTCAACTCTCCAGGAGTAAGGGATTCTTCCTTCAGCTAAAACATGCATGTGGAACCCAGAGTATGATCCACCATGTGATCGGGAAACGTGTTCAAATGTGTCTCAGTTTTCGTCCCCTGGTACTCGGGTGCAACATTCCAGACGCTTTACTAACACTCTCCCCACTTGGAGAGTCAGTGCCTTTAACCTCCTGTTTGGCCCAGTTTGCAATTTCTGCAGAAAATGAACAGGAATAGGGAGAACCAATGAGAGACTAGCTGGAGGAGTCTGGACGGGCAAATTTAACTCTCATTTCCCAACAGGAAGAGGAATTAACCAAAGGCTCAGCGAGCCATGCCGGAACCACACTAGGGCCTGAAGCAATCCTGCGGTGTTGCGGCCAGCTCACAAGAAAGCGAGTTGAAGAAAGGAGCTCAGGGGCCCTGTAATTCACACACCTGCAGAGTTCTAAATGACAGCTATCGTCCAAAAATATATTGAAGTAAGGCTGCCAAGAGGACTTGAAAGCGGGGCAGAATTGCAGGAAACCGATTTCAGGAGGTAGACTGGAATTGCATGTAAAGCATAGGAAAAGAGGCAGAACGTCCACAATGATGCACTTGGCCAAAAAGGGCGTATGCGTTTTTTCCTGAATATATTCAGGAAAAAACGCATACGCCCTTTTTGGCCAAGCAAGCAAGCTTGCAAAGGAAATCTGCACTACAATGAAGTCTCACTGCCCCCCGGTCAAAAGGGCCATCTGAAAAAAGTGTAAAATCCAGAAAGGCAGGACAGGCCATGGAGAACTGGGAGCCTTGTTATGCTGATGGGCGTGATGTAAATTGCCAACAGCCACTCTGGAGAAGTGTATGGTGTTTCCTGAAACATCTAAAAAACAAAGCAACATAGCCTAGGGCACTTCCACTTATGGTACTATAGCTTAGGGAAATTAAAATCAAAAAGACACAGCAACCCCAAAGTTTGGGACGGCTCTGTTTACAAGAACCTCATTTACGGTACAAGTTCAATATCGCAGAAAGCGAGAAATGGATAAAGAAGTTGAGGTACTTACGTACAATGCAATAACACTCAGCAATGAAATCTATGTAATCAGGCCCTTAGCAGCATAATGAGTGGATTCAGGTACGATGATTCTAAGTGAAATAAGTCACACAGAAAAAGAAACATCATAAGATATCACTAATACACGGAATGTAAGCTTGGCTACACAGGAAGTGAATTACAAAACAGAATAGGGTCTCAAATGCAAAAAAGCAACATATGCTTGCTTAAGGGGAAAGGTGAGTTGGGGTGCTGCATAAAACCAGAGATTGAAATTAGCACAGATACCTTTCCATAAGCCAAATATGTAATAGACAAGAGCTACTGCTTTCTCAACGAAGTGGACTCAACACCCCATATTAAACGCCTAAAAATATACCTGACTAGTAAGAATCTTAAAACCTATGGATTTATATGTCTCCGAAAGAGAATCAAGCATGTTTACAGTGGCATAAACGCAGCAGTGATAGGATTGGTGAGGTTCGGTGAGCAAATGCAGACCCTTTGAAGTCATATTGCATGGTACCCATTCCATGGTTCTCAACTCTCCAGGTTTAAGGGATTCTTCCTTCAGCTAAAACATGCATGTGGAACCCAGAGTATGATCCACCGTGTGATTGGGAAACGTGTTCAAATGTGTCTCAGTTTTCGTCCCCTGGTACTCGGGTGCAACATTCCAGACGCTTTACTAACACTCTCCCCACTTGGAGAGTCAGTGCCTTTAACCTCCTGTTTGGCCCAGTTTGCAAATTCTGCGGAAAATGAACAGGAATAGGGAGAACCAATGAGAGACTAGCTGGACGAGTCTGGACGGGCAAATTTAACTCTCATTTCCCACCAGGAAGAGGAATTAACCAAAGGCTCAGCGAGCCATGCCGGAACCACACTAGGGCCTGAAGCAATCCTGCGGTGTTGCGGCCAGCTCACAAGAAAGCGAGTTGAAGAAAGGAGCTCAGGGGCCCTGTAATTCACACACCTGCAGAGTTCTAAATGACAGCTATCGTCCAAAAATATATTGAAGTAAGGCTGCCAAGAGGACTTGAAAGCGGGGCAGAATTGCAGGAAACCGATTTCAGGAGGTAGACTGGAATTGCATGTAAAGCATAGGAAAAGAGGCAGAACGTCCACAATGATGCACTTGGCCAAAAAGGGCGTATGCGTTTTTTCCTGAATATATTCAGGAAAAAACGCATACGCCCTTTTTGGCCAACCAAGCAAGCTTGCAAAGGAAATCTGCACTACAATGAAGTCTCACTGCCCCCCGGTCAAAAGGGCCATCTGAAAAAAGTGTAAAATCCAGAAAGGCAGGACAGGCCATGGAGAACTGGGAGCCTTGTTATGCTGATGGGCGTGATGTAAATTGCCAACAGCCACTCTGGAGAAGTGTATGGTGTTTCCTGAAACATCTAAAAAACAAAGCAACAGAGCCTAGGGCACTTCCACTTATGGTCCTATAGCTTAGGGAAATTAAAATCAAAAAGACACAGCCACCCAAAAGTTTGGGACGGCTCTGTTTACAAGAACCTCGTTTCTGGTACAAGTTCAATATCGCAGAAAGCGAAAAATGGATAAAGAAGTTGTGGGACTTAAGTACAATGCAATATCATTCAGCAATGAAATCTATGTCATCATGCCCGTAGCAGCATAATGAGTGGATTCAGGTACGATGATTCTAAGTGAAATATGTCACACAGAAAAAGAAACATCATAAGATATCACTAATACACGGAATGTAAAGTTGGCTACACAGGAACTGAATTACAAAACAGAATAGGGTCTCAAATGTAGAAAACCAACTTATGCTTGCTTAAGGGGAAAGGTGAGTTGGGGTGCTGCATAAAACCAGAGATGGAAATTAACACAGATACCTTTCCATAAGCCAAATATGTAATAGACAAGAGCTACTGCTTGCTCAACGAAGTGGACTCAACACCCCATGTTAAACGCCTAAGAATATACTTGACTAGTAAGAATCTTAAAACCTATGGATTTATATGTCTCCGAAGGAGAATCAAGCGTGTGTACAGCGGCATAAACGCAGCAGTGATAGGATTGGTGAGGTTCGGTGAACAAATGCAGACCCTTTGAAGTCATATTGCATGGTACCCATTCCATGGTTCTCAACTCTCCAGGTTTAAGGGATTCTTCCTTCAGCTAAAACATGCATGTGGAACCCAGAGTATGATCCACCGTGTGATTGGGAAACGTGTTCAAATGTGTCTCAGTTTTCGCCCCCTGGTACTCGGGTGCAACATTCCAGACGCTTTACTAACACTCTCCCCACTTGGAGAGTCAGTGCCTTTAACCTCCTGTTTGGCCCAGTTTGCAATTTCTGCGGAAAATGAACAGGAATAGGGAGAACCAATGAGAGACTAGCTGGAGGTGTCTGGACGGGCAAATTTAACTCTCATTTCCCACCAAGAAGAGGAATTAAGCAAAGGCTCAGCGAGCCATGCCGGAACCACACTAGAGCCTGAAGCAATCCTGCGGTGTTGCGGGCAGCTCACAAGAAAGCGAGTTGAAGAAAGGAGCTCAGGGGCCCTGTAATTCACACACCTGCAGAGTTCTAAATGACAGCTATCGTCCAAAAATATATTGAAGTAAGGCTGCCAAGAGGACTTGAAAGCGGGGCAGAATTGCAGGAAACCGATTTCAGGAGGTAGACTGGAATTGCATGTAAAGCATAGGAAAAGAGGCAGAACGTCCACAATGATGCACTTGGCCAAAAAGGGCGTATGCGTTTTTTCCTGAATATATTCCGGAAAAAACGCATACGCCCTTTTTGGCCAACCAAGCAAGCTTGCAAAGGAAATCTGCACTACAATGAAGTCTCACTGCCCCCTGGTCAAAAGGGCCATCTGAAAAAAGTGTAAAATCCAGAAAGGCAGGACAGGCCATGGAGAACTGGGAGCCTTGGTATGCTGATGGGCGTGATATAAATTGCCAACAGCCACTCTGGAGAAGTGTATGGTGTTTCCTGAAACATCTAAAAAACAAAGCAACAGAGCCTAGGGCACTTCCACTTACGGTCCTATAGATTAGGGAAATTAAAATCAAAAAGACACAGGCACCCCAAGTTTGGGACGGCTCTGTTTACAAGAACCTCGTTTCCGGTACAAGTTCAATATCGCAGAAAGCGAAAAATGGATAAAGAAGTTGTGGTACTTACGTACAATGCAATATCACTCAGCAATGAAATCTATGTCATCAGGCCAGTAGCAGCATAATGAGTGGATTCAGGTACGATGATTCTAAGTGAAATAAGTCACACAGAAAAAGAAACATCATAAGATATCACTAATACACGGAATGTAAACTTGGCTACACAGGAACTGAATTACAAAACAGAATAGGGTCTCAAATGTAGAAAACCAACTTATGCTTGCTTAAGTGGAAAGGTGAGTTGAGGTGCTGCATAAAACCAGAGATTGAAATTAGCACAGATACCTTTCCATAAGCCAAATACGTAATAGACAAGAGCTACTGCTTGCTCAACGAAGTGGACTCAACACCCCATATTAAACGCCTAAGAATATACCTGACTAGTAAGAATCTTAAAACCTATGGATTTATATGTCTCCGAAGGAGAATCAAGTGTGTGTACAGCGGCATAAACGCAGCAGTGATAGGATTGTTGAGGTTCGGTGAGCAAATGCAGACCCTTTGAAGTCATATTGCATGGTACCCATTCCATGGTTCTCAACTCTCCAGGTTTAAGGGATTCTTCCTTCAGCTAAAACATGCATGTGGAACCCAGAGTATGATCCACCGTGTGATCGGGAAACGTGTTCAAATGTGTCTCAGTTTTCGCCCCCTGGTACTCGGGTGCAACATTCCAGACGCTTTACTAACACTCTCCCCACTTGGAGAGTCAGTGCCTTTAACCTCCTGTTTGGCCCAGTTTGCAATTTCTGCGGAAAATGAACAGGAATAGGGAGAACCAATGAGAGACTAGCTGGAGGTGTCTGGACGGGCAAATTTAACTCTCATTTCCCACCAGGAAGAGGAATTAACCAAAGGCTCAGCGAGCCATGCCGGAACCACACTAGGGCCTGAAGCAATCCTGCGGTGTTGCGGCCAGCTCACAAGAAAGCCAGTTGAAGAAAGTAGCTCAGGGGCACTGTAATTCACAAACCTTCAGAGTTGTAAATGACAGCTATCGTCCAAAAATATATTGAAGTAAGGCTGCCAAGAGGACTTGAAAGCGGGGCAGAATTGCAGGAAACCGATTTCAGGAGGTAGACTGGAATTGCATGTAAAGCATAGGAAAAGAGGCAGAACGTCCACAATGATGCACTTGGCCAAAAAGGGCGTATGCGTTTTTTCCTGAATATATTCAGGAAAAAACGCATACGCCCTTTTTGGCCAACCAAGCAAGCTTGCAAAGGAAATCTGCACTACAATGAAGTCTCACTGCCCCCCGGTCAAAAGGGCCATCTGAAAAAAGTGTAAAATCCAGAAAGGCAGGACAGACCATGGAGAACTGGGAGCCTACTTAGGCTGATGGGCGGGATGTAAATTGCCAACAGCCACTCTGGAGAAGTGTATGGTGTTTCCTGAAACATCTGAAAAACAAAGCAACAGAGCCTAGGGCACTTCCATTTTTGGTCCTATAGATTAGGGAAATTAAAATCAAAAAGACACAGCCACCCCAAAGTTTGGGACAGCTCTGTTTACAAGAACCTCATTTACGATACAAGTTCAATATCGCAGAAAGCGAAAAATGGATAAAGAAGTTGTGGTACTTAAGTACAATGCAATATCACTCAGCAATGAAATCTATGTCATCAGGCCAGTAACAGCATAATGAGTGGATTCAGGTACGATGATTCTAAGTGAAATAAGTCACACAGAAAAAGAAACATCATAAGGTATCACTAATACACGGAATGTAAACTTGGCTACACAGGAACTGAATTACAAAACAGAATAGGGTCTCAAATGTAGAAAACCAACTTATGCTTGCTTAAGGGGAAAGGTGAGTTGGGGTGCTGCATAAAACCAGAGATTGAAATTAGCACAGATACCTTTCCATAAGCCAAATATGTAATAGACAAGAGCTACTGCTTGCTCAACGAAGTGGACTCAACACCACATATTAAACGCCTAAGAATATACCTGACTAGTAAGAATCTTAAAACCTATGGATTTATATGTCTCCGAAAGAGAATCCAGCGTGTGTACAGCGGCATAAACGCAGCAGTGATAGGATTGGTGAGGTTCGGTGAGCAAATGCAGACCCTTTGAAGTCATATTGCATGGTACCCATTCCATGGGTCTCAACTCTCCAGGTTTAAGGGATTCTTCCTTCAGCTAAAACATGCATGTGGAACCCAGAGTATGATCCACCGTGTGATCGGGAAACGTGTTCAAATGTGTCTCAGTTTTCGTCCCCTGGTACTCGGGTGCAACATTCCAGATGCTTTACTAACACTCTCCCCACTTGGAGAGTCAGTGCCTTTAACCTCCTGTTTGGCCCAGTTTGCAATTTCTGTGGAAAATGAACAGGAATAGGGAGAACCAATGAGAGACTAGCTGGAGGTGTCTGGACGGGCAAATTTAACTCTCATTTCCCACCAGGAAGAGGAATTAACCAAAGGCTCAGCGAGCCATGCCGGAACCACACTAGGGCCTGAAGCAATCCTGCGGTGTTGCGGCCAGCTCACAAGAAAGCCAGTTGAAAAAAGGAGCTCAGGGGCACTGTAATTCACAAACCTTCAGAGTTATAAATGACAGCTATCGTCCAAAAATATATTGAAGTAAGGCTGCCAAGAGGACTTGAAAGCAGGGCAGAATTGCAGTAAACCGATTTCAGGAGGTAGACTGGAATTGCATGTAAAGCATAGGAAAAGAGGCAGAACTTCCACAATGATGCACTTGGCCAAAAAGGGCGTATGCGTTTTTTCCTGAATATATTCAGGAAAAAACGCATAAGCCCTTTTTGGCCAACCAAGCAAGCTTGCAAAGGAAATCTGCACTACAATGAAGTCTCACTGCCCCCCGGTCAAAAGGGCCATCTGAAAAACCTGTAAAATCCAGAAAGGCAGGACAGGCCATGGAGAACTGGGAGCCTTCTTATGCTGATGGGCGTGATGTAAATTGCCAACAGCCACTCTGGAGAAATGTATGGTGTTTCCTTAAACATCTAAAAAACAAAGCAACAGAGCCTAGGGCACTTCCACTTATGGTCCTATAGCTTAGGGAAATTAAAATCAAAAAGACACAGCCACCCCAAAGTTTGGGTCGGCTCTGTTTACAAGAACCTCATTTATGGTACAAGTTCAATATCGCAGAAAGCGAAAAATGGATAAAGAAGTTGTGGTACTTACGTACAATGCAATATCACTCAGCAATGAAATCTATGTCATCAGGCCAGTAGCAGCATAATGAGTGGATTCAGGTACGATGATTCTAAGTAAAATAAGTCACACAGAAAAAGAAACATCATGAGGTATCACTAATACACGGAATGTAAACTTGGCTACACAGGAACTGAATTACAAAACAGAATAGGGTCTCAAATGTAGAAAACCAACTTATGCTTGCTTAAGGGGAAAGGTGAGTTGGGGTGCTGCATAAAACCAGAGATTGAAATTAGCACAGATACATTTCCATAAGTCAAATATGTAATAGACAAGAGCTACTGCTTGCTCAACGAAGTGGACTCAACACCACATATTAAACGCCTAAGAATATACCTGACTAGTAAGAATCTTAAAGCCTATGGATTTATATGTCTCCGAAAGAGAATCAAGCGTGTGTACAGCGGCATAAACGCAGCAGTGATAGGATTGGTGAGGTTCGGTGAGCAAATGCAGACCCTTTGAAGTCATATTGCATGGTACCCATTCCATGCGTCTCAACTCTCCAAGTAAGGGATTCTTCCTTCAGCTAAAACATGCATGTGGAACCCAGAGTATGATCCACCGTGTGATCGGGAAACGTGTTCAAATGTGTCTCAGTTTTCGTCCCCTGGTACTCGGGTGCAACATTCCAGACACTTTACTAACACTCTCCCCACTTGGAGAGTCAGTGCCTTTAAACTCCTATTTGGCCCAGTTTGCAATTTCTGTGGAAAATTAACAGGAATAGGGAGAATCAATTACAGACTAGCTGGAGGTGTCTGGACGGGCAAATTTAACTCTCATTTCCCACCAGGAAGAGGAATTAACCAAAGGCTCAGCGAGCCATGCCGAAACCACACTAGGGCCTGAAGCAATCCTGCGGTGTTGCGGCCAGCTCAGAAGAAAGCGAATTGAAGAAAGAAGCTCAGGGACACTGTAATTCACAAGCCTGCAGAGTTATAAATGACAGCTATCATCCAAAAATATATTGAAGTAAGGCTGCCAAGAGGACTTGAAAGCGGGGCAGAATTGCAGGAAACCGATTTCAGGAGGTAGACTGGAATTGCATGTAAAGCATAGGAAAAGAGGCAGAACGTCCACAATGATGCACTTGGCCAAAAAGGGCGTATGCGTTTTTTCCTGAATATATTCAGGAAAAAACGCATACGCCCTTTTTGGCCAACCAAGCAAGCTTGCAAAGGAAATCTGCACTACAATGAAGTCTCACTGCCCCCCGGTCAGAAGGGCCATCTGAAAAAAGTGTAAAATCCAGAAAGGCAGGACAGGCCATGGAGAACTGGGAGCCTTCTTATGCTGATGGGCGGGATGTAAATTGCCAACAGCCACTCTGGAGAAGTGTATGGTGTTTCCTGAAACATCTAAAAAACAAAGCAACAGAGCCTAGGGCACTTCCACTTATGGTCCTATAGATTAGGGAAATTAAAATCAAAAAGACACAGCCACCCCAAAGTTTGGGACGGCTCTGTTTACAAGAACCTCATTTACGGTACAAGTTCAATATTGCAGAAAGCGAAAAATGGATAAAGAAGTTGTGGTACTTACGTACAATGCAATACCACTCAGCAATGAAATCTATGTCATCAGGCCAGTAGCAGCATAATGAGTGGATTCAGGTACGATGATTCTAAGTGAAATATGTCACACAGAAAAACAAACATCATAAGATATCACTAATACACGGAATGTAAACTTGGCTACACAGGAACTGAATTACAAAACAGAATAGGGTCTCAAATGTAGAAAACCAACTTATGCTTGCTTAAGGGGAAAGGTGAGTTGGGGTGCTGCATAAAACCAGAGATTGAAATTAGCACAGATACCTTTCCATAAGCCAAATATGTAATAGACAAGAGCTACTGCTTGCTCAACGAAGTGGACTCAACACCCCATATTAAACGCCTAAGAATATACCTGACTAGTAAGAATCTTAAAACCTATGGATTTATATGTCTCCGAAAGAGAATCCAGCGTGTGTACAGCGGCATAAACGCAGCAGTGATAGGATTGGTGAGGTTCGGTGAGCAAATGCAGACCCTTTGAAGTCATATTGCATGGTACCCATTCCATGGTTCTCAACTCTCCAGGTTTAAGGGATTCTTCCTTCAGCTAAAACATGCATGTGGAACCCAGAGTATGATCCACCGTGTGATCGGGAAACGTGTTCAAATGTGTCTCAGTTTTCATCCCCTGGTACTCGGGTGCAACATTCCAGACGCTTTACTAACACTCTCCCCACTTGGAGAGTCAGCGCCTTTAACCTCCTGTTTGGCCCACTGTGCAATTTCTGCAGAAAAGGAACAGGAATAGGCAGAACGAATGAGAGACTAGCTGGAGGTGTCTGGACGGGCAAATTTAACTCTCATTTCCCACCAGGAAGAGGAATTAACCAAAGGCTCAGCGAGCCATGCCGAAAACACACTAGGGCCTGAAGCAATCCTGCGGTGTTGCGGCCAGCTCACAAGAAAGCGAGTTGAAGAAAGGAGCTCAGGGGCACTGTCATTCACAAACCTGCAGAGTTATACATGACAGCTATCGTCCAAAAATATATTGAAGTAAGGCTGCCAAGAGGACTTGAAAGCGGGGCAGAATTGCAGGAAACCGATTTCAGGAGGTAGACAGGAATTGCATGTAAAGCATAGGAAAAGAGGCAGAACGTCCACAATGATGCACTTGGCCAAAAAGGGCGTATGCGTTTTTTCCTGAATACATTCAGGAAAAAACGCATACGCCCTTTTTGGCCAAGGAAGCAAGCTTGCAAAGGAAATCTGCACTACAATGAAGTCTCACTGCCCCCCGGTCAAAAGGGCCATTTGAAAAAAAGTGTAAAATCCAGAAAGGCAGGACAGGCCATGGAGAACTTAGAGCCTAGTTAGACTGATGGGCGGGATGTAAATTTCCAACGGCCACTCTGGAGAAGTGTATGGTGTTTCCTGAAACATCTAAAAAACAAAGCAACAGAGCCTAGGGCACTTACACTTATGGTCCTATAGATTAGGGAAATTAAAATCAAAAAGGCACAGCCACCCCAAAGTTTGGGACGGCTCTGTTTACAAGAACCTCATTTACGGTACAAGTTCAATATCGCAGAAAGCGAAAAATGGATAAAGAAGTTGTGGTACTTACGTACAATGCAATATCACTCAGCAATGAAATCTATGTCATCAGGCCAGTAGCAGCATAATGAGTGAATTCAGGTACGATGATTCTAAGTAAAATAAGTCACACAGAAAAAGAAACATCATGAGGTATCACTAATACACGGAATGTAAACTTGGCTACACAGGAACTGAATTACAAAACAGAATAGGGTCGCAAATGTAGAAAACCAACTTATGCTTGCTTAAGGGGAAAGGTGAGTTGGGGTGCTGCATAAAACCAGAGATTGAAATTAGCACAGATACATTTCCATAAGTCAAATATGTAATAGACAAGAGCTACTGCTTGCTCAACGAAGTGGACTCAACACCCCATATTAAACGCCTAAGAATATACCTGACTAGTAAGAATCTTAAAGCCTATGGATTTATATGTCTCCGAAAGAGAATCAAGCATGTGTACAGCGGCATAAACGCAGCAGTGATAGGATTGGTGAGGTTCGGTGAGCAAATGCAGACCCTTTGAAGTCATATTGCATGGTAACCATTCCATGCGTCTCAACTCTCCAGGTAAGGGATTCTTCCTTCAGCTAAAACATGCATGTGGAACCCAGAGTATGATCCACCGTGTGATCGGGAAACGTGTTCATATGTGTCTCAGTTTTCGTCCCCTGGTACTCGGGTGCAACATTCCAGACGCTTTACTAACACTCTCCCCACTTGGAGAGTCAGTGCCTTTAAACTCCTGTTTGGCCCAGTTTGCAATTTCTGTGGAAAATTAACAAGATTAGGGAGAACCAATGAGAGACTAGCTGGAGGTGTCTGGACGGGCAAATTTAACTCTCATTTCCCACCAGGAAGAGGAATTAACCAAAGGCTCAGCGAGCCATGCCGAAACCACACTAGGGCCTGAAGCAATCCTGCGGTGTTGCGGCCAGCTCACAAGAAAGCGAGGTGAAGAAAGAAGCTCAGGGGCACTGTAATTCACAAACCTGCAGAGTTATAAATGACAGCTATCATCCAAAAATATATTGAAGTAAGGCTGCCAAGAGGACTTGAAAGTGGGGCAGAATTGCAGGAAACCGATTTCAGGAGGTAGACAGGAATTGCATGTAAAGCATAGGAAAAGAGGCAGAACGTCCACAATGATGCACTTGGCCAAAAGGGCGTATGCGTTTTATCCTGAATATATTCAGGAAAAAACGCATACGCCCTTTTTGGCCAACCAAGGAAGCTTGCAAAGGAAATCTGCACTACAATGAAGTCTCACTGCCCCCCGGTTAAAAGGGCTATCTGAAAAAAGTGTAAAATCCAGAAAGGCAGGACAGGCCATGGAGAACTGGGAGCCTTCTTATGCTGATGGGCGGGATGTAAATTGCCAACAGCCACTCTGGAGAAGTGTATGCTGTTTTCTGAAACATCTAAAAAACAAAGCAACAGAGCCTAGGGCACTTCCACTTATGGTCCTATAGATTAGGGAAATTAAAATCAAAAAGACACAGCCACCCCAATGTTTGGGACGGCTCTGTTTACAAGAACCTCGTTTACGGTACAAGTTCAATATCGCAGAAAGCGAAAAATGGATAAAGTAGTTGTGGTACTTACGTACAATGCAATATCACTCAGCAATGAAATCTATGTCATCAGGCCAGTAGCAGCATAATGAGTGGATTCAGGTACAATGATTCTAAGTGAAATAAGTCACAGAGAAAAAGAAACATCATAAGGTATCACTAATACACGGAATGTAAACTTGGCTACACAGGAACTGAATTACAAAACAGAATAGGGTCTCAAATGTCGAAAACCAACTTATGCTTGCTTAAGGGGAAAGGTGAGTTGGGGTGCTGCATAAAACCAGAGATTGAAATTAGCACAGATACCTTTCCATAAGCCAAATATGTAATAGACAAGAGCTACTGCTTGCTCAACGAAGTGGACTCAACACCACATATTAAACGCCTAAGAATATACCTGACTAGTAAGAATCTTAAAACCTATGGATTGATATGTCTCCGAAAGAGAATCAAGCGTGTGTACAGCGGCATAAACGCAGCAGTGATAGGATTCGTGAGGTTCGGTGAGCAAATGCAGACCCTTTGAAGTCATATTGCATGGTACCCATTCCATGGGTCTCAACTCTCCAGGTTTAAGGGATTCTTCCTTCAGCTAAAACATGCATGTGGAGCCCAGAGTATGATCCACCGTGTGATCGGGAAACGTGTTCAAATGTGTCTCAGTTTTCGTCCCCTGGTACTCGGGTGCAACATTCCAGACGCTTTACTAAGACTCTCCCCACTTGGAGAGTCAGTGCCTTTAAACTCCTGTTTGGCCCAGTTTGCAATTTCTGCGGAAAATGAACAGGAATAGGGAGAACCAATGAGAGACTAGCTGGAGGTGTCTGGACGGGCAAATTTAACTCTCATTTCCCACCAGGAAGAGGAATTAACCAAACGCTCAGCGAGCCATGACGGAACCACACTAGGGCCTGAAGCAATCCTGCGGTGTTGCGGCAAGCTCACAAGAAAGCCAGTTGAAAAAAGGAGCTCAGGGGCACTGTAATTCACAAACCTTCAGAGTTATAAATGACAGCTATCGTCCAAAAATATATTGAAGCAAGGCTGCCAAGAGGACTTGAAAGCGGGGAAGAATTGCAGGAAACCGGTTTCAGGAGGTAGACTGGAATTGCATGTAAAGCATAGGAAAAGAGGCAGAACGTCCACAATGATGCACTTGGCCAAAAAGGGCGTATGCGTTTTTTCCTGAATATATTCAGGAAAAAACGCATACGCCCTTTTTGGCCAAGCAAGCAAGCTTGCAAAGGAAATCTGCACTACAATGAAGTCTCACTGCCCCCCGGTCAAAAGGGCCATCTGAAAAAAGTGTAAAATCCAGAAAGGCAGGACAGGCCATGGAGAACTGGGAGCCTTCTTATGCTGATGGGTGGGATGTAAATTGCCAACAGCCACTCTGGAGAAGTGTATGGTGTTTCCTGAAATATCTAAAAAACAAAGCAACAGAGCCTAGGGCACTTCCACTTATGGTCCTATAGCTTAGGGAAATTAAAATCAAAAAGACACAGCCACCCCAAAGTTTGGGACGGCTCTGTTTACAAGAACCTCGTTTACGGTACAAGTTCAATATCGCAGAAAGCGAAAAATGGATAAAGAAGTTGTCGTACTTACGTACAATGCAATATCACTCAGCAATGAAATCTATGTCATCAGGCCAGTAGCAGCATAATGAGTGGATTCAGGTACGATGATTCTAAGTGAAATAAATCACACAGAAAAAGAAACATCATAAGGTATCACTAATACACGGAAGGTAAACATGGCTACACAGGAACTGAATTACAAAACAGAATAGGGTCTCAAATGAAGAAAACCAACTTACGCTTGCTTAAGAGGAAAGGTTAGTTGGGGTGCTGTATAAAACCAGAGATTGAAATTAACACAGATATATTTCCATAAGCCAAATACGTAATAGACAAGAGCTACTGCTTGCTCAACGAAGTGGACTCAACACCACATATTAAACGCCTAAGAATATACCTGACTAGTAAGAATCTTAAAACCTATGGATTTATATGTCTCTGAAAGAGAATCAAGCGTGTTTACAGCGGCATAAACGCAGCAGTGATAGGATTGGTGAGGTTCGGTGAGCAAATGCAGACCCTTTGAAGTCATATTGCATGGTACCCATTCCATGGTTCTCAACTCTCCAGGTTTAAGGGATTCTTCCTTCAGCTAAAACATGCATGTGGAATCCAGAGTATGATCCACCGTGTGATCGGGAAACGTGTTCAAATGTGTCTCAGTTTTCGTCCCCTGGAACTCGGGTGCAACATTCCAGACGCTTTACTAACACTCTCCCCACTTGGAGAGTCAGTGCCTTTAACCTCCTGTTTGGCCCAGTTTGCAATTTCTGTGGAAAATGAACAGGAATAGGGAGAACCAATGAGAGACTAGCTGGAGGTGTCTGGACGGGCAAATTTAACTCTCATTTCCCACCAAGAAGAGGAATTAACCAAAGGCTCAGCGAGCCATGCCGAAACCACTATAGGGCCTGAAGCAATCCTGCGGTGTTGCGGCCAGCTCACAAGAAAGCGAGTTGAAAAAAGGAGCTCAGGGGCACTGTCATTCACAAACCTGCAGAGTTATACATGACAGCTATCGTCCAAAAATATATTGAAGTAAGGCTGCCAAGAGGACTTGAAAGCGGGGCAGAATTGCAGGAAACCGATTTCAGGAGGTAGACTGGAATTGCATGTAAAGCATAGGAAAAGAGGCAGAACGTCCACAATGATGCACTTGGCCAAAAAGGGCGTATGCGTTTTTTCCTGAATACATTCAGGAAAAAACGCATACGCCCGTTTTGCCCAAGGAAGCAAGCTTGCAAAGGAAATCTGCACTACAATGAAGTCTCACTGCCCCCCGGTCAAAAGGGCCATCTGAAAAAAGTGTAAAATCCAGAAAGGCAGGACAGGCCATGGAGAAGTGGGAGCCTAGTTAGGCTGATGGGCGGGATGTAAATTTCCAACAGCCACTCTGGAGAAGTGTATGGTGTTTCCTGAAACATCTAAAAAACAAAGCAACAGAGCCTAGGGCACTTCCACTTATAGTCCTATAGCTTAGGGAAATTAAAATCAAAAAGACACAGCCACCCCAAAGTTTGGGACGGCTCTGTTTACAAGAAGCTCTTTTACGGTACAAGTTCAATATTGCAGAAAGCGAAAAATGGATAAAGAAGTTGTGGTACTTACGTACAATGCAATACCACTCAGCAATGAAATCTATGTCATCAGGCCAGTAGCAGCATAATGAGTGGATTCAGGTACGATGATTCTAAGTGAAATAAGTCACACAGAAAAAGAAACATCATAAGATATCACTAATACACGGAATGTAAACTTGGCTACACAGGAACTGAATTACAAAACAGAATAGGGTCTCAAATGTAGAAAACCAACTTATGCTTGCTTAAGGGGAAAGGTGAGTTGGGGTGCTGCATAAAACCAGAGATTGAAATTAACACAGATACCTTTCCATAAGCCAAATATGTAATAGACAAGAGCTACTGCTTGCTCAACGAAGTGGACTCAACACCCCATATTAAACGCCTAAGAATATACCTGACTAGTAAGAATCTTAAAACCTATGGATTTATATGTCTCCGAAAGAGAATCCAGCATGTGTACAGCGGCATAAACGCAGCAGTGATAGGATTGGTGAGGTTCGGTGAGCAAATGCAGACCCTTTGAAGTCCTATTGCATGGTACCCATTCCATGGGTCTCAACTCTCCAGGTTTAAGGGATTCTTCCTTCAGCTAAAACATGCATGTGGAACCCAGAGTATGATCCAACGTGTGATCGGGAAACGTGTTCAAATGTGTCTCAGTTTTCGTCCCCTGGTACTCGGGTGCAACATTCCAGATGCTTTACTAACACTCTCCCCACTTGGAGAGTCAGTGCCTTTAACCTCCTGTTTGGCCCAGTTTGCAATTTTTGTGGAAAATGAACAGGAATAGGGAGAACCAATGAGAGAGTAGCTGGAGGTGTCTGGACGGGCAAATTTAACTCTCATTTCCCACCAGGAAGAGGAATTAACCAAAGGCTCACTGAGATATGCCGGAACCACACTAGGGCCTGAAGCAATCCTGCGGTGTTGCGGCCAGCTCACAAGAAAGCGAGTTGAAAAAAGGAGCTCAGGGGCACTGTATTTCACAAACCTGCAGAGTTATAAATGACAGCTATCGTCCAAAAATATATTGAAGTAAGGCTCCCAAGAGGACTTGAAAGCGGGGCAGAATTGCAGGAAACCAATTTCAGGAGGTAGACTGGAATTGCATGTAAAGCATAGGAAAAGAGGCAGAACGTCCACAATGATGCACTTGGCCAAAAGGGCGTATGCGTTTTATCCTGAATATATTCAGGAAAAAACGCATACGCACTTTTTGGCCAACCAAGCAAGCTTGCAAAGGAAATCTGCACTACAATGAAGTCTCACTGCCCCCCGGTCAAAAGGGCCATCTGAAAAAAGTGTAAAATCCAGAAAGGCAGGACAGGCCATGGAGAACTGGGAGCCTTCTTATGCTGATGGGCGGGATGTAAATTGCCAACAGCCACTCTGGAGAAGTGTATGGTGTTTCCTGAAACATCTAAAAAACAAAGCAACAGAGCCTAGGGCACTTCCACTTATGGTCCTATAGATTAGGGAAATTAAATCAAAAAGACACAGCCACCCCAAAGTTTGGGACGGCTCTGTTTACAAGAACCTCGTTTACGGTACAAGTTCAATATCGCAGAAAGCGAAAAATGGATAAAGAAGTTGTGGTACTTACGTACAATGCAATATCACTCAGCAATGAAATCTATGTCATCAGGCCAGTAGCAGCATAATGAGTGGATTTAGGTGCGATGATTCTAAGAGAAATAAGTCAAACAGAAAAAGAAACATCATAAGGTATCACTAATACACGGAATGTAAACTTGGCTACACAGGAACTGAAGTACAAAACAGGATAGGTTCTCAAATGTAGAAAACCAACTTATGCTTGCTTAAGGGGAAAGGTGAGTTGGGGTGCTGCATAAAACCAGAGATTGAAATTAGCACAGATACCTTTCCATAAGCCAAATATGTAATAGACAAGAGCTACTGCTTGCTCAACGAAGTGGACTCAACACCCCATATTAAACGCCTAAGAATATACCTGACTAGTAAGAATCTTAAAACCTATGGATTTATATGTCTCCGAAAGAGAATCAAGCGTGTGTACAGCGGCATAAACGCAGCAGTGATAGGATTGGTGAGGTTCGGTGAGCAAATGCAGACCCTTTGAAGTCATACTGCATGGTACCCATTCCATGGGTCTCAACTCTCCTGGATTAAAGGATTCTTCCTTCAGCTAAAACATGCATGTGGAACCCAGAGTATGATCCACCGTGTGATCGGGAAACGTGTTCAAATGTGTCTCAGTTTTCATCCCCTGATACTCGGGTGCAACATTCCAGACGCTTGACTAACACTCTTCCCACTTGGAGAGTCAGTGCCTTTAACCTCCTGTTTGGCCCAGTTTGCAATTTCTGTGGAAAATGAACAGGAATAGGGAGAACCAATGAGAGACTAGCTGGAGGTGTCTGGACGGGCAAATTTAACTCTCATTTCCCACCAGGAAGAGGAATTAACCAAAGGCTCAGCGTGCCGTGCCGGAACCACACTAGGGCCTGAAGCAATCCTGCTGTGTTGCGGCCAGCTCACAAGAAAGCGAGTTGAAGAAAGGAGCTCAGGGGCACTGTATTTCACAAACCTGCAGAGTTATAAATGACAGCTATCGTCCAAAAATATATTGAAGTAAGGCTGCCAAGAGGACTTGAAAGCGAGGCAGAATTGTAGGAAAGCAATTTCAGGAGGCAGAGGGGAATTGCATGTAAAGCCTAGGAAAAGAGGCAGAACGTCCACAATGATGCACTTAGCCAAAAAGGGCGTATGCGTTTTTTCCTGAATATATTCAGGAAAAAACGCATACGCCCTTTTTAGCCAACCAAGCAAGCTTGCAATGGAAATCTGCACTACAATGAAGTCTCACAGCTCCCCGTTCAAAAGGGCCATCTGAAAAAAGTGTAAAATCCAGAAAGGCAGGACAGGCCATGGAGAACTGGGAGCCTTGTTATGCTGATGCGCGGGATGTAAATTGCCAACAGCCACTCTGGAGAAGTGTATGGTGTTTCCTGAAGCATCTATAAAACAAAGCAACAGAGCCTAGGGCACTTCTACTTATGGTCCTATAGCTTAGGGCAATTAAAATCAAAAAGACACAGCCACCCCAAAGTTTGGGACGGCTCTGTTTACAAGAACCTCATTTACGGTACAAGTTCAATATCGCAGAAAGCAAAAATGGGTAAAGAAGTTGTGGTACTTACGTACAATGCAATATCACTCAGCAATGAAATCTATGTCATCAGGCCAGTAGCAGCATAATGAGTGGATTCACCTACGATGATTCTAAGTGAAATAAGTCACACAGAAAAAGAAACATCATAAGATATCACTAATACACGGAATGTAAACTTGGCTACACAGGAACTGAATTACAAAACAGAATAGGGTCTCAAATGTAGAAAACCAACTTATGCTTGCTTAAGGGGAAAGGTGAGGTGGGGTGCTGCATAAAACCAGAGATTGAAATTAACACAGATACCTTTCCATAAGCCAAATATGTAATAGACAAGAGCTACTCCTTGCTCAACGAAGGACACTCAACACCACATATTAAACGCCTAAGAATATACCTGACTAGTAAGAATCTTAAAACCTATGGATTTATATGTCTCTGAAAACGAATCAAGAGTGTGTACAGCGGCATGAACGCAGCAGTGATAGGATTGGTGAGGTTCGGTGAGCAAATGCAGACTCTTTGAAGTCATATTGCATGGTACCCGTTCCATGGGTCTCAACTCTCCAGGTTTAAGGGATTCTTCCTTCAGCTAAAACATGCATGTGGAACCCAGAGTATGATCCACTGTGTGATCGGGAAACGTGTTCAAATGTGTCTCAGTTTTCGTCCCCTGGTACTCGGGTGCAACATTCCAGACGCTTTACTAACACTCTCCCCACTTGGAGAGTCAGTGCCTTTAACCTCCTGTTTGGCCCAGTTTGCAATTTCTGCAGAAAATGAACAGGAATAGGGAGAACTAATGAGAGACTAGCTGGAGGTGTCTGGACGGGCAAATTTAACTCTCATTTCCCACCAAGAAGAGGAATTAACCAAAGGCTCAGCGAGCCATGCCGGAACCACACTAGGGCCTGAAGCAATCCTGCGGTGTTGCGGCCAGCTCACAAGAAAGCGAGTTGAAGAAAGGAGCTCAGGGGCCCTGTAATTCACAAACCTGCAGAATTATAAATGACAGCTATCGTCCAAAAATATATTGAAGTAAGGCTGCCAAGAGGACTTGAAAACGGGGCAGAATTGCAGGAAACCAATTTCAGGAGGTAGACTGGAATTGCATGTAAAGCATAGGAAAAGAGGCAGAACGTCCACAATGATGCACTTGGCCAAAAAGCGCGTATGCGTTTTTTCCTGCATATATTCAGGAAAAAACGCATATGCCCTTTTTGGCCACCCAAGCAAGCTTGCAAAGGAAATCTGCACTACAATGAAGTCTCACTGCCCCCCGGTCAAAAGGGCCATCTGAAAAAAGTGTAAAATCCAGAAAGGCAGGACAGGCCATGGAGAACTGGGAGCCTTCTTATGCTGATGGGCGGGATGTAAATTGCCAACAGCCACTCTGGAGAAGTGTATGGTGTTTCCTGAAACATCTAAAAAACAAAGCAACAGAGCCTAGGGCACTTCCACTTATGGTCCTATAGCTTAGGGAAATTAAAATCAAAAAGACACAGCCACCCCAAAGTTTGGGACGGCTCTGTTTACAAGAACCTCATTTATGGTACAAGTTCAATATCGCAGAAAGCGAGAAATAGATAAAGAAGTTGAGGTACTTACGTACAATGCAATAACACTCAGCAATGAAATCTATGTAATCAGGCCCTTAGCAGCATAATGAGTGGATTCAGGTACGATGATTCTAAGTGAAATAAGTCACACAGAAAAAGAAACATCATAAGATATCACTAATACACGGAATGTAAACTTGGCTACACAGGAACTGAATTACAAAACAGAATAGGGTCTCAAATGTAGAAAACCAACTTATGCTTGCTTAAGGGGAAAGGTGAGTTGGGGTGCTGCATAAAACCAGAGATTGAAATTAGCACAGATACCTTTCCATAAGCCAAATATGTAATAGCCAAGAGCTACTGCTTGCTCAACGAAGTGGACTCAACACCCCATATTAAACGCCTAAGAATATACTTGACTAGTAAGAATCTTAAAACCTATGGATTTATATGTCTCCGAAAGAGAATCAAGCATGTGTACAGTGGCATAAACGCAGCAGTGATAGGATTGGTGAGGTTCGGTGAGCAAATGCAGACCCTTTGAAGTCATATTGCATGGTACCCATTCCATGGGTCTCAACTCTCCAGGTTTAAGGGATTCTTCCTTCAGCTAAAACATGCATGTGGAACCCAGAGGATGATCCACCGTGTGATCGGGAAACGTGTTCAAATGTGTCTCAGTTTTCGTCCCCTGGTACTCGGGTGCAACATTCCAGACGCTTTACTAACACTCTCCCCACTTGGAGAGTCAGTGCCTTTAACCTCCTGTTTGGCCCAGTTTGCAATTTCTGCGGAAAATGAACAGGAATAGGGAGAACCAATGAGAGACTAGCTGGAGGTGTTTGGACAGGTAAATTTAACTCTCATTTCCCACCAAGAAGAGGAATTAACCAAAGGCTCAGCGAGCCATGCCGGAACCACACAAGGGCCTGAAGCAATCCTGCGGTGTTGCGGCCAGCTCACAAGAAAGCGAGTTGAAGAAAGGAGCTCAGGGGCCCTGTAATTCACACAACTGCAGAGTTATAAATGACAGCTATCATCCAAAAATATATTGAAGTAAGGCTGCCAAGAGGACTTGAAAGCGGGGCAGAATTGCAGGAAACCGATTTCAGGAGGTAGACTGGAATTGCATGTAAAGCATAGGAAAAGAGGCAGAACGTCCACAATGATGCACTTGGCCAAAAAGGGCGTATGCGTTTTTTCCTGAATATATTCAGGAAAAAACGCATACGCCCTTTTTGGCCAACCAAGCAAGCTTGCAAAGGAAATCTGCACTACAATGAAGTCTCACTGCCCCCCGGTCAAAAGGGCCATCTGAAAAAAGTGTAAAATCCAGAAAGGCAGGACAGGCCATGGAGAACTGGGAGCCTAGTTAGACTGATGGGCGGGATGTAAATTGCCAACAGCCACTCTGGAGAAGTGTATGGTGTTTCCTGAAACATCTAAAAAACAAAGCAACAGAGCCTAGGGCACTTCCACTTATGGTCCTATAGATTAGGGAAATTAAAATCAAAAAGACACAGCCACCCCAAAGTTTGGGACGGCTCTGTTTACAAGAACCTCGTTTACGGTACAAGTTCAATATCGCAGAAAGCGAAAAATGGATAAAGAAGTTGTGGAACTTACATACAATGCAATATCACTCAGCAATGAAATCTATGTCATCAGGCCAGTAGCAGCATAATGAGTGGATTCAGGTACGATGATTCTAAGTGAAATAAGTCACACAGAAAAAGAAACATCATAAGATATCACTAATACACGGAATGTAAACTTGGCTACACAGGAACTGAATTACAAAACAGAATAGGGTCTCAAATGTAGAAAACCAACTTATGCTTGCTTAAGGGGAAAGGTGAGTTGGGGTGCTGCATAAAACCAGAGATTGAAATTAACACAGATACCTTTCCATAAGCCAAATATGTAATAGACAAGAGCTACTGCTTGCTCAACGAAGTGGACTCAACACCCCATATTAAACGCCTAAGAATATACCTGACTAGTAAGAATCTTAAAACCTATGGATTTATATGTCTCCAAAAGAGAATCCAGCGTGTGTACAGTGACATAAAAGCAGCAGTGATAGGATTGGTGAGGTTCGGTGAGCAAATGCAGACCCTTTGAATTCATATTGCATGGTACCCATTCCATGGTTCTCAACTCTCCAGGTTTAAGGGATTCTTCCTTCAGCTAAAACATGCATGTGGAACCCAGAGTATGATCCACCATGTGATTAGGAAACGTGTTCAAATGTGTCTCAGTTTTCGTCCCCTGGTACTTGGGTGCAACATTCCAGATGCTTTACTAACACTCTCCCCACTTGGAGAGTCAGTGCCTTTAACCTCCTGTTTGGCCCAGTTTGCAATTTCTGCGGAAAATGAACAGGAATAGGGAGAACCAATGAGAGACTAGCTGGAGGTGTCTGGACGGGCAAATTTAACTCTCATTTCCCACCAAGAAGAGGAATTAACCAAAGGCTCAGCGTGCCATGCCGGAACCACACTAGGGCCTGAAGCAATCCTGCGGTGTTGCGGCCAGCTCACAAGAAAACGAGTTGAAGAAAGGAGCTCAGGGGCACTGTAATTCACAAACATGCAGAGTTATAAATGACAGCTATCGTCAAAAAATATATTGAAGTAAGGCAGCCAAGAGGACTTGAAATTTGGGCAGAATTGCAGGAAACTGATTTCAGGAGGTAGACTGGAATTTCATGTAAAGCATAGGAAAAGAGGCAGAACGTCCACAATGATGCACTTGGCCAAAAAGGGCGTATGCGTTTTTTCCTGAATATATTCAGGAAAAAACGCATACGCCCTTTTTGGCCAACCAAGCAAGCTTGCAAAGGAAATCTGCACTACAATGAAGTCTCACTGCCCCCCGGTCAAAAGGGCCATCTGAAAAAAGTGTAAAATCCAGAAAGGCAGGACAGGCCATGGAGAACTGGGAACCTTGTTATGCTGATGGGCGGGATGTAAATTGCCAACAGCCACTCTGGAGAAGTGTATGGTGTTTCCTGAAACATCTAAAAAACAAAGCAACAGAGCCTAGGGCACTTCCACTTATGATCCTATAGCTTAGGGAAATTGAAATCAAAAAGACAAGCCACCCCAAAGTTTGGGTCGGCTCTGTTTACAAGAACCTTGTTTACGGTACAAGTTCAATATCACAGAAAGCGAAAAATGGATAAAGAAGTTGTGGTACTTACGTACACTGCAATATCACTCAGCAATGAAATCTATGTCATCAGGCCAGTAGCAGCATAATGAGTGGATTCAGGTACGATAATTCTAAGTGAAATAAGTCACACAGAAAAAGAAACATCATAAGATATCACTAATACATGGAATGTAAACTTGGCTACACAGGAACTGAATTACAAAACAGAACAGGGTCTCAAATGTAGAAAACCAACTTATGCTTGCTTAAGGGGAAAGGTTAGTTGGGGTGCTGCATAAAACCAGAGATTGAAATTAGCACAGATACCGTTCCATAAGCCAAATATGTAATAAACAAGAGCTACTCCTTGCGCAACGAAGTGGACCCAACACCCCATATTAAACGCCTAAGAATATACCTGACTAGTAAGAATCTTAAAACCTATGGATTTATATGTCTCCGAAAGAGAAACCAGCGTGTGTACAGCGGCATAAACTCAGCAGTGATAGGATTGGTGAGGTTCGGTGAGCAAATGCAGACCCTTTGAAGTCATATTGCATGGTACCCATTCCATGGGTCTCAACTCTCCAGGAGTAAGGGATTCTTCCTTCAGCTGAAACATGCATGTGGAACCCAGAGTATGATCCACCATGTGATCGGGAAACGTGTTCAAATGTGTCTCAGTTTTCGTCCCCTGGTACTCGGGTGCAACATTCCAGACGCTTTACTAAGACTCTCCCCACTTGGAGAGTCAGTGCCTTTAACCTCCTGTTTGGCCCAGTTTGCAATTTCTGCGGAAAATGAACAGGAATAGGGAGAACCAATGAGAGACTAGCTGGAGGAGTCTGGACGGGCAAATTTAACTCTCATTTCCCAACAGGAAGAGGAATTAACCAAAGGCTCAGCGAGCCATGCCGGAACCACACAAGGGCCTGAAGCAATCCTGCGGTGTTGCGGCCAGCTCACAAGAAAGCGAGTTGAAGAAAGGAGCTCAGGGGCGCCCTGTAATTCACACAACTGCAGAGTTATAAATGACAGCTATCATCCAAAAATATATTGAAGTAAGGCTGCCAAGAGGACTTGAAAGCGGGGCAGAATTGCAGGAAACCGATTTCAGGAGGTAGACTGGAATTGCATGTAAAGCATTGGAAAAGAGGCAGAAAGTCCACAATGATGCACTTGGCCAAAAAGGGCGTATGCGTTTTTTCCTGAATATATTCAGGAAAAAACGCATACGCCCTTTTTGGCCAACCAAGCAAGCTTGCAAAGGAAATCTGCACTACAATGAAGTCTCACTGCCCCCTGGTCAAAAGGGCCATCTGAAAAATGTGTAAAATCCAGAAAGGCAGGACAGGCCATGGAGAACTGGGAGCCTTGTTATGCTGATGGGCGTGATGTAAATTGCCAACAGCCACTCTGGAGAAGTGTATGGTGTTTCCTGAAACATCTAAAAAACAAAGCAACAGAGCCTAGGGCACTTCCACTTATGGTCCTATAGCTTAGGGAAATTAAAATCAAAAAGACACAGCCACCCAAAAGTTTGGGACGGCTCTGTTTACAAGAACCTCGTTTCCGGTACAAGTTCAATATCGCAGAAAGCGAAAAATGGATAAAGAAGTTGTGGGACTTACGTACAATGCAATATCACTCAGCAATTAAATCTATGCCATCAGGCCCGTAGCAGCATAATGAGTGGATTCAGGTACGATGATTCTAAGTGAAATAAGTCACACAGAAAAAGAAGCATCATAAGATATCACTAATACACGGAAGGTAAACTTGGCTACACAGGAACTGAATTACAAAACAGAATAGGGTCTCAAATGTAGAAAACCAACTTATGTTTGCTTAAGGGGAAAGGTGAGTTGGGGTGCTGCATAAAACCAGAGATTGAAATTAGCACATATACCTTTCCATAAGCCAAATACGTAATAGACAAGAGCTACTGCTTGCTCAACGAAGTGGACTCAACACCCCATATTAAACACCTAAGAATATACCTGACTAGTAAGAATCTTAAAACCTATGGATTGATATGTCTCCGAAAGGGAATCAAGCGTGTGTACAGCGGCATAAACGCAGCAGAGAAAGGATTGGTGAGGTTCGGTGAGCAAATGCAGACCCTTTGAAGTCATATTGCATGGTACCCATTCCATGGTTCTCAACTCTCCAGGTTTAAGGGATTCTTCCTTTAGCTAAAACATGCATGTGGAACCCAGAGTATGATCCACCGTGTGATCGGGAAACGTGTTCAAATGTGTCTCAGTTTTCATCCCCTGGTACTCGGGTGCAACATTCCAGACGCTTTACTAACACTCTCCCCACTTGGAGAGTCAGTGCCTTTAACCTCCTGTTTGGCCCAGTTTGCAATTTCTGCGGAAAATGAACAGGAATAGGGAGAACCAATGAGAGACTAGCTGGAGGAGTCTGGACGGGCAAATTTAACTCTCATTTCCCAACAGGAAGAGGAATTAACCAAAGGCTCAGCGAGCCATGCCGGAACCACACTAGGGCCTGAAGCAATCCTGCGGTGTTGCGGCCAGCTCACAAAAAAGCAAGTTGAAGAAAGGAGCTCAGGGGCCCTGTAATTCACACACCTGCAGAGTTATAAATGACAGCTATCATCCAAAAATATATTGAAGTAAGGCTGCCAAGAGGACTTGAAAACGGGGCAGAATTGCAGGAAACCGATTTCAGGAGGTAGACTGGAATTGCATGTAAAGCATAGGAAAAGAGGCAGAACGTCCACAATGATGCACTTGGCCAAAAAGGGCGTATGCGTTTTTTCCGGAATATATTCAGGAAAAAACGCATACGCCCTTTTTGGCCAACCAAGCAGGACTGCAAAGGAAATCTGCACTACAATGAAGTCTCACTGCCCCCCGGTCAAAAGGGCTATCTGAAAAAAGTGTAAAATCCAGAAAGACAGGACAGGCCATGGAGAACTGGGAGCCTTGTTATGCTGATGGGCGTGATGTAAATTGCCAACAGCCACTCTGGAGTAGTGTATGGTGTTTCCTGAAACATCTAAAAAACAAAGCACCAGAGCCTAGGGCACTTCCACTTATGGTCCTATAGCTTAGGGAAATTAAAATCAAAAAGTCACAGCCACCCCAAAGTTTGAGAGGGCTCTGTTTACATGAACCTCGTTTACGGTACAAGTTCAATATCGCAGAAAGCGAAAAATGGATAAAGAAGTTGTGGTACTTACGTACAATGCAATATCACTCAGCAATGAAATCTATGTCATCAGGCCAGTAGCAGCATAATGAGTGGATTCAGGTACGATGATTCTAAGTGAAATAAGTCACACAGAAAAAGAAACATCATAAAATATCACTAATACACGGAATGTAAACTTGGCTACACAGGAACTGAATTACAAAACAGAATAGGGTCTCAAATGTAGAAAACCAACATATGCTTGCTTAAGGGGAAAGGTGAGTTGGGGTGCTGCATAATACCGGAGATTGAAATTAGCACAGATACCTTTCCATAAGCTAAATATGTTATAGACAAGCTACTGCTTGCTCAACGAAGTGGACTCAACACCCCATATTAAACGTCTAAGAATATACCTGACTAGTAAGAATCTTAAAAAACCTATGGATTTATATGTCTCCGAAAGAGAATCAAGCGTGTGTACAGCGGCATAAACGCAGCAGAGAAAGGATTGGTGAGGTTCGGTGAGCAAATGCAGACCCTTTGAAGTCATATTGCATGGTACCCATTCCATGGTTCTCAACTCTCCAGGTTTAAGGGATTCTTCCTTCAGCTAAAACATGCATGTGGAACCCAGAGTATGATCCACCGTGTGATCGGGAAACGTGTTCAAATGTGTCTCAGTTTTCGTCCCCTGGTACTCGGGTGCAACATTCCAGACGCTTTACTAACACTCTCCCCACTTGGAGAGTCAGTGCCTTTAACCGCCTGTTTGGCCCAGTTGGCAATTTCTCCGGAAAATGAACAGGAATAGGGAGAACCAATGAGAGACTAGCTGGAGGTGTCTGGACGGGCAAATTTAACTCTCATTTCCCACCAAGAAGAGGAATTAAACAAAGGCTCAGCGAGCCATGCCGGAACCACACTAGGGCCTGAAGCAATCCTGCGGTGTTGCGGCCAGCTCACAAGAAAGCGAGTTGAAGAAAGGAGCTCAGGGGCACTGTAATTCACAAACCTGCAGAGTTATACATGACAGCTATCGTCCACAAATATATTGAAGTAAGGCTGCCAAGAGGACTTAAAGCGGGGCAGAATTGCAGGAAACCGATTTCAGGAGGTAGACTGGAATTCCATGTAAAGCATAGGAAAAGAGGCAGAACGTCCACAATGATGCACTTGGCCAAAAAGGGCGTATGCGTTTTTTCCTGAATATATTCAGGAAAAAACGCATACGCCCTTTTTGGCCAACCAAGCAAGCTTGCAAAGGATATCTGCACTACAATGAAGTCTCACTGCCCCCCGGTCAAAAGGGCCATCTGAAAAAAGTGTAAAATCCTGAAAGGCAGGACAGGCCATGGAGAACTGGGAGCCTTGTTATGCTGAGGGGCGGGATGTAAATTGCCAACAGCCACTCTGGAGAAGTGTATGGTGTTTCCTGAAACATCTAAAAAACAAAGCAACAGAGCCTAGGGCACTTCCACTTATGGTCCTATAGATTAGGGAAATTAAAATCAAAAAGACACAGCCACCAGTAAGTTTGGGACGGCTCTGTTTACAAGAACCTCGTTTACGGTACAAGTTCAATAACGCAGAAAGCGAAAAATGGATAAAGAAGTTGTGGTACTTACGTACAATGCAATATCACTCAGCAATGAAATCTATGTCATCAGGCCAGTAGCAGCATAATGAGTGGATTCAGGTACGATGATTCTAAGTGAAATAAGTCACACAGAAAAAGAAACATCATAAGATATCACTAATACACGGAATGTAAACTTGGCTACACAGGAACTGAATTACAAAACAGAATAGGGTCTCAAATGTAGAAAACCAACTTATGCTTGCTTAAGGGGAAAGGTGAGTTGGGGTGCTGCATAAAACCAGAGATTGAAATTAGCACAGATACCTTTCCATAAGCCAAATATGTAATAGACAAGAGCTACTGCTTGCTCAATGAAGTGGACTCAACACCCCATATTAAACGCCTAAGAATATACCTGACTAGTAAGAATCTTAAAACCTATGGATTTATATGTCTTCGAAAGAGAATCAAGCGTGTGTACAGTGGCATAAACGCAGCAGTGATAGGATTGGTGAGGTTCGGTGAGCAAATGCAGACCCTTTGAAGTCATATTGCATGGTACCCATTCCATGGTTCTCAACTCTCCAGGTTTAAGGGATTCTTCTTTCAGCTAAAACATGCATGTGGAACCCAGAGGATGATCCACCGTGTGATCGGGAAACGTGTTCAAATGTGTCTCAGTTTTCGTCCCCTGGTACTCGGGTGCAACATTCCAGACGCTTTACTAACACTCTCCCCACTTGGAGAGTCAGTGCCTTTAACCTCCTGTTTGGCCCAGTTTGCAATTTCTGCGGAAAATGAACAGGAATAGGGAGAACCAATGAGAGACTAGCTGGAGGAGTCTGGACGGGCAAATTTAACTCTCATTTCCCAACAGGAAGAGGAATTAACCAAAGGCTCAGCGAGCCATGCCGGAATCACACTAGGGCCTGAAGCAATCCTGCGGTGTTGCGGCCAGCTCACAAGAAAGCGAGTTGAAGAAAGGAGCTCAAGGGCCCTGTAATTCACACACCTGCAGTGTTCTAAATGACAGCTATCATCCAAAAATATATTGAAGTAAGGCTGCCAAGAGGACTTGAAAGTGGGGCAGAATTGCAGGAAACCGATTTCAGGAGGTAGACTGGAATTGCATGTAAAGCATAGGAAAAGAGGCAGAACGTCCACAATGATGCACTTGGCCAAAAAGGGCGTATGCGTTTTTTCCTGAATATATTCAGGAAAAAACGCATACGCCCTTTTTGGCCAACCAAGCAAGCTTGCAAAGGAAATCTGCACTACAATGAAGTCTCACTGCACCCCGGTCAAAAGGGCCATCTGAAAAAAGTGTAATATCCAGAAAGGCAGGACAGGCCATGGAGAACTGGGAGCCTTGTTATGCTGATGGGCGGGATGTAAATTGCCAACAGCCACTCTGGAGAAGTGTATGGTGTTTCCTGAAACATCTAAAAAACAAAGCAACAGAGCCTAGGGCACTTCCACTTATGGTCCTATAGATTAGGGAAATTAAAATCAAAAAGACACAGCCACCCCAAAGTTTGGGACGGCTCTGTTTACAAGAACCTAGTTTACGGTACAAGTTCAATATCGCAGAAAGCGAAAAATGGATAAAGAAGTTGTGGTACTTACGTACAATGGAATATCACTCAGCAATGAAATCTATGTCATCAGGCCAGTAGCAGCATAATGAGTGGATTTAGGTGCGATGATTCTAAGAGAAATAAGTCAAACAGAAAAAGAAACATCATAAGGTATCACTAATAAACGGAATGTAAACTTGGCTACACAGGAACTGAATTACAAAACAGAATAGGGTCTCAAATGTAGAAAACCAACTTATGCTTGCTTAAGGGGAAAGGTGAGTTGGGGTGCTGCATAAAACCAGAGATTGAAATTAGCACAGATACCTTTCCATAAGCCAAATATGTAATAGACAAGAGCTACTGCTTGCTCAACGAAGTGGACAAAACACCCCATATTAAACGCCTAAGAATATACCTGACTAGTAAGAATCTTAAAACCTATGGATTTATATGTCTCCGAAAGAGAATCAAGCGTGTGTACAGCGGGATAAACGCAGCAGTGATAGGATTGGTGAGGTTCGGTGAGCAAATGCAGACCCTTTGAAGTCATATTGCATGGTACCCATTCCATGGTTCTCAACTCTCCTGGATTAAAGGATTCTTCCTTCAGCTAAAACATGCATGTGGAACCCAGAGTATGATCCACCGTGTGATCGGGAAACGTGTTCCAATGTGTCTCAGTTTTCGCCCCCTGGTACTCGGGTGCAACATTCCAGACGCTTTACTAACACTCTCCCCACTTGGAGAGTCAGTGCCTTTAACCTCCTGTTTGGCCCAGTTTGCAATTTCTGTGGAAAATGAACAGGAATAGGGAGAACCAATGAGAGACTAGCTGGAGGTGTCTGGACGGGAAAATATAACTCTCATTTCCCACCAGGAAGAGGAATTAACCAAAGGCTCAGTGTGCCATGCCAGAACCACACTAGGGCCTGAAGCAATCCTGCAGTGTTGCGGCCAGCTCACAAGAAAGCGAGTTGAAGAAAGGAGCTCAGGGGCCCTGTAATTCACAAACCTGCAGAGTTATACATGACAGCTATCGTCCAAAAATATATTGAAGTAAGGCTGTCAAGATGACTTGAAAGTGTGGCAGAATTGCAGGAAACCGATTTCAGGAGGTAGACTGGAATTGCATGTAAAGCATAGGAAAAGAGGCAGGACGTCCACAATGATGCACTTGGCCAAAAAGTTCATATGCGTTTTTTCCTGAATATATTCAGGAAAATACGCATACACCCTTTTTGGTCAACCAAGCAAGCTTGCAAAGGAAATCTGCACTACAATGAAGTCTCACTGCTCCACGGTCAAAAGGGCCATCTGAAAAAAGTGTAATATCCAGAAAGGCAGGACAGGCCATGGAGAACTGGGAGCCTTCTTATGCTGATGGGTGGGATGTAAATTGCCAACAACCACTCTGGAGAAGTGTATGCTGTTTCCTGAAACATCTAAAAAACAAAGCAACAGACCCTAGGGCATTTCTACTTATGGTCCTATAGCTTAGGGAAATTAAAATCAAAAAGACACAGCCACCCCAAAGTTTGGGACGGCTCTGTTTACAAGAACCTCATTTACGGTACAACTTCAATATCGCAGAAAGCAAAAATGGATAAAGAAGTTGTGGTACTTACGTACAATTCAATATCACTAAGCAATGAAATCTATGTCATCAGGCCCGTAGCAGCATAATGAGTGGATTCAGGTACGATGATTCTAAGTGAAATAAATCACACAGAAAAAGAAACATCATAAGATATCACTAATACACGGAATGTAAACTTGGCTACACAGGAACTGAATTACAAAACAGAATAGGGTCTCAAATGTATAAAACCAACTTATGCTTGCTTAAGGGGAAAGGTGAGGTGGGGTGCTGCATAAAACCAGAGATTGAAATTAACACAGATACCTTTCCATAAGCCAAATATGTAATAGACAAGAGCTACTGCTTGCTCAACGAAGTGGACTCAACACCCCATATTAAACGCCTAAGAATATACCTGACTAGTAAGAATCTTAAAACCTATGGATTTATATGTCTCCGAAAGAGAATCAAGCGTGTGCACAGCGGCATAAACGCAGCAGTGATAGGATTGGTGAGGTTCGGTGAGCAAATGCAGACCCTTTGAAGTCATATTGCATGGTACACATTCCATGGGTCTCAACTCTCCAGGTTTAAGGTATTCTTCCTTCAGCTAAAACATGTATGTGGAACCCCGAGTATGATCCAACGTGTGATCGGGAAACGTGTTCAAATGTGTCTCAGTTTTCGTCCCCTGGTACTCGGGTGCAACATTCCAGACGCTTTCCTAACACTCTCCCCACTTGGAGAGTCAGTGCCTTTAACCTCCTGTTTGGCCCAGTTTGCAATTTCTGCGTAAGATGAATAGGAATAGGGAGAACCAATGAGAGACTAGCTGGAGGTGTCTGGATGGGCAAATTTAACTCTCATTGCCCACCCGGAAGAGGAATTAACCAAAGGCTCAGCGTGCCGTGCCGGAACCACACTAGGGCCTGAAGCAATCCTGCGGTGTTGCGGCCAGCTCACAAGAAAGCGAGTTGAAGAAAGGAGCTCAGGGGCACTGTATTTCACAAACCTGCAGAGTTATAAATGACAGCTATCGTCCAAAAATATATTGAAGTAAGGCTGCCAAGAGGACTTGAAAGCGAGGCAGAATTGTAGGAAACCAATTTCAGGAGGCAGAGGGGAATTGCATGTAAAGCCTAGGAAAAGAGGCAGAACGTCCACAATGATGCACTTAGCCAAAAAGTGCGTATGCGTTTTTTCCTGAATATATTCAGGAAAAAACGCATACGCCCTTTTTGGCCAACCAAGCAAGCTTGCAATGGAAATCTGCACTACAATGAAGTCTCACTGCTCCCCATTCAAAAGGGCCATCTGAAAAAAGTGTAAAATCCAGAAAGGCAGGACAGGCCATGGAGAACTGGGAGCCTTGTTATGCTGATGGGCGGGATGTAAATTGCCAACAGCCACTCTGGAGAAGTGTATGGTGTTTCCTGAAGCATCTATAAAACAAAGCAACAGAGCCTAGGGCAATTCTACTTATGGTCCTATAGCTTAGGGAAATTAAAATAAAAAAGACACAGCTACCCCAAAGTTTGGGACGGCTCTGTTTACAAGAACCTCATTTACGGTACAAGTTCAATATCGCAGAAAGCAAAAATGGATAAAGAAGTTGTGGTACTTACGTACAATGCAATATCACTCAGCAATGAAATCTATGTCATCAGGCCAGTAGCAGCATAATGAGTGGATTCACCTACGATGATTCTAAGTGAAATAAGTCACACAGAAAAAGAAACATCATAAGATATCACTAATACACGGAATGTAAACTTGGCTACACAGGAACTGAATTACAAAACAGAATAGGGTCTCAAATGTAGAAAACCAACTTATGCTTGCTTAAGGGGAAAGGTGAGGTGGGGTGCTGCATAAAACCAGAGATTGAAATTAACACAGATACCTTTCCATAAGCCAAATATGTAATAGACAAGAGCTACTCCTTGCTCAACGAAGGACACTCAACACCACATATTAAACGCCTAAGAATATACCTGACTAGTAAGAATCTTAAAACCTATGGATTTATATGTCTCTGAATGCGAATCAAGAGTGTGTACAGCGACATGAACGCAGCAGTGATAGGATTGGTGAGGTTCGGTGAGCAAATGCAGACTCTTTGAAGTCATATTGCATGGTACCCGTTCCATGGGTCTCAACTCTCCAGGTTTAAGGGATTCTTCCTTCAGCTAAAACATGCATGTGGAACCCAGAGTATGATCCACCGTGTGATCGGGAAACATGTTCAAATGTGTCTCAGTTTTCGTCCCCTGGTACTCGGGTGCCACATTCCAGATGCTTTACTAACACTCTCCCCACTTGGAGAGTCAGTGCCTTTAAACTCCTGTTTGGCCCAGTTTGCAAATTCTGCGGAAAATGAACAGGAATAGGGAGAGCCAATGAGAGACTAGCTGGAGGTGTCTGGATGGTCAAATTTAACTCTCATTTCCCAGTAGGAAGTGGAATTAACCAAAGGCTATGCGTGCCATGCCGGAACCACACTAAGGCCTGAAGCAATCCTGCGGTGTTGCGGCCAGCTCACAAGAAAGCGAATTGAAGAAAGGAGCTCAGGGGCACTGTAATTCACAAACCTGCAGAGTTATAAATGACAGCTATCGTCCAAAAATATATTGAAGTAAGGCTGCCAAGAAGAATTGAACGTGGGGCAGAATTGCAGGAAACCGATTTCAGGAGGTAGAGTGGAATTGCATGTAAAGCATAGGAAAAGAGGCAGAACATCTACAATGATGCACTTGACCAAAAAGGGCGTATGCGTTTTTTCCTGAATATATTCAGGAAAAAATGCATACGTCCTTTTTGGCCAACCAAGCAAGCTTGCAAAGGAAATCTGCACTACAATGAAGTCTCACTGCCCCCAGGTCAAAAGGGCCATCTGAAAAAAGTGTAAAATCCAGAAAGGCAGGACACGCCATGCAGAAATGGGAGCCTTGTTATGCTGATGGGCGTGATGTAAATTGCCAACAGCCACTCTGGAGAAGTGTATGGTGTTTCCTGAAACATCTAAAAAACAAAGCAACAGAGCCTAGGGCACTTCCAATTATGGTCCTATAGATTAGGTAAATTAAAATCAAAAAGACACAGCCAGCCCAAAGTTTGGGACGGCTCTGTTTACAAGAACCTCGTTTACGGTACAAGTTCAATATCGCAGAATGCGAAAAATGGATAAAGAAGTTTTGGTACTAACGTACAGTGCAATATCACTCAGCAATGAAATCTATGTCATCAGGCCAGTAGCAGCATGATGAGTGGATTCAGGTACGATAATTCTAAGTGAAATAAGTCACACAGAAAAAGAAACATCATAAGATATCACTAATACACGGAATGTAAACTTGGCTACACAGGAACTGAATTACAAATCAGAATAGGGTCTCAAATGTAGAACACCAACTTATGCTTGCTTAAGGGGAAAGGTGAGTTGGGGTGCTGCATAAAACCAGAGATTGAAATTAACACAGATACCTTTCCATAAGGCAAATATGTAATAGACAAGAGCTACTCCTGGCTCAACGAAGTGGACTCAACACCCCATATTAAACGCCTAAGAATATACCTGACTAGTAAGAATCTTAAAACCTATGGATTTATATGTCTCCGAAAGAGAATCAAGCGTGTGCACAGCGGCATAAACGCAGCAGTGATAGGATTGGTGAGGTTCGGTGAGCAAATGCAGACCCTTTGAAGTCATATTGCATGGTACCCATTCCATGGGTCTCAACTCTCCAGGTTTAAGGGATTCTTCCTTCAGCTAAAACATGCATGTGGAACCCAGAGTATGATCCACCGTGTGATCGGGAAACGTGTTCAAATGTGTCTCAGTTTTCGTCCCCTGGTACTCGGGTGAAACATTCCAGACGCTTTACTAACACTCTCCCCTCTTGGAGAGTCAGTGCCTTTAACCTCCTGTTTGGCACAGTTTGCAATTTCTGCGGAAAATGAACAGGAATAGGGAGAACCAATGAGAGACTAGCTGGAGGTGTCTGGATGGGCAAATTTAACTCTCATTTCCCACCAGGAAGAGGAATTAACCAAAGGCTCAGCGTGCCATGCCGGAGCCACACTAGGGCCTGAAGCAATCCTGCGGTGTTGCGGCCAGCTCACAAGAAAGCGAGTTGAAGAAAGGAGCTCAGGGGCCCTGTAATTCACAAACCTGCAGAGTTATAAATGACAGCTATTGTACAAAAATATATTGAAGTAAGGCTGCCAAGAGGACTTGAAAGCGGGGCAGAATTGCAGGAAACCGATTTCAGGAAGTAAACTGGAATTGCATGTAAAGCATAGGAAAAGAGGCAGAACGTCCACAATGATGCACTTGGCCAAAAAGGGCGTATGCGTTTTTTCCTGAATATATTCAGGAAAAAACGCATACGCCCTTTTTGGCCAACCAAGCAAGCTTGCAAAGGAAATCTGCACTACAATGAAGTCTCACTGCCCCCCGGTCAAAAGGGCCATCTGAAAAAAGTGTAAAATCCAGAAAGGCAGGACAGGCCATGGAGAACTGGGAGACTTCTTATGCTGATGGGCGGGATGTAAATTGCCAACAGCCACTCTGGAGAAGTGTATGGTGTTTCCTGAAACATCTAAAAAACAAAGCAACAGAGCCTAGGGCACTTCCACTTATGGTCCTATAGCTTAGGGAAATTAAAATCAAAAAGACACAGCCACCCCAAAGTTTGGGACGGCTCTGTTTACAAGAACCTCGTTTACGGTACAAGTTCAATATCGCAGAAAGCGAAAAATGGATAAAGAAGTTGTGGTACTAACGTACAATGCAATATCACTCAGCAATGAAATCTATGTCATCAGGCCCATAGCAGCATAATGAGTGGATTCAGGTACGATGATTCTAAATGAAATATGTGACACAGAAAAAGAAACATCATAAGATATCACTAATACACGGAATGTAAACTTGGCTACACAAGAACTGAATTACAAAACAGAATAGGGTCTCAAATGTAGAAAACCAACTTATGCTTGCTTAAGGGGAAAGGTGAGTTGGGGTGCTGCATAAAACCAGAGATTGAAATTAGCACAGATACCTTTCCATAAGCCAAATATGTAATAGACAAGAGCTACTGCTTGCTCAACGAAGTGGACTCAACACCGCATATTAAACGCCTAAGAATATACCTGACTAGTAAGTATCTTAAAACCTATGGATTTATATGTCTCCGAAAGAGAATCTAGCGTGTGTACAGTGGCATAAACGCAGCAGACAAAGGATTGTTGAGGTTCGGTGAGCAAATGCAGACCCTTTGAAGTCATATTGCATGGTACCCATTCCATGGGTCTCAACTCTCCAGGTTTAAGGGATTCTTCCTTCAGCTAAAACATGCATGTGGAACCCAGAGTATGATCCACCGTGTGATCGGGAAACGTGTTCAAATGTGTCTCAGTTTTCGTCCCCTGGTACTCGGGTGCAACATTCCAGACGCTTTACTAACACTCTCCCCACTTGGAGAGTCAGTGCCTTTAACCTCCTGTTTGGCCCAGTTTGCAATTTCTGCGGAAAATGAACAGGAATAGGGAGAACCAATGAGAGACTAGATGGAGGTGTCTGGATGGGCAAATTTAACTCTCATTTCCCACCAGGAAGAGGAATTAACCAAAGCCTCAGCGTGCCATTGCAGTACCAAACTAGAGCCTGAAGCAATCCTGCACTGTTGCGGCCAGCTCACGAGAAAGCGAGTTGAAGAAAGGAGCTCAGGGGCCCTGTAATTCACACACCTGTAGAGTTATAAATGACAGCTATCATCCAAAAATATATTGAAGTAAGGCTGCCAAGAGGACTTGAAAGCGGGGCAGAATTGCAGGAAACCGATTTCAGGAGGTAGACTGGAATTGCATGTAAAGCATAGGAAAAGAGGCAGAACGTCCACAATGATGCACTTGGCCAAAAAGGGCGTATGCGTTTTTTCCTGAATATATTCAGGAAAAAACGCATACGCCCTTTTTGGCCAACCAAGCAAGCTTGCAAAGGAAATCTGCACTACAATGAAGTCTCACTGCCCCCCGGTCAAAAGGGCCATCTGAAAAAAGTGTAAAATCCAGAAAGGCAGGACAGGCCATGGAGAACTGGGAGCCTAGTTAGACTGATGGGCGGGATGTAAATTCCCAACAGCCACTCTGGAGAAGTGTATGGTGTTTCCTGAAACATCTAAAAAACAAAGCAACAGAGCCTAGGGCACTTCCACTTATGGTCCTATAGATTAGGGAAATTAAAATCAAAAAGACACAGCCACCCCAAAGTTTGGGACGGATCTGTTTACAAGAACCTCATTTACGGTACAAGTTCAATATCGCAGAAAGCGAAAAATGGATAAAGAAGTTGTGGTACTTACGTACAATGCAATATCACTCAGCAATGAAATCTATGTCATCAGGCCAGTAGCAGCATAATGAGTGGATTCAGGTACGATGATTCTAAGTGAAATAAATCACACAGAAAAAGAAACATCATAAGATATCACTAATACACGGAATGTAAACTTGGCTACACAGGAACTGAATTACAAAACAGAATAGGGTCTCAAATGTAGAAAACCAACTTATGCTTGCTTAAGGGGAAAGGTGAGTTGGGGTGCTGCATAAAACCAGAGATTGAAATTAACACAGATACCTTTCCATAAGCCAAATATGTAATAGACAAGAGCTACTGCTTGCTCAACGAAGTGGACTCAACACCCCATATTAAACGCCTAAGAATATACCTGACTAGTAAGAATCTTAAAACCTATGGATTTATATGTCTCCAAAAGAGAATCCAGCGTGTGTACAGTGACATAAAAGCAGCAGTGATAGGATTGGTGAGGTTCGGTGAGCAAATGCAGACCCTTTGAATTCATATTGCATGGTACCCATTCCATTGTTCTCAACTCTCCAGGTTTAAGGGATTCTTCCTTCAGTTAAAACATGCATGCGGAACCCAGAGTATGATCCACCGTGTGATTGGGAAACGTGTTCAAATGTGTCTCAGTTTTCGTTCCCTGGTACTTGGGTGCAACATTCCAGACGCTTTACTAACACTCTCCCCACTTGGAGAGTCAGTGCCTTTAACCTCCTGTTTGGCCCAGTTTGCAATTTCTGCGGAAAATGAACAGGAATAGGGAGAACCAATGAGAGACTAGCTGGAGGTGTCTGGACGGGCAAATTTAACTCTCATTTCCCACCAAGAAGAGGAATTAAACAAAGGCTCAGCGTGCCATGCCGGAACCACACTAGGGCCTGAAGCAATCCTGCGGTGTTGCGGCCAGCTCACAAGAAAGCGAGTTGAAGAAAGGAGCTCAGGGGCACTGTAATTCACAAACCTGCAGAGTTATAAATGAGAGCTATCGTCAAAAAATATATTGAAGTAAGGCAGCCAAGAGGACTTGAAAGTTGGGCAGAATTGCAGGAAACTGATTTCAGGAGGTAGAGTGGAATTTCATGTAAAGCATAGGAAAAGAGGCAGAACGTCCTCAATGATGCACTTGGCCAAAAAGGGCGTATGCGTTTTTTCCTGAATATATTCAGGAAAAAACGCATACGCCCTTTTTGGCCAACCAAGCAAGCTTGCAAAGGAAATCTGCACTACAATGAAGTCTCACTGCCCCCCGGTCAAAAGGGCCATCTGAAAAAAGTGTAAAATCCAGAAAGGCAGGACAGGCCATGGAGAACTGGGAACCTTGTTATGCTGATGGGCGTGATGTAAATTGCCAACAGCCACTCTGGAGAAGTGTATGGTGTTTCCTGAAACATCTAAAAAACAAAGCAACAGAGCCTAGGGCACTTCTACTTATGATCCTATAGCTTAGGGAAATTGAAATCGAAAAGACAAGCCACCCCAAAGTTTGGGTCGGCTCTGTTTACAAGAACCTTGTTTACGGTACAAGTTCAATATCACAGAAAGCGAAAAATGGATAAAGAAGTTGTGGTACTTACGTACACTGCAATATCACTCAGCAATGAAATCTCTGTCATCAGGCCAGTAGCAGCATAATGAGTGGATTCAGGTACGATAATTCTAAGTGAAATAAGTCACACAGAAAAAGTAACATCATAAGATGTCACTAATACATGGAATGTAAACTTGGCTACACAGGAACTGAATTACAAAACAGAACAGGGTCTCAAATGTAGAAAACCAACTTATGCTTGCTTAAGGGGAAAGGTTAGTTGGGGTGCTGCCTAAAACCAGAGATTGAAATTAGCACAGATACCGTTCCATAAGCCAAATATGTAATAAACAAGAGCTACTCCTTGCTCAACGAAGTGGACCCAACACCCCATATTAAACGCCTAAGAATATACCTGACTAGTAAGAATCTTAAAACCTATGGATTTATATGTCTCCGAAAGAGAAACCAGCGTGTGTACAGCGGCATAAACTCAGCAGTGATAGGATTGGTGAGGTTCGGTGAGCAAACGCAGACCCTTTGAAGTCATATTACATGGTACCCATTCCATGGTTCTCAACTCTCCAGGAGTAAGGGATTCTTCCTTCAGCTAAAACATGCATGTGGAACCCAGAGTATGATCCACCATGTGATCGGGAAACGTGTTCAAATGTGTCTCAGTTTTCGTCCCCTGGTACTCGGGTGCAACATTCCAGACGCTTTACTAACACTCTCCCCACTTGGAGAGTCAGTGCCTTTAACCTCCTGTTTGGCCCAGTTTGCAATTTCTGCGGAAAATGAACAGGAATAGGGAGAACCAATGAGAGACTAGATGGAGGAGTCTGGACGGGCAAATTTAACTCTCATTTCCCAACAGGAAGAGGAATTAACCAAAGGTTCAGTGAGCCATGCCGGAACCACACTAGGGCCTGAAGCAATCCTGCAGTGTTGCGGCCAGCTCACAAGAAAGCGAGTTGAAGAAAGGAGCTCAGGGGCCCTGTAATTCACACACCTGCATAGTTCTAAATGACAGCTATCGTCCAAAAATATATTGAAGTAAGGCTGCCAAGAGGACTTGAAAGCGGGGCAGAATTGCAGGAAACCGATTTCAGGAGGTAGACTGGAATTGCATGTAAAGCATAGGAAAAGAGGCAGAACGTCCACAATGATGCACTTGGCCAAAAAGGGCGTATGCGTTTTTTCCTGAATATATTCCTGAATATATTCAGGAAAAAACGCATACGCCCTTTTTGGCCAACCAAGCAAGCTTGCAAAGGAAATCTGCACTACAATGAAGTCTCACTGCCCCCCGGTCAAAAGGGCCATCTGAAAAAAGTGTAAAATCCAGAAAGGCAGGACAGGCCATGGAGAACTGGGAGCCTTGTTATGCTGATGGGCGTGATGTAAATTGCCAACAGCCACTCTGGAGAAGTGTATGGTGTTTCCTGAAACATCTAAAAAACAAAGCAACAGAGCCTAGGGCACTTCCACTTATTGTCCTATAGCTTAGGGAAATTAAAATCAAAAAGACACAGCAACCCCAAAGTTTGGGACGGCTCTGTTTACAAGAACCTCATTTACGGTACAAGTTCAATATCGCAGAAAGCGAGAAATGGATAAAGAAGTTGAGGTACTTACGTACAATGCAATAACACTCAGCAATGAAATCTATGTAATCAGGCCCTTAGCAGCATAATGAGTGGATTCAGGTACGATGATTCTAAGTGAAATAAGTCACACAGAAAAAGAAACATCATAAGATATCACTAATACACGGAATGTAAACTTGGCTACACAGGAACTGAATTACAAAACAGAATAGGGTCTCAAATGTAGAAAACCAACTTATGCTTGCTTAAGGGGAAAGGTGAGTTGGGGTGCTGCATAAAACCAGAGATTGAAATTAGCACAGATACCTTTCCATAAGCTAAATATATAATAGACAAGAGCTACTGCTTGCTCAACGAAGTGGACTCAACACCCCATATTAAACGCCTAAGAATATACCTGACTAGTAAGAATCTTAAAACCTATGGATTTATATGTCTCCGAAAGAGAATCAAGCGTGTGTACAGCAGAATAAACGCAGCAGTGATAGGACTGGTGAGGTTCGGTGAGCAAATGCAGACCCTTTGAAGTCATATTGCATGGTACCCATTCCATGGTTCTCAACTCTCCAGGTTTAAGGGATTCTTCCTTCAGCTAAAACATGCATGTGGAACCCAGAATATGATCCACCGTGTGATCGGGAAACGTGTTCAAATGTGTCTCAGTTTTCGTCCCCTGGTACTCGGGTGCAACATTCCAGACGCTTTACTAACACTCTCCCCACTTGGAGAGTCAGTGCCTTTAACCTCCTGTTTGGCCCAGTTTGCAATTTCTGCGGAAAATGAACAGGAATAGGGAGAACCAATGAGAGACTAGCTGGAGGAGTCTGGACGGGCAAATTTAACTCTCATTTCCCAACAGGAAGAGGAATTAACCAAAGGCTCAGCGAGCCATGCAGGAACCACACTAGGGCCTGAAGCAATCCTACGGTGTTGCGGCCAGCTCACAAGAAAGCGAGTTGAAGAAAGGAGCTCAGGGGCACTGTAATTCACACACCTGCAGAAATATAAATGACAGCTATCGTCCAAAAATATATTGAAGTAAGGCTGCCAAGAGGACTTGAAAGAGGGGCAGAATTGCAGGAAACCGATTTCAGGAGGTAGACTGGAATTGCATGTAAAGCATAGGAAAAGAGGCAGAACGTCCACAATGATGCACTTGGCCAAAAAGGGCGTATGCGTTTTTTCCTGAATATATTCAGGAAAAAACGCATACGCCCTTTTTGGCCAACCAAGCAAGCTTGAAAAGGAAATCTGCACTACAATGAAGTCTCACTGCCCCCCGGTCAAAAGGGCCATCTGAAAAAAGTGTAAAATCCAGAAAGGCAGGACAGGCCATGGAGAACTGGGAGCCTTGTTATGCTGATGGGCGTGATGTAATTTGCCACCAGCCACTCTGGAGAAGTGTATGGTGTTTCCTGAAACATCTAAAAAACAAAGCAACAGAGCCTAGGGCACTTCCACTTATGGTCCGATAGCTTAGGGAAATTAAAATCAAAAAGACACAGCCACCCCAAAGTTTGGGACGGCTCTGTTTACAAGAACCTCGTTTCCGGTACAAGTTCAATATCGCAGAAAGCGAAAAATGGATAAAGAAGTTGTGGTACTTACGTACAATGCAATATCACTCAGCAATGAAATCTATGTCATCAGGCCCATAGCAGGATAATGAGTGGATTCAGGTACGATGATTCTAAGTGAAATAAGTCACACCGAAAAAGAAACATCATAAGATATCACTAATACACAGAATGTAAGCTTGGCTACACAGGAAGTGAATTACAAAACAGAACAGGGTCTCAAATGCAAAAAAGCAACTTATGCTTGCTTAAGGGGAAAGGTGAGTTGGGGTGCTGCATAAAACCAGAGATTGAAATTAGCACAGATACCTTTCCATAAGCCAAATATGTAATAGACAAGAGCTACTGCTTTCTCAACGAAGTGGACTCAACACCCCATATTAAATGCCTAAAAATATACCTGACTAGTAAGAATCTTAAAACCTATGGATTTATATGTCTCCGAAAGAGAATCAAGCATGTTTACAGTGGCATAAACGCAGCAGTGATAGGATTGGTGAGGTTCGGTGAGCAAATGCAGACCCTTTGAAGTCATATTGCATGGTACCCATTCCATGGTTCTCAACTCTCCAGGTTTAAGGGATTCTTCCTTCAGCTAAAACATGCATGTGGAACCCAGAGTATGATCCACCGTGTGATCGGGAAACGTGTTCAAATGTGTCTCAGTTTTCGTCCCCTGGTACTCGGGTGCAACATTCCAGACGCTTTACTAACACTCTCCCCACTTGGAGAGTCAGTGCCTTTAACCTCCTGTTTGGCCCAGTTTGCAAATTCTGCGGAAAATGAACAGGAATAGGGAGAACCAATGAGAGACTAGCTGGACGAGTCTGGACGGGCAAATTTAACTCTCATTTCCCACCAGGAAGAGGAATTAACCAAAGGCTCAGCGTGCCATGCCGGAACCACACTAGGGCCTGAAGCAATCCTGCGGTGTTGCGGCCAGCTCCAAGAAAGCGAGTTGAAGAAAGGAGCTCAGGGGCCCTGTAATTCACACACCTGCAGAGTTCTAAATGACAGCTATCGTCCAAAAATATATTGAAGTAAGGCTGCCAAGAGGACTTGAAAGCGGGGCAGAATTGCAGGAAACCGATTTCAGGAGGTAGACTGGAATTGCATGTAAAGCATAGGAAAAGAGGCAGAACGTCCACAATGATGCACTTGGCCAAAAAGGGCGTATGCGTTTTTTCCTGAATATATTCAGGAAAAAACGCATACGCCCTTTTTGGCCAACCAAGCAAGCTTGCAAAGGAAATCTGCACTACAATGAAGTCTCACTGCCCCCCGGTCAAAAGGGCCATCTGAAAAAAGTGTAAAATCCAGAAAGGCAGGACAGGCCATGGAGAACTGGGAGCCTTGTTATGCTGATGGGCGTGATGTAAATTGCCAACAGCCACTCTGGAGAAGTGTATGGTGTTTCCTGAAACATCTAAAAAACAAAGCAACAGAGCCTAGGGCACTTCCACTTATGGTCCTATAGCTTAGGGAAATTAAAATCAAAAAGACACAGCCACCCAAAAGTTTGGGACGGCTCTGTTTACAAGAACCTCGTTTCTGGTACAAGTTCAATATCGCAGAAAGCGAAAAATGGATAAAGAAGTTGTGGGATTTACGTACAATGCAATATCATTCAGCAATGAAATCTATGTCATCATGCCCGTAGCAGCATAATGAGTGGATTCAGGTACGATGATTCTAAGTGAAATATGTCACACAGAAAAAGAAACATCATAAGATATCACTAATACACGGAATGTAAAGTTGGCTACACAGGAACTGAATTTCAAAACAGAATAGGGTCTCAAATGTAGAAAACCAACTTATGCTTGCTTAAGGGGAAAGGTGAGTTGGGGTGCTGCATAAAACCAGAGATGGAAATTAACACAGATACCTTTCCATAAGCCAAATATGTAATAGACAAGAGCTACTGCTTGCTCAACGAAGTGGACTCAACACCCCATATTAAACGCCTAAGAATATACTTGACTAGTAAGAATCTTAAAACCTATGGATTTATATGTCTCCGAAGGAGAATCAAGCATGTGTACAGCGGCATAAACGCAGCAGTGATAGGATTGGTGAGGTTCGGTGAGCAAATGCAGACCCTTTGAAGTCATATTGCATGGTACCCATTCCATGGTTCTCAACTCTCCAGGTTTAAGGGATTCTTCCTTCAGCTAAAACATGCATGTGGAACCCAGAGTATGATCCACCGTGTGATCGGGAAACGTGTTCAAATGTGTCTCAGTTTTCGCCCCCTGGTACTCGGTTGCAACATTCCAGACGCTTTACTAACACTCTCCCCACTTGGAGAGTCAGTGCCTTTAACCTCCTGTTTGGCCCAGTTTGCAATTTCTGCGGAAAATGAACAGGAATAGGGAGAACCAATGAGAGACTAGCTGGAGGTGTCTGGACGGGCAAATTTAACTCTCATTTCCCACCAAGAAGAGGAATTAAACAAAGGCTCAGCGAGCCATGCCGGAACCACACTAGAGCCTGAAGCAATCCTGCGGTGTTGCGGCCAGCTTACAAGAAAGCGAGTTGAAGAAAGGAGCTCAGGGGCCCTGTAATTCACACACCTGCAGAGTTCTAAATGACAGCTATCGTCCAAAAATATATTGAAGTAAGGCTGCCAAGAGGACTTGAAAGCGGGGCAGAATTGCAGGAAACCGATTTCAGGAGGTAGACTGGAATTGCATGTAAAGCATAGGAAAAGAGGCAGAACGTCCACAATGATGCACTTGGCCAAAAAGGGCGTATGCGTTTTTTCCTGAATATATTCCGGAAAAAACGCATACGCCCTTTTTGGCCAACCAAGCAAGCTTGCAAAGGAAATCTGCACTACAATGAAGTCTCACTGCCCCCTGGTCAAAAGGGCCATCTGAAAAAAGTGTAAAATCCAGAAAGGCAGGACAGGCCATGGAGAACTGGGAGCCTTGTTATGCTGATGGGCGTGATGTAAATTGCCAACAGCCACTCTGGAGAAGTGTATGGTGTTTCCTGAAACATCTAAAAAACAAAGCAACAGAGCCTAGGGCACTTCCACTTACGGTCCTATAGATTAGGGAAATTAAAATCAAAAAGACACAGGCACCCCAAAGTTTGGGACGGCTCTGTTTACAAGAACCTCGTTTCCGGTACAAGTTCAATATCGCAGAAAGCGAAAAATGGATAAAGAAGTTGTGGTACTTACGTACAATGCAATATCACTCAGCAATGAAATCTATGTCATCAGGCCAGTAGCAGCATAATGAGTGGATTCAGGTACGATGATTCTAAGTGAAATAAGTCACACAGAAAAAGAAACATCATAAGATATCACTAATACATGGAATGTAAACTTGGCTACACAGGAACTGAATTACAAAACAGAATAGGGTCTCAAATGTAGAAAACCAACTTATGCTTGCTTAAGGGGAAAGGTGAGTTGAGGTGCTGCATAAAACCAGAGATTGAAATTAGCACAGATACCTTTCCATAAGCCAAATATGTAATAGACAAGAGCTACTGCTTGCTCAACGAAGTGGACTCAACACCCCATATTAAACGCCTAAGAATATACCTGACTAGTAAGAATCTTAAAACCTATGGATTTATATGTCTCCGAAAGAGAATCAAGCATGTTTACAGTGGCATAAACGCAGCAGTGATAGGATTGGTGAGGTTCGGTGAGCAAATGCAGACCCTTTGAAGTCATATTGCATGGTACCGATTCCATGGGTCTCAACTCTCCAGGTTTAAGGGATTCTTCCTTCAGCTAAAACATGCATGTGGAACCCAGAGTATGATCCACCGTGTGATCGGGAAACGTGTTCAAATTTGTCTCAGTTTTCGTCCCCTGGTACTCGGGTGCAACATTCCAGACGCTTTACTAACACTCTCCCCACTTGGAGAGTCAGTGCCTTTAACCTCCTGTTTGGCCCAGTTTGCAAATTCTGCGGAAAATGAACAGGAATAGGGAGAACCAATGAGAGACTAGCTGGAGGAGTCTGGACGGGCAAATTTAACTCTCATTTCCCACCAGGAAGAGGAATTAACCAAAGGCTCAGCGAGCCATGCCGGAACCACACTAGGGCCTGAAGCAATCCTGCGGTGTTGCGGCCAGCTCACAAGAAAGCGAGTTGAAGAAAGGAGCTCAGGGTCCCTGTAATTCACACACCTGCAGAGTTATAAATGACAGCTATCGTCCAAAAATATATTGAAGTAAGGTTGCCAAGAGGACTTGAAAGCGGGGCAGAATTGCAGGAAACCGATTTCAGGAGGTAGACTGGAATTGCATGTAAAGCATTGGAAAAGAGGCAGAACGTCCACAATGATGCACTTGGCCAAAAAGGGCGTATGCGTTTTTTCCTGAATATATTCAGGAAAAAACGCATACGCCCTTTTTGGCCAACCAAGCAAGCTTGCAAAGGAAATCTGCACTACAATGAAGTCTCACTGCCCCCTGGTCAAAAGGGCCATCTGAAAAATGTGTAAAATCCAGAAAGGCAGGACAGGCCATGGAGAACTGGGAGCCTTCTTATGCTGATGGGCGGGATGTAAATTGCCAACAGCCACTCTGGAGAAGTGTATGGTGTTTCCTGAAACATCTAAAAAACAAAGCAACAGAGCCTAGGGCACTTCCACTTATGGTCCTATAGCTTAGGGAAATTAAAATCAAAAAGACACAGCCACCCCAAAGTTTGGGACGGCTCTGTTTACAAGAACCTCGTTTCCGGTAAAAGTTCAATATCGCAGAAAGCGAAAAGTGGATAAAGAAGTTGTGGTACTAACGTACAATGCAATATCACTCAGCAATGAAATCTCTTTCATCAGGCCCATAGCAGCATAATGAGTGGATTCAGGTACGATGATTCTAAGTGAAATATGTCACACAGAAAAAGAAACATCATAAGATATCACTAATACATGGAATGTAAACTTGGCTACAGAGGAACTGAATTACAAAACACAATAGGGTCTCAAATGTAGAAAACCAACTTATGCTTGCTTAAGGGGAAAGGTGAGTTGGGGTGCTGCATAAAACCAGAGATTGAAATTAGCACAGATACCTTTCCATAAGCCAAATATGTAATAGACAAGAGCTACTGCTTTCTCAACGAAGTGGACTCAACACCCCATATTAAACGCCTAAGAATATACCTGACTAGTAAGAATCTTAAAACCTATGGATTTATATGTCTCCGAAAGTGAATCAAGCATGTGTACAGCGGCATAAACGCAGCAGTGATAGGATTGGTGAGGTTCAGTGAGCAAATGCAGACCCTTTGAAGTCATATTGCATGGTACCCATTCCATGGTTCTCAACTCTCCAGGTTTAAGGGATTCTTCCTTCAGCTAAAACATGCATGTGGAACCCAGAGTATGATCCACCGTGTGATCGGGAAACGTGTTCAAATGTGTCTCAGTTTTCGTCCCCTGGTACTCGGGTGCAACATTCCAGACGCTTTACTAACACTCTCCCCACTTGGAGAGTCAGTGCCTTTAACCTCCTGTTTGGCCCAGTTTGCAATTTCTGCGGAAAATGAACAGGAATAGGGAGAACCAATGAGAGACTAGCTGGAGGTGTCTGGACGGGTAAATTTAACTCTCAATTCCCACCAAGAAGAGGAATTAACCAAAGGCTCAGCGAGCCATGCCGGAACCACACTAGGGCCTGAAGCAATCCTGCGGTGTTGCGGCCAGCTCACAAGAAAGCGAGTTGAAGAAAGGAGCTCAGGGGCCCTGTAATTCACACACCTGCAGAGTTCTAAATGACAGCTATCGTCCAAAAATATATTGAAGTAAGGCTGCCAAGAGAACTTGAAAGCGGGGCAGAATTGCAGGAAACCGATTTCAGGAGGTAGACTGGAATTGCATGTAAAGCATAGGAAAAGAGGCAGAACGTCCACAATGATGCACTTGGCCAAAAAGGGCGTATGCGTTTTTTCCTGAATATATTCAGGAAAAAACGCATACGCCCTTTTTGGCCAAACAAGCAAGCTTGCAAAGGAAATCTGCACTACAATGAAGTCTCACTGCCCCCCGGTCAAAAGGGCCATCTGAAAAAAGTGTAAAATCCAGAAAGGCAGGACAGGCCATGGAGAACTGGGAGCCTTGTTATGCTGATGGGCGGGATGTAAATTGCCAACAGCCACTCTGGAGAAGTGTATGGTGTTTCCTGAAACATCTAAAAAACAAAGCAACAGAGCCTAGGGCACTTCCACTTACGGTCCTATAGATTAGGGAAATTAAAATCAAAAAGACACAGGCACCCCAAAGTTTGGGACGGCTCTGTTTACAAGAACCTCGTTTACGGTACAAGTTCAATATCGCAGAAAGCGAAAAATGGATAAAGAAGTTGTGGTACTTACGTACAATGCAATATCACTCAGCAATGAAATCTATGTCATCAGGCCAGTAGCAGCATAATGAGTGGATTCAGGTACGATGATTCTAAGTGAAATAAGTCACACAGAAAAAGAAACATCATAAGATATCACTAATACATGGAATGTAAACTTGGCTACACAGGAACTGAATTACAAAACAGAATAGGGTCTCAAATGTAGAAAACCAACTTATGCTTGCTTAAGGGGAAAGGTGAGTTGGGGTGCTGCATAAAACCAGAGATTGAAATTAGCACAGATACCTTTCCATAAGCCAAATATGTAATAGACAAGAGCTACTGCTTTCTCAACGAAGTGGACTCAACACCCCATATTAAACGCCTAAGAATATACCTGACTAGTAAGAATCTTAAAACCTATGGATTTATATGTCTCCGAAAGAGAATCAAGCATGTGTACAGCGGCATAAACGCAGCAGTGATAGGATTGGTGAGGTTCGGTGAGCAAATGCAGACTCTTTGAAGTCATATTGCATGGTACCCATTCCATGGTTCTCAACTCTCCAGGTTTAAGGGATTCTTCCTTCAGCTAAAACATGCATGTGGAACCCAGAGTATGATCCACCGTGTGATCGGGAAACGTGTTCAAATGTGTCTCAGTTTTCGTCCCCTGGTACTCGGGTGCAACATTCCAGACGCTTTACTAACACTCTCCCCACTTGGAGAGTCAGTGCCTTTAACCTCCTGTTTGGCCCAGTTTGCAATTTCTGCGGAAAATGAACAGGAATAGGGAGAACCAATGAGAGACTAGCTGGAGGTGTCTGGACGGGTAAATTTAACTCTCAATTCCCACCAAGAAGAGGAATTAACCAAAGGCTCAGCGAGCCATGCCGGAACCACACTAGGGCCTGAAGCAATCCTGCGGTGTTGCGGCCAGCTCACAAGAAAGCGAGTTGAAGAAAGGAGCTCAGGGGCCCTGTAATTCACACACCTGCAGAGTTCTAAATGACAGCTATCGTCCAAAAATATATTGAAGTAAGGCTGCCAAGAGGACTTGAAAGCGGGGCAGAATTGCAGAAAACCGATTTCAGGAGGTAGACTGGAATTGCATGTAAAGCATAGGAAAAGAGGCAGAACGTCCACAATGATGCACTTGGCCAAAAAGGGCGTATGCGTTTTTTCCTGAATATATTCAGGAAAAAACGCATACGCCCTTTTTGGCCAACCAAGCAAGCTTGCAAAGGAAATCTGCACTACAATGAAGTCTCACTGCCCCCCGGTCAAAAGGGCCATCTGAAAAAAGTGTAAAATCCAGAAAGGCAGGACAGGCCATGGAGAACTGGGAGCCTTGTTATGCTGATGGGCGGGATGTAAATTGCCAACAGCCACTCTGGAGAAGTGTATGGTGTTTCCTGAAACATCTAAAAAACAAAGCAACAGAGCCTAGGGCACTTCCACTTACGGTCCTATAGATTAGGGAAATTAAAATCAAAAAGACACAGGCACCCCAAAGTTTGGGACGGCTCTGTTTACAAGAACCTCGTTTACGGTACAAGTTCAATATCACAGAAAGCGAAAAATGGATAAAGAAGTTGTGGTACTTACGTACAATGCAATATCACTCAGCAATGAAATCTATGTCATCAGGCCAGTAGCAGCATAATGAGTGGATTCAGGTACGATGATTCTAAGTGAAATAAGTCACACAGAAAAAGAAACATCATAAGATATCACTAATACACGGAATGTAAACTTGGCTACACAGGAACTGAATTACAAAACAGAATAAGGTCTCAAATGTAGAAAACCAACTTATGCTTGCTTAAGGGGAAAGGTGAGTTGAGGTGCTGCATAAAACCAGAGATTGAAATTAGCACAGATACCTTTCCATAAGCCAAATACGTAATAGACAAGAGCTACTGCTTGCTCAACGAAGTGGACTCAACACCCCATATTAAACGCCTAAGAATATACCTGACTAGTAAGAATCTTAAAACCTATGGATTTATACGTCTCCGAAAGAGAATCAAGCGTGTGTACAGCGGCATAAACGCAGCAGTGATAGGATTGGTGAGGTTCGGTGAGCAAATGCAGACCCTTTGAAGTCATATTGCATGGTACCCTTTCCATGGTTCTCAACTCTCCAGGTTTAAGGGATTCTTCCTTCAGCTAAAACATGCATGTGGAACCCAGAGTATGATCCACCGTGTGATCGGGAAACGTGTTCAAATGTGTCTCAGTTTTCGTCCCCTGGTACTCGGGTGCAACATTCCAGGCACTTTACTAACACTCTCCCCACTTGGAGAGTCAGTGCCTTTAACCGCCTGTTTGGCCCAGTTTGCAATTTCTGCGGAAAATGAACAGGAATAGGGAGAACCAATGAGAGACTAGCTGGAGGTGTCTGGACGGGTAAATTTAACTCTCATTTCCCACCAAGAAGAGGAATTAACCAAAGGCTCAGCGAGCCATGCCGGAACCACACTAGGGCCTGAAGCAATCCTGCGGTGTTGCGGCCAGCTCACAAGAAAGCGAGTTGAAGAAAGGAGCTCAGGGGCCCTGTAATTCACACACCTGTAGAGTTATAAATGACAGCTATCATCCAAAAATATATTGAAGTAAGGCTGCCAAGAGGACTTGAAAGCGGGGCAGAATTGCAGGAAACCGATTTCAGGAGGTAGACTGGAATTGCATGTAAAGCATAGGAAAAGAGGCAGAACGTCCACAATGATGCACTTGGCCAAAAAGGGCGTATGCGTTTTTTCCCAGGAAAAAACGCATACGCCCTTTTTGGCCAACCAAGCAAGCTTGCAAAGGAAATCTGCACTACAATGAAGTCTCACTGCCCCCCGGTCAAAAGGGCCATCTGAAAAAAGTGTAAAATCCAGAAAGGCAGGACAGGCCATGGAGAACTGGGAGCCTTCTTATGCTGATGGGCGTGATGTAAATTGCCAACAGCCACTCTGGAGAAGTGTATGGTGTTTCCTGAAACATCTAAAAAACAAAGCAACAGAGCCTAGGGCACTTCCACTTATGGTCCTATAGCTTAGGGAAATTAAAATAAAGACACAGCCACCCCAAAGTTTGGGACAGCTCTGTTTACAAGAACCTCGTTTACGGTACAAGTTCAATATCGCAGAAAGCAAAAAATGGATAAAGAATTTGTGGTACTTACGTACAATGCAATATCACTCAGCAGTGAAATCTATGTCATCAGGCCAGTAGCAGCATAATGAGTGGATTCAGGTACGATGATTCTAAGTGAAATAAGTCACACAGAAAAAGAAACATCATAAGATATCACTAATACATGGAATGTAAACTTGGCTACACAGGAACTGAATTACAAAACAGAATAGGGTCTCAAATGTAGAAAACCAACTTATGCTTGCTTAAGGGGAAAGGTGAGTTGGGGTGCTGCATAAAACCAGAGATTGAAATTAGCACAGATACCTTTCCATAAGCCAAATATGTAATAGACAAGAACTACTGCTTTCTCAACGAAGTGGACTCAACACCCCATATTAAACGCCTAAGAATATACCTGACTAGTAAGAATCTTAAAACCTATGGATTTATATGTCTCCGAAAGAGAATCAAGCATGTGTACAGCGGCATAAACGCAGCAGTGATAGGATTGGTGAGGTTCGGTGAGCAAATGCAGACCCTTTGAAGTCATATTGCATGGTACCCATTCCATGGTTCTCAACTCTCCAGGTTTAAGGGATTCTTCCTTCAGCTAAAACATGCATGTGGAACCCAGAGTATGATCCACCGTGTGATCGGGAAATGTGTTCAAATGTGTCTCAGTTTTCGTCCCCTGGTACTCGGGTGCAACATTCCAGACGCTTTACTAACACTCTCCCCACTTGGAGAGTCAGTGCCTTTAACGTCCTGTTTGGCCCAGTTTGCAATTTCTGCGGAAAATGAACAGGAATAGGGAGAACCAATGAGAGACTAGCTGGAGGTGTCTGGACGGGTAAATTTAACTCTCAATTCCCACCAAGAAGAGGAATTAACCAAAGGCTCAGCGAGCCATGCCGGAACCACACTAGGGCCTGAAGCAATCCTGCGGTGTTGCGGCCAGCTCACAAGAAAGCGAGTTGAAGAAAGGAGCTCAGGGGCCCTGTAATTCACACACCTGCAGAGTTCTAAATGACAGCTATCGTCCAAAAATATATTGAAGTAAGGCTGCCAAGAGGACTTGAAAGCGGGGCAGAATTGCAGGAAACCGATTTCAGGAGGTAGACTGGAATTGCATGTAAAGCATAGGAAAAGAGGCAGAACGTCCACAATGATGCACTTGGCCAAAAAGGGCGTATGCGTTTTTTCCTGAATATATTCCGGAAAAAACGCATACGCCCTTTTTGGCCAACCAAGCAAGCTTGCAAAGGAAATCTGCACTACAATGAAGTCTCACTGCCCCCCGGTCAAAAGGGCCATCTGAAAAAAGTGTAAAATCCAGAAAGGCAGGACAGGCCATGGAGAACTGGGAGCCTTGTTATGCTGATGGGCGTGATGTAAATTGCCAACAGCCACTCTGGAGAAGTGTATGGTGTTTCCTGAAACATCTAAAAAACAAAGCAACAGAGCCTAGGGCACTTCCACTTATGGTCCTATAGCTTAGGGAAATTAAAATCAAAAAGACACAGCCACCCCAAAGTTTGGGATGGCTCTGTTTACAAGAACCTCGTTTACGGTACAAGTTCAATATCGCAGAAAGCGAAAAATGGATAAAGAAGTTGTGGGACTTACGTACAATGCAATATCATTCAGCAATGAAATCTATGTCATCATGCCAGTAGCAGCATAATGAGTGGATTCAGGTACGATGATTCTAAGTGAAATATGTCACACAGAAAAAGAAACATCATAAGATATCACTAATACACGGAATGTAAAGTTGGCTACACAGGAACTGAATTACAAAACAGAATAGGGTCTCAAATGTAGAAAACCAACTTATGCTTGCTTAAGGGGAAAGGTGAGTTGGGGTGCTGCATAAAACCAAAGATGGAAATTAGCACAGATACCTTTCCATAAGTCAAATATGTAATAGACAAGAGCTACTGCTTTCTCAACGAAGTGGACTCAACACCCCATATTAAACGCCTAAGAATATACCTGACTAGTAAGAATCTTAAAACCTATGGATTTATACGTCTCCGAAAGAGAATCAAGCGTGTGTACAGCGGCATAAACGCAGCAGTGATAGGATTGTTGAGGTTCGGTGAGCAAATGCAGACCCTTTGAAGTCATATTGCATGGTACCCTTTCCATGGTTCTCAACTCTACAGGTTTAAGGGATTCTTCCTTCAGCTAAAACATGCATGTGGAACCCAGAGTATGATCCACCGTGTGATCGGGAAACGTGTTCAAATGTGTCTCAGTTTTCGTCCCCTGGTACTCGGGTGCAACATTCCAGACGCTTTACTAACAATCTCCCCACTTGGAGAGTCAGTGCCTTTAACCTCCTGTTTGGCCCAGTTTGCAATTTCTGCGGAAAATGAACAGGAATAGGGAGAACCAATGAGAGACTAGCTGGAGGTGTCTGGACGGGTAAATTTAACTCTCATTTCCCACCAAGAAGAGGAATTAACCAAAGGCTCAGCGAGCCATCCCGGAACCACACTAGGGCCTGAAGCAATCCTGCGGTGTTGCGGCCAGCTCACAAGAAAGCGAGTTGAAGAAAGGAGCTCAGGGGCCCTGTAATTCACACACCTGCAGAGTTCTAAATGACAGCTATCGTCCAAAAATATATTGAAGTAAGGCTGCCAAGAGGACTTGAAAGCGGGGCAGAATTGCAGGAAACCGATTTCAGGAGGTAGACTGGAATTGCATGTAAAGCATAGGAAAAGAGGCAGAACGTCCACAATGATGCACTTGGCCAAAAAGGGCGTATGCGTTTTTTCCTGAATATATTCCGGAAAAAACGCATACGCCCTTTTTGGCCAACCAAGCAAGCTTGCAAAGGAAATCTGCACTACAATGAAGTCTCACTGCCCCCCGGTCAAAAGGGCCATCTGAAAAAAGTGTAAAATCCAGAAAGGCAGGACAGGCCATGGAGAACTGGGAGCCTTGTTATGCTGATGGGCGTGATGTAAATTGCCAACAGCCACTCTGGAGAAGTGTATGGTGTTTCCTGAAACATCTAAAAAACAAAGCAACAGAGCCTAGGGCACTTCCACTTATGGTCCTATAGCTTAGGGAAATTAAAATCAAAAAGACACAGCCACCCCAAAGTTTGGGATGGCTCTGTTTACAAGAACCTCGTTTACGGTACAAGTTCAATATCGCAGAAAGCGAAAAATGGATAAAGAAGTTGTGGGACTTACGTACAATGCAATATCATTCAGCAATGAAATCTATGTCATCATGCCCGTAGCAGCATAATGAGTGGATTCAGGTACGATGATTCTAAGTGAAATATGTCACACAGAAAAAGAAACATCATAAGATATCACTAATACACGGAATGTAAAGTTGGCTACACAGGAACTGAATTACAAAACAGAATAGGGTCTCAAATGTAGAAAACCAACTTATGCTTGCTTAAGGGGAAAGGTGAGTTGGGGTGCTGCATAAAACCAGAGATTGAAATTAGCACAGATACCTTTCCATAAGCCAAATATGTAATAGACAAGAGCTACTGCTTGCTCAACGAAGTGGACTCAACACCCCATATTAAACGCCTAAGAATATACCTGACTAGTAAGAATCTTAAAACCTATGGATTTATATGTCTCCGAAAGAGAAGGAAGTGTGTGTACAGTGGCATAAACGTAGCAGAGAAAGGGTTGGTGATGTTCGGTGAGCAAATGCAGACCCTTTGAAGTCATATTGCATGGTACCCATTCCATGGTTCTCAACTCTCCAGGTTTAAGGGATTCTTCCTTCAGCTAAAACATGCATGTGGAACCCAGAGTATGATCCTCCGTGTGATCGGGAAACGTGTTCAAATGTGTCTCAGTTTTCATCCCCTGGTACTCGGGTGCAACATTCCAGACGCTTTACGAACACTCTCCCCACTTGGAGAGTCAGTGCCTTTAACCTCCTGTTTGGCCCAGTTTGCAATTTCTGCGGAAAATGAACAGGAATAGGGAGAACCAATGAGAGACTAGCTGGAGGTGTCTGGACGGGCATATTTAACTCTCATTTCCCACCAAGAAGAGCAATTAAGCAAGGGCTCAGCGAGCCATGCCCGAACCACACTAGGGCTTGAAGCAATCGTGCGGTGTTGCGGCCAGCTCACAAGAAAGCGAGTTGAAGAAAGGAGCTCAGGGGCCCTGTAATTCACAAACCTGCAGAGTTATACATGACAGCTATCGTCCAAAAATATATTGAAGTAAGGCTGCCAAGAGGACTTGAAAGCGGGGCAGAATTGCAGGAAACCGATTTCAGGAGGTAGACTGGAATTGCATGTAAAGCATAGGAAAAGAGGCAGAACGTCCACAATGATGCACTTGGCCAAAAAGGGCGTATGCGTTTTTTCCTGAATATATTCAGGAAAAAACGCATACGCCCTTTTTGGCCAACCAAGCAAGCTTGCAAAGGAAATCTACACTACAATGAAGTCTCACTGCCCCCCGGTCAAAAGGGCCATCTGAAAAAAGTGTAAAATCCAGAAAGTCAGGACAGTCCATGGAGAACTGGGAGCCTTGTTATGCTGATGGGCGTGATGTAAATTGCCAACAGCCACTCTGGAGAAGTGTATGGTGTTTCCTGAAACATCTAAAAAACAAAGCAACAGAGCCTAGGGCACTTCCACTTATGGTGCTATAGCTTAGGGAAATTAAAATCAAAAAGACACAGCTACCCCAAAGTTTGGGACGGCTCTGTTTACAAGAACCTCGTTTACGGTACAAGTTCAATATCGCAGAAAGCGAAAAATGGATAAAGAAGTTCTGGTACTTACGTACAATGCAATATCACTCAGCAATGAAATCTATGTCATCAGGCCAGTAGCAGCATAATGAGTGGATTGAGGTACGATGATTCTAAGTGAAATAAGTCACACAGAAAAAGAAACATCATAAGATATCACTAATACACAGAATGTAAACTTGGCTACACAGGAACTGAATTACAAAACAGAATAGGGTCTCAAATGTAGAAAACCAACTTATGCTTGCTTAAGGGGAAAGGTGAGTTGGGGTGCTGCATAAAACCAGAGATTGAAATTAGCACAGATACCTTTCCATAAGACAAATATGTAATAGAAAAGAGCTAATCCCTGCTCAACGAAGTGGACTCAACACCCCATATTAAACGCCTAAGAATATACCTGACTAGTAAGAATCTTAAAACCTATGGATTTATATGTCTCCGAAAGAGAATCAAGCGTGTGTACAGCGGCATAAACGCAGCAGTGAAAGGATTGGTGAGGTTCGGTGAGCAAATGCAGACCCTTTGAAGTCATATTGCATGGTACCCATTCCATGGTTCTCAACTCTCCAGGTTTAAGGGATTCTTCCTTCAGCTAAAACATGCATGTGGAACCCAGAGTATGATCCACCGTGTGATCGGGAAATGTGTTCAAATGTGTCTCAGATTTCGTCCCCTGGTACTCGGGTGCAACATTCCAGACGCTTTACTAACACTCTCCCCACTTGCAGAGTCAGTGCCTTTAATCTGCTGTTGGGCCCAGTTTGCAATTTTGGAGGAAAATGAACAGGAATAGGGAGAACCAATGAGAGACTAGCTGGAGGTGTCTGGATGGGCAAATTTAACTCTCATTTCTCACCAGGAAGAGGAATTAACCAAAGGCTCAGCATGCCATGCCAGTATCACACTAGGGCCTGAAGCAATCCTGCGGTGTTGCGGCCAGCTCACAAGAAAGCGAGTTGAAGAAAGGAGCTCAGGGGCACTGTAATTCACAAACCTGCAGAGATATAAATGACAGCTATCGTCCAAAAATATATTGAAGTAAGGCTGCCAAGAGGACTTGAAAGCGGGGCAGAATTGCAGGAAACCGATTTCAGGAGGTAGACTGGAATTGCATGTAAAGCATAGGAAAAGAGGCAGAACGTCCACAATGATGCACTTGGCCAAAAAGGGCGTATGCGTTTTTTCCTGAATATATTCAGGAAAAAACGCATACGCCCTTTTTGGCCACCCAAGCAAGCTTGCAAAGAAATCTGCACTACAATGAAGTCTCACTGCCCCCCGGTCAAAAGGGCCATCTGAAAAAAGTGTAAAATCCAGAAAGGCAGGACAGGCCATGGAGAACTGGGAGCCTTGTTATGCTGATGGGCAGGATGTAAATTGCCAACAGCCACTCTGGAGAAGTGTATGGTGGTTCCTGAAATATCTAAAAAACAAAGCAACACAGCCTAGGGCACTTCCACTTATGGTCCTATAGCTTAGGGAAATTAAAATCAAAAAGACACAGCCACCCCAATGTTTGGGACGGCTCTGTTTACAAGAACCTCGTTTACGGTACAAGTTCAATATCGCAGAAGGCGAAAAATGGATAAAGAAGTTGTGGTACTTACGTACAATGCAATATCACTCAGCAATGAAATGTATGTCATCAGGCCAGTAGCAGCATAATGAGTGGATTCAGGTACGATGATTCTAAGTGAAATAAGTCACACAGAAATAGAAGCATCATAAGATATCACTAATACACGGAAGGTAAACTTGGCTACACAGGAACTGAATTACAAAACAGAATAGGGTCTCAAATGTAGAAAACCAACTTATGCTTGCTTAAGGGGAAAGGTGAGTTGGGGTGCTGCATAAAACCAGAGATTGAAATTAGCACAGATACCTTTCCATAAGCCAAATACGTAATAGACAAGAGCTACTGCTTGCTCAATGAAGTGGACTCAACACCCCATATTAAACGCCTAAGAATATACCTGACTAGTAAGAATCTTAAAACCTATGGATTGATATGTCTCCGAAAGAGAATCAAGCGTGTGTACAGCGGCATAAACGCAGCAGTGATAGGAATGGTGAGGTTCGGTGAGCAAATGCAGACCCTTTGAATTCATATTGCATGGTACCCATTCCATGGGTCTCAACTCTCCAGGTTTAAGGTATTCTTCCTTCAGCTAAAACATGCATGTGGAACCCAGAGTATGATCCACCGTGTGATCGGGAAACGTGTTCAAATGTGTCTCAGTTTTCATCCCCTGGTACTCGGGTGCAACATTCCAGACGCTTTACTAACACTCTCCCCACTTGGAAAGTCAGTGCCTTTAACCTCCTGTTTGGCCCAGTTTGCAATTTTTGTGGAAAATGAACAGGAATAGGGAGAACCAATGAGAGACAAGCTGGAGGTGTCTGGCCGGGCAAATTTAACTCTCATTTCCCACCAGGAGGAGGAATTAACCAAAGGCTCAGCGAGCCATACCGGAACCACACTAGGTCCTGAAGCAATCCTGCGGTGTTGCGGCCAGCTCACAAGAAAGCGAGTTGAAGAAAGGAGCTCAGGGGCACTGTAATTCACAAACCTGCAGAGTTATAAATGACAGCTATCATCCACAAATATATTGAAGTAAGGCTGCCAAGAGGACTTGAAAGCGGGGCAGAATTGCAGGAAACCGATTTCAGGAGGTAGACTGGAATTGCATGTAAAGCATAGGAAAAGAGGCAGAACGTCCACAATGATGCACTTGGCCAAAAAGGGCGTATGCGTTTTTTCCTGAATATATTCAGGAAAAAGCGCATACGCCCTTTTTGGGCAACCAAGCAAGCTTGCAAAGGAAATCTGCACTACAATGAAGTCTCACTGCCCCCCGGTCAAAAGGGCCATCTGAAAAGAGTGTAAAATCCAGAAAGGCAGGACAGGCCATGGAGAAGTGGGAGCCTAGTTAGGCTGATGGGCGGGATGTAAATTGCCAACAGCCACTCTGGAGAAGTGTATGGTGTTTCCTGAAACATCTAAAAAACAAAGCAACAGAGCCTAGGGCACTTCCACTTATGGTCTTATAGCTTAGGGAAATTAAAATCAAAAAGACACAGCCACCCCAAAGTTTGGGACGGCTCTGTTTACAAGAACCTCGTTTACGGTACAAGTTCAATATCGGAGAAAGTGAAAAATGGATAAAGAAGTTGTGGTACTTACGTACAATGCAATATCACTCAGCAATGAAATGTATGTCATCAGGCCAGTAGCACCATAATGAGTGGATTCAGGTACGATGATTCTAAGTGAAATAAGTCACACAGAAAAAGAAACATCATAAGATATCACTAATACACGGAATGTAAACTTGGCTACACAGGAACTGAATTACAAAACAGAATAGGGTCTCAAATGTAGAAAACCAACTTATGCTTGCTTAAGGGGAAAGGTGAGTTGGGGTGCTGCATAAAACCAGAGTTTGAAATTACCACAGATACATTTCCATAAGCCAAATATGTAATAGACAAGAGCTACTGCTTGCTCCACGAAGTGGACTCAACACCCCATATTAAACGCCTAAGAATATACCTGACTAGTAAGAATCTTAAAACCTATGGATTTATATGTCTCCGAAAGAGAATCAAGTGTGTGTACAGCGGCATAAACGCAGCAGAGAAAGGATTGGTGAGGTTCGGTGAGCAAATGCAGACCCTTTGAAGTCATATTGCATGGTACCCATTCCATGGTTCTCAACTCTCCAGGTTTAAGGGATTCTTCCTTCAGCTAAAACATGCATGTGGAACCCAGAGTATGATCCACCGTGTGATCGGGAAACGTGTTCAAATGTGTCTCAGTTTTCGTCCCCTGGTACTCGGGTGCAACATTCCAGACGCTTTACTAACACTCTCCCCACTTGGAGAGTCAGTGCCTTTAACCTCCTGTTTGGCCCAGTTTGCAATTTCTGCGGAAAATGAACAGGAATAGGGAGAACCAATGAGAGACTAGCTGGAGGTGTCTGGACGGGCAAATTTAACTCTCATTTCCCACCAGGAAGAGGAATTAACCTAAGGCTCAGCATGCCATGCCAGGACCACACTAGGGCCTGAAGCAATCCTGCAGTGTTGCGTCCAGCTCACAAGAAAGCGAGTTGAAGAAAGGAGCTCAGGGGCACTGTAATTCACAAACCTGCAGAGTTATAAATGACAGCTATCGTCCAAAAATATATTGAAGTAAGGCTGCCAAGAGGACTTGAAAGTGGGGCAGAATTGCAGGAAACCGATTTCAGGAGGTAGACTGGAATTCCATGTAAAGCATAGGAAAAGAAGCAGAACGTCCACAATGATGCACTTGGCCAAAAAGGGCGTATGCGTTTTTTCCTGAATATATTCAGGAAAAAACACATACGCCCTTTTTGGCCAACCAAGCAAGCTTGCAAAGGAAATCTGCACTACAATGAAGTCTCACTGCCCCCCGGTCAAAAGGGCCATCTGAAAAAAGTGTAAAATCTAGAAAGGTAGGACAGGCCATGGAGAACTGGGAGCCTTGTTATGCTGATGGGCGGGATGTAAATTGCCAACAGCCACTCTGGAGAAGTGTATGGTGTTTCCTGAAACATCTAAAAAACAAAGCAACAGAGCCAAGGGCACTTCCACTTATGGTCCTATAGCTTAGGGAAATTAAAATCAAAAAGACACAGCTACCCCAAAGTTTGGGACGGCTGTGTTTACAAGAACCTCGTTTACAGTACAAGTTCAATATCGCAGAAAGCTAAAAATGGATAAGGAAGTTGTGGTACTAACGTACACTGCAATGTCACTCAGCAATGAAATCTCTGTCATCAGGCCCATAGCAGCATAATGAGTGGATTCAGGTATGATGATTCTAAGTGAAATATGTCACACAGAAAAAGAAACATCATAAGATATCACTAATACACGGAATGTAAACTTGGCTACACAGGAACTGAATTACAAAACAGAATAGGGTCTCAAATGTAGAAAACCAACTTATGCTTTCTTAAGGGGAAAGGTGAGTTGGGGTGCTGCATAAAACCAGAGATTAAAATTAGCACAGATACCTTTCCATAAGCCAAATATGTAATAGACAAGAGCTACTGCTTGCTCAACGAAGTAGACTCAACACCCCATATTAAACGCCTAAGAATATACCTGACTAGTAAGAATCTTAAAACCTATGGATTTATATGTCTCCGAAAGAGAATCAAGCGTGTGTACAGCGGCATAAACGCAGCAGTGATAGGATTGGTGAGGTTCGGTGAGCAAATGCAGACCCTTTGAAGTCATATTGCATGGTTCCCCTTCCATGGTTCTCAACTCTCCAGGTTTAAGGGATTTTTCTTTCAGCTAAAACATGCATGTGGAACCCAGAGTATGATCCACCGTGTGATCGGGAAACGTGTTCAAATGTGTCTCAGTTTTCGTCCCCTGGTACTCGGGTGCAACATTCCAGACGCTTTACTAACACTCTCCCCACTTGGAGAGTCAGTGCCTTTAACCTCCTGTTTGGCCCAGTTGGCAATTTCTGCGTAAAATGAACAGGAATAGGGAGAACCAATGAGAGACTAGCTGGAGGAGTCTGGACGGGCAAATTTAACTCTCATTTCCCACCAGGAAGAGGAATTAACCAAACGCTCAGCGAGCCATGCCAGAACCACACTAGGGCCTGAAGCAATCCTGCGGTGTTGCGGCCAGCTCACAAGAAAGCGTGTTGAAGAAAGGAGCTCAGGGGCACTGTAATTCACAAACCTGCAGAGTTATAAATGACAGGTATCATCCAAAATTATACTGAAGTAAGGCTGCGAAGAGGACTTGAAAACGGTGCAGAATTGCTGGAAACCGATTTCAGAAGGTACACGGGAGTCGCTCTTAAAGCATAGGAAAAGAGACAGAACTTGGAAAATAATGCACTTGGCAAAAGAGGGCATATGTGTTTTATCCAGAGCTCTCATAACCGAGGGGAGGAGATTCCTAGCAGGCTCCAACTGCCACCTGAAGGCTCACGTTGTCAAGGCAACGTGAGCAAGCCAGGCAGGAGTTACCTCACAGCAGAGGTCCCAGCTCACAGAAGGGTGAGAAAATCAGCCAACATCAGACTCTCACCAGAGGGCCCACATCACCAAGGGGATGGGAACCAGGCAGGAGTGTCTTCACACCAGTGGGGCCACATCATCGAAAGGTGAGGTACTCAGCACATGTGTCCTCAAACCAGAGGACCCACATCACCAAGGGCCTCGGAGTGAGGCAGGCAGGAGTAGCCTCACAACACTGGGCCCATAGAACAAAAAAGTGAGGAATCCAGCAGTTGGAACCTCCCAGCAGGCGGCCCAGAGCACCGAGGCTATGGGATCCAGGCCACAGTGAACTCACAGAAGAGGGCCCATGTCATGAAACTGAGCAACCCAGCCATTGGGACCTCAGAGCAGGAGGCCCACATCCCCATGGGGATATAAATCTGGTAGGAGTGTCCTCGCACCACTGAGAACGTATCAGAAAATTTTGGGAGACCAGCAGTTAGGGCCTGACGCCAGAGGACCCTCATCACCAAGGGAAGGAGGCTCCCAGCAGGCTCCAACTGCCACCAGAGGGCTGACGTCGCCAAGGTGATGTGTGCCAACCAGGCACGAATGACCTCACAGCAGAGGGCCCACCTCAGAGAAGTGTGATGAACCCAGTCAGGATCACACTCGCACCAGAGGGCCCACATCACCAAATGGATTCGAACCAGGCAGGAGTGTCCTCACATGAGTAGGGCCACATCATCTAAAGCTGAGGAACCCAGAACATGTGGCTTCAAACCATAGGACACCCATCATCAAGGGGCTGGGAGTGAGGCAGGCAGGAGGAGCCTCACAAAAGAGGGCCCAAAAATAAGAAAGGTGAGGAGTGACCTCACAGCAGAGGGCCCACCTCACAGAAGGGTGAGGAACACAGCCAGGATCAGACTCTCACCAGAGGGTCCACATCACCAAGGGGATGGGAACAAGGCAGGAGTGTCCCCAAACCAGTGGGACAACATCATCGAAAGGTGAGGATCCCAGCACATGTAGCCTCAAACCAGAGGAACCACATCACTAAGGGGTTTGGAACGAGGCTGGCAGGACCAGCCTCACAACACAGGGTCCATAGAATATAAAAGTTGAGGAATCCAGCAGTTGGAACCTCCCAGCAAGTGGCCCAGAGCACCGAGGCTATGAGATCCAGGCCGCAGTGAACTCACAACAGACGGCCCACATCATGAACCTGTGAGCAGCCCAGCCGTTGGGACCTCAGAACAGAAGGCCCACATCCCCATTGGGATGGGAACCTGGCAGGAGTGGCCTCGCACCACTTAGCACATATCAGAAAATGTTAGGAGCCCAGCAGTTAGGGCCTGACGCCAGGGGGCCCTCATAACTGAGGGGAGGAGACTCCCAGCAGGTTCCAACTGCCAACAGAGGGCCCACGTCTACAAGGAGGCATGCGTCAGCCAGGCAGTAGTGACCTCACAGCAGAGGGCCTATCTCACAGAAGGGTGAGGAACCGAGGCAGGATGAGACTCTCGCCAGAGGGCCCACAACACCAAGGGGATGGAAACCAGTCAGGACTGTCCTCCCACCAGTGGGGCCACATCATCGAAAGGTGAGGAACCCAGCACATGCGGCCTCATATCAGAGGACATACATCACAAAGGGGATGGGAGTGAGGCAGGTAGGAGTAGCCTAAATACAGAGGGCCCAAAGAATAAAAAAGGTGAGGAATCCAGCATTTGGAACCTCCCAGCAGGCGGCCGAGAGCACAGAAGCTATGGGATGCAGGCAGGAGTGAACTAACACCAGAGAGCCCACATCATGAAACTGTGAGCAACCCAGGCGTTGGGACCTCAGAGCAGAAAGCCCACATCCCCATGGGGATGGGAACCTGACAGGAGTGTCCTGGCATCACTGGGCTCACATCAGAAAACGTGGGGAGCCCAGCAGTTATGGCCTGATGCTAGAGGGCCGTCATCACCGAGGGCAGGAGGCTCCCAGCAGGTTCCATGTGCCAACAGAGGGCCCACGTCGCCAAGGTGATGTGTGCAAGTCAGGCAGGATTGACCTCACAGCAGAGGGCCTACCTCACAGAAGAGTGAGGAACCCAGCCAGGATAAGACTGTCACCAGAAGGCCCACATCACCAAGGGGATGGGAACCAGGCAGGAGTGTCCTCACACCAGTGGGGCCACATCATTGAAAGTTGCGGAACCCAGCACATGTGGCCTCAAACCAGAGGACCCACATCACGAAGGGGTTGCGAGTGAGGCAGGCAGGAGGAGCATCGCAACACAGGACCCATAGAATACAAAAGTTGAGGAATCGAGCAGTTGGAACCTCCCAGCAGGCGGCCCAGAGCACAGAGGCTATGGCATCCAGGCCAGAGTGAACTAACCGCAGAGAGCCCACATCATGAAACTGTGAACAACCCAGCCGTTGGGACTTCAGAGCAGAAGACCCACATCCCAATGGGGATGTGAACCTGGATAGAGTGTCTTCGAACCACTGGGCGCACATCACAAAATGTGGGGAGACCAGCAGTTAGGGCCTGACGCCAGAGGGCCCTCATCACCAAGGGGAGGAGGCTCCCAGCAGGCTCCAAGTGCCACCGAAGGCTCATGTCCACAAGGCGAGGTGAGCAAGCCAAGCAGGAGTGACCTCACAGCAGACGGCCCACCTCACAGAAGGGTGAGGAACCCAGCCAGGATCAGACTCTCAACAGAGGGCCCACATCACCAAGGGGATGTGAACCAGGCAGGAGTCTCCTAAGACCATTGGTCCCACATCATCGAAAGGTGAGGAACCCAGCACATGTGGCCTCAAACCAGACGACACACATCACGAAGGGGCTGGGAGTGAGGCAGGCAGGAGGATCCTCACAACAGAGGGCCTAAAAAATTAAAAAAGTGAGGAATCCAGCAGTTGGAACCTCCCAGCAGGCGGCCAAGAGCACAGAGGCTATGGGATCCAGGCCACAGTGAACTAACACCAGAGAGCCCACATCATGAAATTGTGATCAACCCAGCCGTTGGAACCTCAGAGCAGAAGGCCCACATCCCCATGGAGATGGGAACCTAAGAGGAGTGCCCGAGCATCACTGGGCTCACTAAGAAAAGTTGGGGAGCCCAGCAGTTAGGGCCTGACGTCAGAGGGCCCTCATCACAGAGGTGAGGAGGCTCCCAGCAGGGTCCAAGTGCCACCAGAGGGCTCATGTTAACAAGGCGAGGTGAGCAAGCCAGGCAAGAGTTACCTGATAGTAGAGGGCCCACCTCACAGATGGGTGAGGAACCCAGCCAGGATCAGACTCTCACCAGAGGGCCCACATCACAAAGGGGATGGGAACCAGTCAGGATTATCCTCACACCAGTGGGGCCTCATCATCTTAAGGTGAGGAACCCAGCACATGTGTCCTCAAACCAGAGGACCCACATCACCAAGGGCCTTGGAGTGAGGCAGGCAGGAGTAGCCTCACAACACAGGGCACATAATATAAAAAACGTGAGGATTCCAGCATTTAGACCTTCCAGCAGGCGGCTCAGAACACCGAGGCTATGGGATCCAGGCCGCAGTGAACTCACAGCAGAGGGCCCACATCATAAAACTGTGAGCAACCCAGGCGTTGGGACCTCAGCGCAGAAGGCCCACATCCCCATGGGAATGGGAACCTGGCTGGAGTGTCCTCGCACCACTGGGCGCACATCAGAAAATGTGGGGAGCCCACCATTTAGGGCCTGATGCCAGAGGGCCGTCATCACCGAGAGGAGGAGGCACCCTGCACGCTCCAACTGCCACCAGAGGGCTCACGTCTCCAAGGTGACGTGTGCCAGCCAGGCAGGAGTGACCTCACAGCAGAGGGCCTACCTCACAGAACGTTGAGGAACCCAGCCAGGATTAGACTCTCGCCAGAGGGCCCACCTCACCAAGGGGATGGGAACCAGGCAGGAGTGTCCTCACACGAGTGGGGCCACATCATCGAAAGGTGAGGAACGCAGCACATGTGGCCTCAAGCCATAGGACAGTCATCACCAAGGGGCTGGCAGTGAGGCAGGCAGGAGGAGCCTCACAACAGAGGGCACATAGAATAAAAAAGTTGAGGAATCCAGCAGTTGGAACCTCCCAGCAGGCGGCTCAGAGCACCGATGATAAGGGATCCTTGCCGGAGTGAACTCACAGCAGAGGGCCCACATCATGGTACTGTGAGCAAGCCAGCCGTTTTGACCTCAGAGCAGAAGGCCCATATCCCCATGGGGATGGGAACCTGGCAAGAGTGTCCTCACTCACTTGGCACACATCAGAAAATGTGGGGAGCCCAGCAGTTATGGCCTAAGGCAAGAGGGCCCTCATCACTGAGGGGAGGAGGATCCCAGCACACTCCAACTGCCACCAGAGGGCCCACGTCGCCAAGGTGACGTGTGCCAGACAGGCATGAATGACCTCACAGCAGAGGGGCCACCTCACAGACGGGTGGGGAACCCAGCCAGGATCAGACTCTCACCTGAGGGCCCACATCAGCAAGGGGATGGGAACCAGTCAGGACTGTCTTCCCTCCAGTGGGGCCACATCATCGAAAGGTGCGGAACCCAGCACATGTGGCCTCAAATCAGAGGACACATATCACAAAGGGAATGGGAGTGAGGCAGGCAGGAGTAGCCTAAAAACAGAGGGCCCAAAGAATAAGAAAGGTGAGGAATCCAGCAGTTGGAACCTCCCAGCAGGTGGCCGAGAGCACAGAAGCTATGGGATGCAGGCAGGAGTGAACTAATAGCAGAGAGCCCACATCATGAAACTGTGAGCAACCCAGGCGTTGGTACCTCAGAGCAGAAGGCCCACATCCCAATGGGGAGGTGAACCTGGCTGGAGTGTCCTCGCACCACTGGGCGCACATCACAAAATGTGGGGAGACCAGCAGTTAGGGCCTGACGCCAGAGGGCCCTCATCACCGAGGGGAGGAGGCTCCCAGCAGGCTCCAAGTGCCACCAGAGGGCTCATGTCCACAAGGCGAGGTGAGCAAGCCAGGCAGGACTGACCTCACAGCAGACGGCCCACCTCACAGATGGGTGAGGAACCCAGCCAGGATCAGACTCTCAACAGAGGGCCCACATCACCAAGGGGATGTGAACCAGGCAGGAGTCTCCTAAGACCATTGGTCCCACATCATCGAAAGGTGAGGAACCCAGCACATGTGGCCTCAGACCAGACGACACACATCACGAAGGGGCTGGGAGTGAGGCAGGCAGGAGGATCCTCACAACAGAAGACCCAAAAAATTAAAAAAGTGAGGAATCCAGCAGTTGGAACCTCCCAACAGGTGACCAAGAGCACAGAGGCTATGGGATCCAGGCCTCTGTGAACTAACACCAGAGAGCCCACATCATGAAAATGTGAACAACCCAGCCGTTGGGACTTCAGAGCAGAAGGCCCACATCCCCATCGAGATGGGATCCTAAGAGGAGTGCCCAAGCATCATTGGGCTCACTAAGAAAAGTTGGTGAGCCCAGCAGTTAGGGCCTGACGCAAGAGGGCCCTCATCACCGAGGGGAGGAGATCCTCAGCACGCTCCTACTGCCACCACATGGCTGACTTCACCAAGGCAATGTGTGCCAGCCATGCAGGAGTGACCTATCAGCAGTGACCTCCCTCACAGAAGGGTGAGGAACACAGCCAGGAACAGACTCTCACCAGGGGGTCCACATAACCACGTAGATGAGAACCAGGCAGGAGTGTCCTCACACTAGTGGGGCCACATCATCGAAAGGTGAGGAACCCAGCAAAGGTGGCCACAAACCAGAGGACCCACATCACCAAGGGGTTGAGAGTGAGGTAGGTGTCTGGACGGGCATATTTAACACTCATTTCCCACCAGGAAGAGGAATTAACCAAAGGCTCAGCGTGCCCTGCCAGAAGCAGATTAGGGCCTGAAGCAGTCTTGCGGGTTTGCGGCCAGCTCACAAGAAAGCGAGTTGAAGAAAGGAGCTCAGGGGCCCTGTAATTCACAAACCTGCAGAGTTATAAATGACAGATAACGTCCAAAAATATATTGAAGTAAGGCTGCCAAGAGGACTTGAAAGCGGGGCAGAATTTCAGGAAACCGATTTCAGGAGGTAGACTGGATTTGCATTTAAAGCATAGGAAAAGAGGCAGAACATCGACAATGATGCACTTGGCAAAAAAAAGGGCGTATGAGTTTGTTCCTGAATATATTCAGGAAAAAACACATACGCCCTTTTTGGCAAACCAAGCAAGCTTGCAATGGAAATCCGAACTACTATGAAGTGTCACTTCCCCCCGGTCTAAAGGGCCATCTGAAAAAAGTGTAAAATCCAGAAAGGCAAGACAGGCCATGGGGAAAAAGGAGCCTTGTTATGCTGATGGGCGGGATGTAAATTGCCAACAGCCACTCTGGAGAAGTGTATGGTGTTTCCTGAAACATCTGAAAAACAAAGCAACAGAGTCTAGGGCATTTCCACTTATGGTCCTATAGCTTAGGGAAATTAAAATCAAAAAGACACAGCCACCCCAAAATTTGGGACGGCTCTGTTTACAAGAACCTCGTTTACGGTCCAAGTTCAATATCACAGAGAGCAAAAACTGGATAAAGAAGTTGTGGTACTTATGTACAATGCAATATCACTCAGCAATGAAATCTGTGTCACCAGGCCTGTACCAGCATAATGAGTGGATTGAGGCACGGTGATTCTAAGTGAAATAAGTAACACAGAAAAAGAAACATCATAAGGTATCACTAATGCACGGAATGTAAACTTGGCTACACATGAACTGAATTACAAAACAGAACAGGGTCTCAAGTTTAGAAAACCAACTTATGCTTGCTTAAGGGGAAAGGTGAGTTGGGGTGCTGCATAAAACCAGAGTTTGAAATTAGCACAGATACCGTTCCATAAGCCAAATATGTAATAGACAAGACCTACCCCTTGTTCATCGAAATGGACTCAACAATGAGGTATCACCTCACACCTGTTAGAATGGGCATCATCTGAAAATCTACAAACAACAAATGCTGGAAAGGGTGTGGAGAAAAGGAAGCCTCTTCCACTATTGTTGGGAATATAAATTGATACAGTCACTATGGAGAACAATATGGAGTTTCTTAAGAAACTAATAATAGAATTACCATATGATACAGCAATCCCAGTACTGGACATATACCCAGACAAAACCATAAATCAAAAAGAGACATTCACCGTAATGTTCATTGCATCACTATTTACAATATCGAGGTAATGGAAGCAACCTAAATGCCCACAGACAGACGAATGCATAAAGATGTGGTACATATATAAAATGGAATATTACTAAGCCATGAAAGGAATGAAATTGGGTCATTTGTAGAGACGTCGATGGATCTAGAGACTGTCATACAGAGTGAAGTAAGTCAGAAAGAGAAAAACAAATCTTGTATATTCATGCATATATGTGGAACCTAGAAAAACTGTACAGATTAACCGTTTTGCAAGGCATAAATAGAGCAACAGATGTAGACAACAATCGTATGGACAACAAGGGGGGAAAGCTCTTGGGGGTGGTGGTGGTGGGAGGAGTTGAGAGATTGGGATTGGCATGTAAACATTTATATGTATAAAATAGATAACCAATAAGAACCTGCTGTATAAAAATATAAAATAAAATTCAAAATTAAAAAGAAATAAAATTTAAAAAATAAAACAGAAAAAACAATTATTCCCTTCACATACATGTATTTATATGAATAAATTATTTCCATGCTTATATCTGTAAATACAAAAAAGAGGAATAAAATCTACCTTGAACCAAAAACAAAAAAGAGAAAAAAAAAACAGAACCCACCAGTTACTCAGAGGAAAACCGTATCAGGGCACTTGCTCCAGTTGTAAACAATTCTGAAGTTGGTCAGTGGTGGGGAATCGTCTCCCATTCAGCCAGCAGCCCCCACACAACAAGCGTCCTCATTGCAAAGCTGGGGCACCGTGCCGAGGCATCTGTGAGTAAACGTGAGCTGAGCCCCAGGCCAGTTGCTGCTGAACTGTTCCCACCCTTCCCAGGTAAAACACCTGAATATATACAAGGACTTGAAAGCCTAGAGGAAGGGCCATGGAGCCACACGAGTGACAGCATGCCAGCTGACTTGGTGCCTGCAGGCCAGCCAGGATGGTCCTGGCCCTGGGTGCTCTTCTGGAAGATTTCCATTTCCCTGCCTGAGATACCCGTCCTGTCCCTGCCCCCACTGCTTTTTTCCTTCCTCACCTCTGCCCAGGGAGCAATTCCAGCAGCAGGTATGGGTGACACATCCTCTTCTTTAGCAGGTGGCAGCCTGGCAACTGCTGCAGAAAGTCCAGCAGAGCCCCACTCACACTGGGCCACCCACAAAGCCGTGGCCTCTCACTCCCTCCCACCAGCCCAGCCCCGAGACTGCTGACAGGGCAGAGAAAATGGCGTCAGACACAGCTGCAGGGGCTCTTGCTGCCTGGAGTGGTATTTATATTGATCTCAACCCAGGCACACCTGGGGAGGGCTGGCCGGCACCGTAAGGCTGCCCAGGTCAGCCAATCGTCACCCCTCAGGGGCTCACAGTTGCAGAAAATGGAACTTGCTGAACCGGCCAGGTCCAAGGAACAGGTGTGGGCTCCTGAGAGTCAGGATAGACAAGGGGCTGCAGCTTTGGCTTGTTTTCTAATCATTTTATCTGGCCCATGAGTGGGAGACAACTTCAAGAAAACCCTCTCCTAATGAGAGGAACCCAGGAGTCAGGGAGAGGAGGGGTGGGTGGTGGTTGGAGACAGAGGCCTGGTGCCCCGGGTGCAGTGGAAGTCTCTGGAAGACCAGGTGGAGGGAGGCCACACAGAGTGATGCCCAGGGTCACAGACCTGTCGGAGCTGCTGTTTGTTAGTTCAAGTCCTGCTCTGAGGTGCTCTGTGTCAGCTCTGAGCGACAGGTGAGCTGGGGGTGCTCTTCAATGAGGGCTATGTGCACGGTTCCTGTGTGCCCAGCCCTGCCACGGTACCTGCAAGGGTAGCTCTGTATCCTGGGAGGGGCCTGACCACGAGAACCCCGTGGGCTGGCTTGGGGGTGGGGTACCTGCCCAGGAGAGCTCCATATCCTGGGATTGGCCTGACCACGAGAGCTCCATGGGCTGCTGGGGACCTGGTAAAGGATGTCAGGACAGTCAGTGAAGCCACCGAGGATATACCTCCAGTTGCTCCTAATTCCTACACCCTGCTGGTCATTCTACCAACCACCAGGACATGGTATTCTGTATTAGTCTTCAATGATGCCTTCTTTTGTATTCCATTAGTCCCAGAGTCACAAGAAATTTTGGCTTGTGAGTGGCAGGACTCAACATACAACTAAAACAATACTTCCGGGCCGTCTTGCCCCAAGGGTTCAAAAATTCCCACACCATCTTTGGGGAAAGCTTAGCTAAAGACCGAAAAGTTCTACCTCTGGAAAAGGAAACCCTCCTTCAATATGCAGACGACATTCTGATCGCCAGCCCTACTAAGGAGGCCTCTGAACTACCAAGCCAATAAAGGATAGAAGTTGTCCAAGAAAAAGCTCAAATATCACAGACTGCGGTGACCTGCCTGGGCTTCATTCTCACACAAGGTCGGAGAAGCCCATCCCAGGAAAGGGAAGAAACCATTTGCAGCCTTACCCCTTTCTAAAACGAGAAGACAGCTTAGGGGTTCCTGGGGAGGCCAGGGTTTGCTGCTTCTGGATCCCTAACTACAGTCTACTAGCTGGGCCTCTATATGAAACACTGAAAGGAAAAGATGATGATCCTTTTGAACAGAATCCAGAAGTGGCCTTTCAAGAATGGAAAGAGCAGTCAATTCAGACCCTTGCCCTGGAACTCCCTAATTGAGCTAAACCCTTTGACCTTTCCATTCCCGGTGAAAGGTGAATCGCCATTGGAGAATTAGTGCAAAAACTGGGACCACTTGAAATGGAACAACGCAAGAATGCCATCCAGGTAGGATAAACTACAGTCACCAAGGGGCTTGGCCCACTGCCACATCTGGCCAAGATACTGGCGGTATCTAAAAACCTGGAAATCAGCAGCCCAAAAGGCCACCTCCCTCCTAAGGGAAAAGGACCCCACGTGGTGATCCTAATCACCAACCATGCCCTGAAGTTGCAGGGTTCGCTCCGTGGGCACACCGACCTCGAGTGAGGAGGCCCTCCAACTCCAACATCCAGAGAGATAACCGGGGGCAGCAGGGCACCATGACGACTCGTGTGAACATCACTTGACCTGGAGTTTCTCTCATAAAACAACAATAGTGTGTCCCGAAGGAGTAGACTACTGCTTGCAGGACTTACTGCACCCGGAGGGGAGCTAATAATCTTGGCGGGGGAACCGTATATCACACTGTCACCATAGAAAAGCCTACAGACACCGTGATGATGGTGGCCAATAAGACCGGCTGGACTCCTGTTTACTTCAAAAGGCTGTTGACTCAGTGGCCATCATGGTCCTTGATCACCACTGACCCTGGACTGTCTGGGAGTTGAGCGGGCAGGGCTCTGACACCTGGTGCTGTTTTTACGTTAATTCAGGGACCTAATTGAAGAAAGAGCAGACTACTGGACAGAGCATCTAGGCTGGCAGAAACGGTCAGCCTAAGGTGGCCGAACAAATGTGGGGCGGGGTGAAACCGGCCCCCACAGCGTCTCTGCACATCTCTTTCCTGGACCCTTAAAGGTCATTAGAATCTATAACACTTCCAATGCTGGTGCTCAGGCGGACGAGCAGGGAGGCAGGGGTCCTGGGGCCAATCAACGTCACCTGGAGGCTGCTGGGGAGAAGTTCTGACCCTCGTCCCCTGGTATGAGGGCTCCCAACTCAGCACTCAGCAGTTACAGAAGAAGGGTCTGCACCCTCAGCACTCCAAGAATGAGGAATGGGACAAAAGGCAGAGGAGGGGTTTGTCCCCAGCAAAGCCCATTAAAAATCCCTGGGAGATAAAAATAGAATCTGGGCAATAAAGTCAAGTCTGACCTTTTTTATCCTTTGTGCTTTGTCTAATTTCACGTGCTCCTAGGGTCCCGCATACAGAGGTTCCACACCCGGCACTTCAGACCAGATTTCCTAGTGCAGAATGGCTGGGTCGACACCTCAGCTCCTGGGGCCCAGTGCAGACTCCGAGATATAGAGCCTGAGCTGCAGCCAACCCGGCCCTCGAGAGCTCCGCCCCCTCCCTCCCACTGACTCTGACAGGATCTCTACACAGCAGCCCAGCCCACAGCCCACGGGGTAGTGCATGCTCTCACCTCTCCATTCTCTGATCAAAATATAAAGTTTCCTTTGCTTGTGAACCAAACTCAGTCTCGATCTGTTGGCCCCAATGACACTGGGCAGGGGGACACTTGTTGGGGTCCACTCTGGAGGATCAGTAACAGAAATTGAGACTACTGTAACTTCAATGAACAGATGTGTGAGCCAAACTGTAGTTAACATAGAACAGTTTATAAGGCTCGGGTAAAATAAGATGTTTCTAACACTTCCATTTGATATTTCCATCACTTTATTATAAGCAAGTTCAGTGAAAAGGTTTGTCTTATTTGTCAGGTCAATATTAGAGAAATGAAGTGATTTCTTTCCAAGGATGTACATCTAATAATCTTGGTTAAAGCTTCAATCTTGTTTTAAATGCTTTTCCATTGAAAATGATACCTCTCTTTCAGCTCCCCCATTTCTGAGAAGTATAAAATCTTATAATTTATTATTACCAAAGGGGAAAGGTGGGAGGAGGGATAAATTAACAGTTTGGAATTAAAACATACACACTGCTATGTATAAAATAGATCATCAACAAGGAACTACTGTATAGCACAGGGAACTACACTCAATATTTTGCAATAACCTATAAGGGGAAATAATCGGAAAAAGAATAGATATTTTTATTGACATCATCTATCAATGACAGTTAAAGTGTAACCTAAGGGAAGCCGGTGGTGAGTGCTTCTGACCCTGAAGACTTCAATCATCTAAAGTTTGGACTCTGCCTACTTCCCAAGGCCCTTAATGAACATATGTGTAGCCGTAGCTTAAAAATTTCCCCAGTTTGGGTTTCGGGGAGACACTGATTTTGAAAAAGCCCTGGTGTTCTCCTTACATGAATGGGACCCTTCCTACTGCTAAAACATGTCTGTCACACCCAGAGGATGGTATACCGTCTGATCGGGAAGAATTTGGAAAAGGCATCTCATCTCCTCATCTCCTGGTGCTCGGGTTCACCCCTCCAGCGTCTTTACTAACAGTCTCCCCACTTGGAGATGTCAGCACTGTCAACATCCTGTTGCGTACAGTTTGGAATTTGCCCAGAGGATGAAGCGGAAGGATGAGGAACAATGAGAGACAAGTCCTAGGTGTTCAGACAGGCACATGTCACTCTAATTTCCAATCAGGAAGACGAATTGACCAAAGGCTAGGGTTGCCCATGGAAACAGTATAGGGCTTGAGGAAATCCCACTGCTTTGTGGCCAGTTCCCATAAACACAAGTTGAACAATGGAACTCAGGGGCAGTAAAATTCACGAAACTGCAGAGTTGAAAATATCTATCACTGAAAAATGTCTTGAGGAAAGTCAAAGAAAAGGATTGGTAAGCAAGGGAGAATGGCAGGAAAGGGATTTGAGGAGGTAGAAAGGACTCGCCATTAAGCACAAGAAAAGGGGCTGAACATTGCCAACATTGCAGTTGGCCAAAAAGGCTGTATGCGTTTTTTTCTGTATATATTCAAGAAAAGGGCATACACTTTTTTAGCCAACCAAACAGGTGGGCACTGGAAATCAATACTACAAAAGATATCACTTCGCATCAGTCAGAAAAGCCATCCTCATAAAGTGTAAACACCAGAAATGCAGGACAGGGCAAGGAGAAGAGGGAGCCCTGTGAGGCTTATAGTGGAAATGTATATTGCCAACGGCCATTCTGGAGAAGTGTATTGTGTTTACTAAAGCATCTAAAAAATGAGCTACAGAGCATAGGGCACTTGCACTCATGGGCGTATATCTTGGGAAAAACAAAAATCGAGAGGACACAGGCACCCCAATGTTTACTGCCTCTCTGTTTAAAAGATCCTCGACTAGGATATAACTTAAATGTCTCTGGAGGGAAAAAATGGATAGAGATGTGGTACTTATGTAGAGTGGAATATTACTCAGCCTGGAAATCAATGAAATATGGCCAGTTGTAACAACTCCGGAGGAGTTACGTATGATCATTCTAAGTGACATAATTCAAAAAGAAAAAGACACATATCATAAGATATCACTTAAAGGTGGAATCCAAAATGGCTACACATGAAATAAATTACAAAACAAAAACATAGTCAAATATGTAGAAAACACGCGTAAGGCTGCTAAACGGGAAAGGTGGGGAGGGGTGAGGCATCATCCAGGAGGTTGAAATTAGCAAAGATACCATTCCAAATACCAAACTGATAATCAACAAGGCCTACACGGTAGCTAAAAGAACTGCACTCAGCACACTCAAGTCACCGGAAAAGAATATCTATGACTGGTAAGAATCTGAAAAAGAATTTATTGATGTCTCTCTGTACGTGAATCAAGTGGATGTACAGCAGCAAGAAACAGAGCTTTGAAAATCAGTTGTAACCAATATAGTAATAAATTGAAAAAAATAAACGACAGAGAGACAGAGAAAACCTCTTACAACTTTTCCTCAGGGACGGTGATGCAACATGGATTGAACACATCTAGACCCACAGCAGGATGAGACATAAGGCTGGAAACTGTTCGCGCTAAGAGAAATGTGAGGTTGGGTGAGGAAATGCACACCCTTTAAAGTAATACTACCTGGTACCCATTCAATGGGTCCCAAATCTGCAGGTTCAAGGAATCTTCCTACAGCTAAAACATGCATGGAAAACATGCATGGAAAACACCATGTGATCGGGAGATGTGTCTAAAATGCACCTCATTTATCCTCTCCTGGTGCTCCTGTTCATCATTCCAGCCACGTTACTTAGAATCTCCCCACTTAGAGAATCAGCACATTTAAACTTCTGTTTCACACATTTTGCAAATTGTGAGGAGGATGAACGGGAAGAGGGGGAACCAATGAGAGAATAGTTGTAGGGGTTTGGACGGGCACATGTCACTCTAATTTCCCATTAAGAGTAAGAATTAAAAAAAGGCTCAGCCCGCCTCGCCGGAGCCAAAATAGGGCCTGAAGCAATCCTGCGGCTTTGAGGCCAGCTCACAAAAGAGCAACTTAAAAAATGGAGCTCAGGGTCACTGCAATTCACAAACCTGCAGAGTTATAAATGAAAACTAACGTCCAAAAATATGTTGAGGTAAGGCAAAGAAGAGGATCTGAATGCAAGACAGAATTGCAAGAAACAGATTTCAAGAGATAGATTGGACTCGTCCTTAAAGTACATGAAAAGCGGCAGAATTTCGACAATGATGTAGTTGGCCCAAAAGGGAGTATGCGTTTTTTCCTGAATATATCCAGGAAAAAACGCATACGCACTTTATGGGCAACCAAGCAAGCAAGCAATGCAAATGTGCACAACAAAGAAGTCTCATTTCCCACCGGTCAAAAGGGCCATCCGAAAAAATTGTAAAAACCAGAAATGCAGGACAGGCCATGGAGAACAGGGAGCCTTTATATGCTGATGGACAGTGTGTGAACTGCCGAGAGCCACTCTGGAGAAGTGTATGGTGGTTCCTAAATCATCTAAAAAACAGAGCTACAGAGCATAGGGCACTTCCAATCATGGAAGTATATCTAGGGAAGTCTAAAAATCAACAAGACACAAGCACACCACAGTTTAGGGCTACTCTGTTTACAAGAACCTCAACTTCAGTACACCTTAAATATCCCAGGAAAGAGAACAATGGATAAAGAAAATGTGGTACTTATGTACAATGGAATATCTCTTCACCATGAAATCAATGTAATAAGGCTAGTAGAAGGATAAAGAGTGGATTTAGGTCCGATAATACTACTTGAAATAAGTCAAACAGAAAAAGAAACATATCATAAGATATCACTTATAGAGGGAGGATAAATATGGCTGCACAAAAAATGAATTACAAAACAGAACAGTGTCTCACATTTAGAAAACACACTTATGTCAGCTTAAGGGGAAAGGAGAGGTGGGGTGATGCATAAAACCAGAGTTTGAAATTAGCACAGATACCGTTCAATAAACCAAATAGGTATTAGACAAGATCTACACCTTGCTCAATGAACTGGCCTCAACACACCCTATACACCGCAGAGAAATATATCTGAGTAATAAGAATCTTAAAACCCATGTATTGATATATCTCCATAAGGGAATCAAGTGTGTGCAGAGCGGCACAAACACAGCAGTGAAAATGAGCTAAACCCCATTATAGAAATAAATTTTAAAACCAAAACGCAGAAACAATGAAAGAGAGAAAAATTCTTACAAAATTCGCTCAGGGGCTGTGATGCAACCTGGAATGACCACATATAAACCCACAGCTGGATAAGACATAAGGCTGGACACTTGGGGCTGAGAGCATTGGTGAGCTTTGGTGAGCAACTGCCGAAAGTTTAATGCAATACTTCATACTACTCATTCCAAGGGTCCCAACACTCCAGGTTGAAGGGAATCTTCCTACAGCTAAACCATGCATGGGGAATCCAGCAGATGGTATACCATATGATCGGGAAAGGTTTCTAAAACGCACCTCATTTTCCTCTCCTGGGGCTCCGGATCAACATTCCAGCCACTTTACTAACAACATCTCCACATGGAGAGTCAATGCCTTTAAGTTCCGGTATCGCACAGTCTGCAGTTAGTGCGGAGGATGAATGGGAATAGGGGGAACCAGTGAGAAAATAGCTGTAGCGGTTTCAATGGGCACATGTCACTCTAATTTCACATCAGGAAGAAGAATTAACCAAAGGCAGAGCAAGGCGCCCCAGAAGAAGGATAGGGCCTGAAGAAATCCTGTGGATATGAGGCAAGATCACAAAAATAAGAGCTGAAAAATGGAGCTAAGGGCCACTGCAATTCAAAAACCTGCAGAGTTATAAAGGCCAACTATTTTCCAAACGTATATTGAGGTAAGGCTATGAAGAGGCACTGACAGCAAGGCAGAATTGCAGGAAACCGATTTCAAGAGGTAGACAGGAACTGCATTGAAAACATATGAAAAGACTCAGAACGTCGACAATGATGCACTTGGCCAAAAAGGGCGTATGCGTTTCTTCCTGAATATATTCAGGAAGAAACGCATACGCCCTTTCTGGCCAACCAAGCAAGTTTGCAAAGGAAATCTGCACTACAATGAAGTCTCACTGCCCCCCGGTCAAAAGGGCCATCTGAAAAAAGTGTAAAATCCAGAACGGCAGGACAGGCCATGGAGAACTGGGAGCCTTTTTGTGCTTATGGGCAGGATGTAAATTGCCAACAGCCACTCTGGAGAAGTGTATGGTGTTTCCTGAAACATCTAAAAAACAAAGCAACAGAGCCTAGGGCACTTCCACTTATGGTCCTATAGCTTAGTGAAATTAAAATCAAAAAGACACAGCAACCCCAAAGTTTGGAACGGCTCTGTTTACAAGAACCTCGTTTACGGTACAAGTTCAATATCGTAGAAAGCAAAAAATGGATAAAGAAGTTGTGGTACATACGTAGAATGGAATATCATTCAGCAATGAAATCTATGTCATCAGGCCCGTAGCAGCATAATGAGTGGATTCAGGTACGATGATTCTAAGTGAAATAAGTCACACAGAAAAAGAAACATCATAAGATATCCCTAATACACGGAATGTAAACTTGGCTACCCAGGAAATGAATTACAAAACAGAACAGGGTCTCAAATGTAGAACCAACTTATGCTTGCTAAAGGGGAAAGGTGAGTTGGTGTGCTGCATAAAACAAGAGATTGAAATGAGCACAGATACCGTTCAATAAGCCAAATATGTAATAGACAAGAGCTACTCCTTGCTCAACGAAGTGGACTCAACACCACATATTAAACGCCTAAGAATATACCTGACTAGTAAGAATCTTAAAACCTATGGATTTATATGTCTCCGAAAGAGAATCAAGCGTGTTTACAGCGGCATAAACGCAGCAGTGATAGGATTGGTGAGGTTCGGTGAGCAAATGCAGACCCTTTGAAGTCATATTGCATGGTACCCATTCCATGGTTCTCAACTCTCCAGGTTTAAGGGATTCTTCCTTCAGCTAAAACATGCATGTGGAACCCAGAGTATGATCCACCGTGTGATTGGGAAACGTGTTCAAATGTGTCTCAGTTTTCATCCCCTGGTAATCGGGTGCAACATTCCAGACGCTTTACTAACACTCTCCCCCACTTGGAGAGTCAGTGCCTTTAACCTCCTGTTTGGCCCAGTTTGCAATTTCTGCGGAAAATGCACAGGAATAGGGAGAACCAATGAGAGACTAGCTGGAGGGTTATGGACGGGCAAATTTAACTCTCATTTCCCACCAAGAAGAGGAATTATCGAAAGGCTCAGCGAGCCATGCCGGAACCACACTAGGGCCTGAAGCAATCCTGCGGTGTTGCGGCCAGCTCACAAGAAAGCGAGTTGAAGAAAGGAGCTCAGGGGAACTGTAATTCACACACCTGCAGAGTTCTAAATGACAGCTATCGTCCAAAAATATATTGAAGTAAGGCTGCCAAGAGGACTTGAAAGCGGGGCAGAATTGCAGGAAACCGATTTCAGGAGGTAGACTGGAATTGCATGTAAAGCATAGGAAAAGAGGCAGAACGTCCACAATGATGCACTTGGCCAAAAAGGGCGTCTGCGTTTTTTCCTGAATATACTCAGGAAAAAACGCATACGCCCTTTTTGGCCAACCAAGCAAGCTTGCAAAGGAAATCTGCACTACAATGAAGTCTCACTGCCCCCCGGTCAAAAGGGCCATCTGAAAAAAGTGTAAAATCCAAAAAGGCAGGACAGGCCAAGGAGAACTGGGAGCCTTGTTATGCTGATGGGCGGGATGTAAATTGCCAACAGCCACTCTGGAGAAGTGTATGGTGTTTCCTGAAACATCTAAGAAACAGAGCAACACAGCCTAAGGCACTTCCACTTATGGTCCTATAGATTAGGGAAATTAAAATCAAAAAGACACAGCCACCGCAATGTTTGGGACGGCTCTGTTTACAAGAACCTCGTTTACAATACAAGTTCAATATCACAGGAAGCGAAAAATGGATAAAGAAGTTGTGGTACTTACGTACAATGCAATATCACTCAGCAATGAAATCTATGTCATCAGGCCAGTAGCAGCATAATGAGTGGATTCAGGTACGATGATTCTAAGTGAAATAAGTCACACAGAAAAAGAAACATCATAAGATATCACTAATACACGGATTGTAAACTTGGCTACACAGGAACTGAATTACAAAACAGAATAGGGTCTCAAATGTAGAAAACCAACTTATGCTTGCTTAAGGGGAAAGGTGAGTTGGGGTGCTGCATAAAACCAGAGATTGAAATTAGCACAGATACCTTTCCATAAGCCAAATATGTAATAGGCAAGAGCTACTGCTTGCTCAACGAAGTGGACTCAACACCCCATATTAAACGCCTAAGAATATACCTGACTAGTAAGAATCTTAAAACCTATGGATTTATATGTCTCTGAAAGAGAATCAAGCATGTGTACAGCGGCATAAATGCAACAGTGATAGGATTGGTGAGGTTTGGTGAGCAAATGCAGACCCTTTGAAGTCATATTGCAGGGTTCCCATTCCATGGTTCTCAACTCTTCAGGTTTAAGGGATTCTTCCTTCAGCTAAAACATGCATGTGGAACCCAGAGTATGATCCAACGTGTGATCGGGAAACGTGTTCAAATATGTCTCAGTTTTCATCCCCTGGTACTCGGGTGCAACATTCCAGACGCTTTACTAACACTCTCCCCACTTGGAGAGTCAGTGCCTTTAACCTCCTGTTTGGCCCAGTTTGCAATTTCTGTGGAAAATGAACAGGAATAGGGAGAACAAATGAGAGACTAGCTGGAGGAGTATGGACGGGCAAATTTAACTCTCATTTCCCACCAGGAAGAGGAATTAACCAAAGGCTCAGCGTGCCATGCCGGAACCACACTAGGGCCTGAAGCAATCCTGCGGTGTTGCGGCCAGCTCACAAGAAAGCGAGTTGAAGAAAGGAACTCAGGGGCCCTGTAATTCACAAACCTGCAGAGTTATAAATGACAGCTATCGTCCAAAAATATATTGAAGTAAGGCTGCCAAGAGGACTTGAAAGCGGGGCAGAATTGCAGGAAACCGATTTCAGGAGGTAGACTGGAATTGCATGTAAAGCATAGGAAAAGAGGCAGAACGTCCTCAATGATGCACTTGGCCAAAAAGGGCGTATGCGTTTTTTCCTGAATATACTCAGGAAAAAACGCAGACACCCTTTTTGGCCCACCAAGCAAGCTTGCAAAGGAAATCTGCACTACAATGAAGTCTCACTGCCCCCCGTTCAAAAGGGCCATCTGAAAAAAGTGTAAAATCCAGAAAGGCAGGACAGGCCATGGAGAACTGGGAGCCTTATTATGCTGATGGGCGGGATATAAATTGCCAACAGCCACTCTGGAGAAGTGTATGGTGTTTCCTGAAACATCTAAAAAACAAGCAACAGAGCCTAGGGCACTTCCACTTATGGTCCTATAGATTAGGGAAATTAAAATCAAAAAAACAGCCACCCCAAAGTTTGGGACAGCTCTGTTTACAAGAACCTCGTTTACGGTACAAGTTCAATATCGCAGAAAGCGAAAAATGGATAAAGAAGTTGTGGTACTTACGTACAATGCAATATCACTCAGCAATGAAATCTATGTCATCAGGCCAGTAGCAGCATAATGAGTGGATTCAGGTACGATGATTCTAAGTGAAATAAGTCACACAGAAAAAGAAACATCATAAGGTATCACTAATACACGGAATGTAAACTTGGCTACACAGGAACTGAATTACAAAACAGAACAGGGTCTCAAATGTAGAAAACCAACTTATGCTTGCTTAAGGGGAAAGGTGAGTTGGGGTGCTGCAGAAAACCAGAGATTGAAATTAACACAGATAGCTTTCCATAAGACAAATATGTAATAGACAAGAGCTACTCCTTGCTCAACGAAGCGGACTCAACACCCCATATTAAACGCCTAAGAATATACCTGACTAGTAAGAATCTTAAAACCTATGGATTTATATGTCTCCGAAAGAGAATCAAGCGTGTGTACAGCGGCATAAAGGCAGCAGTGAAAGGATTGGTGAGGTTCGGTGAGCAAATGAAGACCGTTTGAAGTCATATTGCATGGTACCCACTCCATGGTTCTCAACTCTCCAGGTTTAAGGGATTCTTCCTTCAGCTAAAACATGCATGTGGAACCCAGAGTATAATCCACCATGTGATCGGGAAACGTGTTCAAATGTGTCTCAGTTTTCGTCTCCTGGTACTCGGGTGCAACATTCCAGACGCTTTACTAACACTCTCCCCACTTGGAGAGTCAGTGCCTTTAACCTCCTGTTTGGCCCAGTTTGCAATTTCTGCAGAAAAGGAACAGGAATAGGCAGAACGAATGAGAGACTAGCTGGAGGTGTCTGGACGGGCAAATTTAACTCTCATTTCCCACCAGGAAGAGGAATTAACCAAAGGCTCAGCGAGCCATGCCGGAACCACACTAGGGCCTGAAGCAATCCTGCGGTGTTGCGGCCAGCTCACAAGAAAGCGAGTTGAAGAAAGGAGCTCAGGGGCCCTGTAATTCACACACCTGCAGAGTTCTAAATGACAGCTATCGTCCAAAAATATATTGAAGTAAGGCTGCCAAGAGGACTTGAAAGCGGGGCAGAATTGCAGGAAACCGATTTCAGGAGGTAGACTGGAATTGCATGTAAAGCATAGGAAAAGAGGCAGAACGTCCACAATGATGCTCTTGGCCAAAAAGTGCGTATGCGTTTTTTCCTGAATATATTCAGGAAAAAATGCATACGCCCTTTTTGGCCAAACAAGCAAGCTTGCAAAGGAAATCTGCACTACAATGAAGTCTCACTGCTCCCAGGTCAAAAGGGCCATCTGAAAAAAGAGTAAAATCCAGAAAGGCAGGACAGGCCATGGAGAACTGGTAGTTTTGTTATGCCAATGGGCGTGATGTAAATTGCCAACAGCCACTCTGGAGAAGTGTATGGTGTTTCCTGAAACATCTAAAAAACAAAGCAACAGAGCCTAGGGCACTTCCACTTATGGTGCTATAGCTTAGGGAAATTAAAATCAAAAAGACACAGCTACCCCAAAGTTTGGGACGGCTCTGTTTACAAGAACCTCGTTTACGGTACAAGTTCAATATCGCAGAAAGCGAAAAATGGATAAAGAAGTTGTGGTACTTACGTACAATGCAATATCACTCAGCAATGAAATCTATCTCATCAGGCCAGTAGCAGCATAATGAGTGGATTGAGGTACGATGATTCTAAGTGAAATAAGTCACACAGAAAAAGAAACATCATAAGATATCACTAATACACAGAATGTAAACTTGGCTACACAGGAACTGAATTACAAAACAGAATAGGGTCTCAAATGTAGAAAACCAACTTATGCTTGCTTAATGGGAAAGGTGAGTTGGGGTGCTGCATAAAACCAGAGATTGAAATTAGCACAGATAACTTTCCATAAGACAAATATGTAATAGAAAAGAGCTACTACCTGCTCAACGAAGTGGACTCAACACCCCATATTAAACGCCTAAGAATATACCTGACTAGTAAGAATCTTAAAACCTATGGATTGATATGTCTCCGAAAGAGAATCAAGCGTGTGTACAGCGGCATAAACGCAGCAGTGAAAGGATTGGTGAGGTTCGGTGAGCAAATGCAGACCCTTTGAAGTCATATTGCAGGGTTCCCATTCCAAGGTTCTCAACTCTTCAGGTTTAAGGGATTCTTCCTTCAGCTAAAACATGCATGTGGAACCCAGAGTATGATCCAACGTGTGATCGGGAAACGTGTTCAAATATGTCTCAGTTTTCATCCCCTGGTACTCGGGTGCAACATTCCAGACGCTTTACTAACACTCTCCCCACTTGGAGAGTCAGTGCCTTTAACCTCCTGTTTGGCCCAGTTTGCAATTTCTGCGGAAAATGAACAGGAATAGGGAGATCAAATGAGAGACTAGCTGGAGGAGTCTGGACGGGCAAATTTAACTCTCATTTCCCACCAGGAGGAGGAATTAACCAAAGGCTCAGCGTGCCATGCCGGAACCACACTAGGGCCTGAAGCAATCCTGCGGTGTTGCGGCCAGCTCACAAGAAAGCGAGTTGAAGAAAGGAACTCAGGGGCCCTGTAATTCACAAACCTGCAGAGTTATAAATGACAGCTATCGTCCAAAAATATATTGAAGTAAGGCTGCCAAGAGGACTTGAAAGCGGGGCAGAATTGCAGGAAACCGATTTCAGGAGGTAGACTGGAATTGCATGTAAAGCATAGGAAAAGAGGCAGAACGTCCTCAATGATGCACTTGGCCAAAAAGGGCGTATGCGTTTTTTCCTGAATATACTCAGGAAAAAACGCAGACACCCTTTTTGGCCCACCAAGCAAGCTTGCAAAGGAAATCTGCACTACAATGAAGTCTCACTGCCCCCCGGTCAAAAGGGCCATCTGAAAAAAGTGTAAAATCCAGAAAGGCAGGACAGGCCATGGAGAACTGGGAGCCTTCTTATGCTGACGGGCGGGATGTAAATTGCCAACAGCCACTCTGGAGAAGTGTATGGTGTTTCCTGAAACATCTAAAAAACAAGCAAAAGAGCCTAGGGCACTTCCACTTATGGTCCTATAGATTAGGGAAATTAAAATCAAAAAGACACAGCCACCCCAAAGTTTGGGACAGCTCTGTTTACAAGAACCTCGTTTACGGTACAAGTTCAATATCGCAGAAAGCGAAAAATGGATAAAGAAGTTGTGGTACTTACGTACAATGCAATATCACTCAGCAATGAAATCTATGTCATCAGGCCAGTAGCAGCATAATGAGTGGATTCAGGTACGATGATTCTAAGTGAAATAAGTCACACAGAAAAAGAAACATCATAAGGTATCACTAATACACGGAATGTAAACTTGGCTACACAGGAACTGAATTACAAAACAGAACAGGGTCTCAAATGTAGAAAACCAACTTATGCTTGCTTAAGGGGAAAGGTGAGTTGGGGTGCTGCAGAAAACCAGAGATTGAAATTAACACAGATAGCTTTCCATAAGACAAATATGTAATAGACAAGAGCTACTCCTTGCTAAACGAAGCGGACTCAACACCCCATATTAAACGCCTAAGAATATACCTGACTAGTAAGAATCTTAAAACCTATGGATTTATATGTCTCCGAAAGAGAATCAAGTGTGTGTACAGCGGCATAAAGGCAGCAGTGAAAGGATTGGTGAGGTTCGGTGAGCAAATGAAGACCGTTTGAAGTCATATTGCATGGTACCCACTCCATGGTTCTCAACTCTCCAGGTTTAAGGGATTCTTCCTTCAGCTAAAACATGCATGTGGAACCCAGAGTATGATCCACCGTGTGATCGGGAAACGTGTTCAAATGTGTCTCAGATTTCGTCCCCTGGTACTCGGGTGCAACATTCCAGACACTTTACTAACACTCTCCCCACTTGGAGAGTCAGTGCCTTTAACCTCCTATTTGGCCCAATTTGCAAATTCTGCTGAAGATGAACAGGAATAGGGAGAACCAATGAGAGACTAGCTGGAGGTGTCTGGATGGTCAAATTTAACTCTCATTTCCCACCAGGAAGAGGAATTAACCAAACCTCAGCCTGCCGTGCCATAACGACATTAGGGCCTGAAGCAATCCTGCGGTGTTGCGGCCAGCTCCGAAGAAAGCGAGTTGAAGAAAGGAGCTCAGGGGCACTGTAATTCACAAACTTTCAGAGTTATAAATGACAGTTATCGTCCAAAAATATATTGAAGTAAGGCTGCCAAGAGGACTTGAAAGTGGGGCAGAATTGCAGGAAACCGATTTCAGGAGGTAGACTGGAATTGTATGTAAAGCATAGGAAAAGAGGCAGAACGTCCACAATGATGCACTTGGCCAAAAAGGGCGTATGCGTTTTTTCCTGAATATATTCAGGAAAAAAAGCATACGCCCTTTTTGGCCAACCAAGCAAGCTTGCAAAGGAAATCTGCACTACAATGAAGTCTCACTGCCCCCCGGTCAAAAGGGCCATCTGAAAAAAGTGTAAAATCCAGAAAGGCAGGACAGGCCATGGAGAACTGGGAGCCTTCTTATGCTGATGGGCGGGATGTAAATTGCAAACAGCCACTCTGGAGAAGTGTATGGTGTTTCTTGAAATATCTAAAAAACAAAGCAACAGAGCCTAGGGCACTTCCACTTATGGTCCTATAGCTTAGGGAAATTAAAATCAAAAAGACACAGCCACCCCATAGTTTGGGACAGCTCTGTTTACAAGAACCTCGTTTACGGTACAAGTTCAATATCGCAGAAAGCGAAAAATGGATAAAGAAGTTGTGGTACTTACGTACAATGCAATATCACTCAGCAATGAAATCTATGTCATCAGGCCAGTAGCAGCATAATGAGTGGATTCAGGTACGATGATTCTAAGTGAAATAAGTCACACAGAAAAACAAACATCATAAGATATCACTAATACACAGAATGTAAACTTGGCTACACAGGAACTGAATTACAAAACAGAATAGGGTCTCAAATGTAGAAAACCAACTTATGCTTGCTTAAGGGGAAAGGTGAGTTGGGGTGCTGCATAAAACCAGAGATTGAAATTAGCACAGATACCTTTCCATAAGCCAAATATGTAATAGACAAGAGCTACTGCTTGCTCAACGAAGTGGACTCAACACCCCATATTAAACGCCTAAGAATATACCTGACTAGTAAGAATCTTAAAACCTATGGATTTATATGTCTCCGAAAGAGAACCAAGCGTGTGTACAGCGGCATAAACGCAGCAGTGATAGGATTGGTGAGGTTCGGTGAGCAAATGCAGACCCTTTGAAGTCATATTGCATGGTACCCATTCCATGGTTCTCAACTCTCCAGGTTTAAGGGATTCTTACTTCAGCTAAAACATGCATGTGGAACCCAGAGTATGATCCACCATGTGATCGGGAAACGTGTTCAAATGTGTCTCAGATTTCGTCCCCTGGTACTCGGGTGCAACATTCCAGACACTTTACTAACACTCTCCCCACTTGGAGAGTCAGTGCCTTTAACCTCCTATTTGGCCCAATTTGCAAATTCTGCTGAAGATGAACAGGAATAGGAAGAACCAATGAGAGACTAGCTGGAGGTGTCTGGACGGGCAAATTTAACTCTCATTTCCCACCAGGAAGAGGAATTAACCAAAGGCTCAGCGAGCCATGCCGGAACCACACTAGGGCCTGAAGCAATCCTGCGGTGTTGCGGCCAGCTCACAAGAAAGCGAGTTGAAGAAAGGAGCTCAGGGGCACTGTAATTCACAAACCTGCAGAGTTCTAAATGACAGCTATCGTCCAAAAATATATTGAAGTAAGGCTGCCAAGAGGACTTGAAAGTGGGGCAGAATTGCAGGAAACCGATTTCAGGAGGTAGACTGGAATTGCATGTAAAGCATAGGAAAAGAGGCAGAACGTCCACAATGATGCACTTGGCCAAAAAGGACATATGCGTTTTTTCCTGAATATATTCAGGAAAAAACGCATACGCCCTTTTTGGCCAACCAAGCAAGCTTGCAAAGGAAATCTGCACTACAATGAAGTCTCACTGCCCCCCGGTCAAAAGGGCCATCTGAAAAAAGTGTAAAATCCAGAAAGGCAGGACAGGCCATGGAGAACTTGGAGCCTAGTTAGACTGATGGGCGGGATGTAAATTGCCAACAGCCACTCTGGAGAAGTGTATGGTGTTTCCTGAAACATCTAAAAAACAAAGCAACAGAGCCTAGGGCACTTCCACTTATGGTCCTATAGATTAGGGAAATTAAAATCAAAAAGACACAGCCACCCCAAAGTTTGGAACGGCTCTGTTTACAAGAACCTCGTTTACGGTACAAGTTCAATATCGCAGAAAGCGAAAAATGGATAAAGAAGATGTGGTACTTACGTACAATGCAATATCACTCAGCAATGAAATCTATGTCATCAGGCCAGTAGCAGCATAATGAGTGGATTCAGGTACGATGATTCTAAGTGAAATAAGTCACACAGAAAAAGAAACATCATAAGATATCACTAATACACGGAATGTAAACTTGGCTACACAGGAACTGAATTACAAAACAGAATAGGGTCTCAAATGTAGAAAACCAACTTATGCTTGCTTAAGGGGAAAGGTGAGTTGGGGTGCTGCATAAAACCAGAGATTGAAATTAGCACAGATACCTTTCCATAAGCCAAATATGTAATAGACAAGAGCTACTGCTTGCTCAACGAAGTGGACTCAACACCACATATTAAACGCCTAAGAATATACCTGACTAGTAAGAATCTTAAAACCTATGGATTTATATGTCTCAGAAAGAGAATCAAGCGTGTTTACAGCGGCATAAACACAGCAGTGATAGGATTGGTGAGGTTCGGTGAGCAAATGCAGACCCTTTGAAGTCATATTGCAATGTACCCATTCCATGGTTCTCAACTCTCCAGGTATAAGGGATTCTTCCTTCAGCTAAAACATGCATGTGGAACCCAGAGTATGATCCACCGTGTGATCGGGAAACGTGTTCAAATGTGTCTCAGTTTTCGTCCCCTGGTACTCGGGTGCCACATTCCAGACGCTTTACTAACACTCTCCCCACTTGGAGAGTCAGTGCCTTTAACGTCCTGTTTGGCCCAGTTTGCAATTTCTGCGGAAAATGAACAGGAATAGGGAGAACCAATGAGAGAGTAGCCCGAGCTGTCTGGACGGGCAAATTTAACTCTCATTTCACACCAGGAAGAGAAATTAACCAAAGGCTCAGCGAGCCATGCCGAAATCACACTAGGGCCTGAAGCAATCCTGCGGTGTTGCGGCCAGCTAAGAAGAAAGCGAGTTGAAGAAAGGAGCTCAGGGGCACTGTAATTCACAAACCTGCAGAGTTATAAATGACAGCTATCGTCCAAAAATATATTGAAGTAAGGCTGCCAAGAGGACTTGAAAGCGGGGCAGAATTGCAGGAAACCGATTTCCGGAGGTAGACTGGAATTGCATGTAAAGCATAGGAAAAGAGGCAGAACATCCACAATGATGCACTTGGCCAAAAAGGGCGTATTCTTTTTTTCCTGAATATGTTCAGGAAAAAACGCATACGCCCTTTTTGGCCAACCAAGCAAGCTTGCAAAGGAAATCTGCACTACAATGAAGGCTCACTGCCCCCCGGTCAAAAGGGCCATCTGAAAAAAGTGTAAAATCCAGAAAGGCAGGACAGGCCATGGAGAACTGGGAGCCTTCTTATGCTGATGGGCGGGATGTAAATTGCAAACAGCCACTCTGGAGAAGTGTATGGTGTTTCTTGAAATATCTAAAAAACAAAGCAACAGAGCCTAGGGCACTTCCACTTATGGTCCTATAGCTTAGGGAAATTAAAATCAAAAAGACACAGCCACCCCATAGTTTGGGACAGCTCTGTTTACAAGAACCTCGTTTACGGTACAAGTTCAATATCGCAGAAAGCGAAAAATGGATAAAGAAGTTGTGGTACTTACGTACAATGCAATATCACTCAGCAATGAAATCTATGTCATCAGGCCAGTAGCAGCATAATGAGTGGATTCAGGTACGATGATTCTAAGTGAAATAAGTCACACAGAAAAACAAACATCATAAGATATCACTAATACACAGAATGTAAACTTGGCTACACAGGAACTGAATTACAAAACAGAATAGGGTCTCAAATGTAGAAAACCAACTTATGCTTGCTTAAGGGGAAAGGTGAGTTGGGGTGCTGCATAAAACCAGAGATTGAAATTAGCACAGATACCTTTCCATAAGCCAAATATGTAATAGACAAGAGCTACTGCTTGCTCAACGAAGTGGACTCAACACCCCATATTAAACGCCTAAGAATATACCTGACTAGTAAGAATCTTAAAACCTATGGATTTATATGTCTCCGAAAGAGAACCAAGCGTGTGTACAGCGGCATAAACGCAGCAGTGATAGGATTGGTGAGGTTCGGTGAGCAAATGCAGACCCTTTGAAGTCATATTGCATGGTACCCATTCCATGGTTCTCAACTCTCCAGGTTTAAGGGATTCTTACTTCAGCTAAAACATGCATGTGGAACCCAGAGTATGATCCACCATGTGATCGGGAAACGTGTTCAAATGTGTCTCAGATTTCGTCCCCTGGTACTCGGGTGCAACATTCCAGACACTTTACTAACACTCTCCCCACTTGGAGAGTCAGTGCCTTTAACCTCCTATTTGGCCCAATTTGCAAATTCTGCTGAAGATGAACAGGAATAGGAAGAACCAATGAGAGACTAGCTGGAGGTGTCTGGACGGGCAAATTTAACTCTCATTTCCCACCAGGAAGAGGAATTAACCAAAGGCTCAGCGAGCCATGCCGGAACCACACTAGGGCCTGAAGCAATCCTGCGGTGTTGCGGCCAGCTCACAAGAAAGCGAGTTGAAGAAAGGAGCTCAGGGGCACTGTAATTCACAAACCTGCAGAGTTCTAAATGACAGCTATCGTCCAAAAATATATTGAAGTAAGGCTGCCAAGAGGACTTGAAAGTGGGGCAGAATTGCAGGAAACCGATTTCAGGAGGTAGACTGGAATTGCATGTAAAGCATAGGAAAAGAGGCAGAACGTCCACAATGATGCACTTGGCCAAAAAGGACATATGCGTTTTTTCCTGAATATATTCAGGAAAAAACGCATACGCCCTTTTTGGCCAACCAAGCAAGCTTGCAAAGGAAATCTGCACTACAATGAAGTCTCACTGCCCCCCGGTCAAAAGGGCCATCTGAAAAAAGTGTAAAATCCAGAAAGGCAGGACAGGCCATGGAGAACTTGGAGCCTAGTTAGACTGATGGGCGGGATGTAAATTGCCAACAGCCACTCTGGAGAAGTGTATGGTGTTTCCTGAAACATCTAAAAAACAAAGCAACAGAGCCTAGGGCACTTCCACTTATGGTCCTATAGATTAGGGAAATTAAAATCAAAAAGACACAGCCACCCCAAAGTTTGGAACGGCTCTGTTTACAAGAACCTCGTTTACGGTACAAGTTCAATATCGCAGAAAGCGAAAAATGGATAAAGAAGATGTGGTACTTACGTACAATGCAATATCACTCAGCAATGAAATCTATGTCATCAGGCCAGTAGCAGCATAATGAGTGGATTCAGGTACGATGATTCTAAGTGAAATAAGTCACACAGAAAAAGAAACATCATAAGATATCACTAATACACGGAATGTAAACTTGGCTACACAGGAACTGAATTACAAAACAGAATAGGGTCTCAAATGTAGAAAACCAACTTATGCTTGCTTAAGGGGAAAGGTGAGTTGGGGTGCTGCATAAAACCAGAGATTGAAATTAGCACAGATACCTTTCCATAAGCCAAATATGTAATAGACAAGAGCTACTGCTTGCTCAACGAAGTGGACTCAACACCACATATTAAACGCCTAAGAATATACCTGACTAGTAAGAATCTTAAAACCTATGGATTTATATGTCTCAGAAAGAGAATCAAGCGTGTTTACAGCGGCATAAACACAGCAGTGATAGGATTGGTGAGGTTCGGTGAGCAAATGCAGACCCTTTGAAGTCATATTGCAATGTACCCATTCCATGGTTCTCAACTCTCCAGGTATAAGGGATTCTTCCTTCAGCTAAAACATGCATGTGGAACCCAGAGTATGATCCACCGTGTGATCGGGAAACGTGTTCAAATGTGTCTCAGTTTTCGTCCCCTGGTACTCGGGTGCCACATTCCAGACGCTTTACTAACACTCTCCCCACTTGGAGAGTCAGTGCCTTTAACGTCCTGTTTGGCCCAGTTTGCAATTTCTGCGGAAAATGAACAGGAATAGGGAGAACCAATGAGAGAGTAGCCCGAGCTGTCTGGACGGGCAAATTTAACTCTCATTTCCCACAAGGAAGAGAAATTAACCAAAGGCTCAGCGAGCCATGCCGAAATCACACTAGGGCCTGAAGCAATCCTGCGGTGTTGCGGCCAGCTAAGAAGAAAGCGAGTTGAAGAAAGGAGCTCAGGGGCACTGTAATTCACAAACCTGCAGAGTTATAAATGACAGCTATCGTCCAAAAATATATTGAAGTAAGGCTGCCAAGAGGACTTGAAAGCGGGGCAGAATTGCAGGAAACCGATTTCCGGAGGTAGACTGGAATTGCATGTAAAGCATAGGAAAAGAGGCAGAACATCCACAATGATGCACTTGGCCAAAAAGGGCGTATTCTTTTTTTCCTGAATATGTTCAGGAAAAAACGCATACGCCCTTTTTGGCCAACCAAGCAAGCTTGCAAAGGAAATCTGCACTACAATGAAGGCTCACTGCCCCCCGGTCAAAAGGGCCATCTGAAAAAAGTGTAAAATCCAGAAAGGCAGGACAGACCATGGAGAACTGGGAGCCTACTTAGGCTGATGGGCGGGATGTAAATTGCCAACAGCCACTCTGGAGAAGTGTATGGTGTTTCTTGAAATATCTAAAAAACAAAGCAACAGAGCCTAGGGCACTTCCACTTATGGTCCTATAGCTTAGGGAAATTAAAATCAAAAAGACACAGCCACCCCATAGTTTGGGACAGCTCTGTTTACAAGAACCTCGTTTACGGTACAAGTTCAATATCGCAGAAAGCGAAAAATGGATAAAGAAGTTGTGGTACTTACGTACAATGCAATATCACTCAGCAATGAAATCTATGTCATCAGGCCAGTAGCAGCATAATGAGTGGATTCAGGTACGATGATTCTAAGTGAAATAAGTCACACAGAAAAACAAACATCATAAGATATCACTAATACACAGAATGTAAACTTGGCTACACAGGAACTGAATTACAAAACAGAATAGGGTCTCAAATGTAGAAAACCAACTTATGCTTGCTTAAGGGGAAAGGTGAGTTGGGGTGCTGCATAAAACCAGAGATTGAAATTAGCACAGATACCTTTCCATAAGCCAAATATGTAATAGACAAGAGCTACTGCTTGCTCAACGAAGTGGACTCAACACCCCATATTAAACGCCTAAGAATATACCTGACGAGTAAGAATCTTAAAACCTATGGATTTATATGTCTCCGAAAGAGAACCAAGCGTGTGTACAGCGGCATAAACGCAGCAGTGATAGGATTGGTGAGGTTCGGTGAGCAAATGCAGACCCTTTGAAGTCATATTGCATGGTACCCATTCCATGGTTCTCAACTCTCCAGGTTTAAGGGATTCTTCCTTCAGCTAAAACATGCATGTGGAACCCAGAGTATGATCCACCATGTGATCGGGAAACGTGTTCAAATGTGTCTCAGATTTCGTCCCCTGGTACTCGGGTGCAACATTCCAGACACTTTACTAACACTCTCCCCACTTGGAGAGTCAGTGCCTTTAACCTCCTATTTGGCCCAATTTGCAAATTCTGCTGAAGATGAACAGGAATAGGAAGAACCAATGAGAGACTAGCTGGAGGTGTCTGGACGGGCAAATTTAACTCTCATTTCCCACCAGGAAGAGGAATTAACCAAAGGCTCAGCGAGCCATGCCGGAACCACACTAGGGCCTGAAGCAATCCTGCGGTGTTGCGGCCAGCTCACAAGAAAGCGAGTTGAAGAAAGGAGCTCAGGGGCACTGTAATTCACAAACCTGCAGAGTTCTAAATGACAGCTATCGTCCAAAAATATATTGAAGTAAGGCTGCCAAGAGGACTTGAAAGTGGGGCAGAATTGCAGGAAACCGATTTCAGGAGGTAGACTGGAATTGCATGTAAAGCATAGGAAAAGAGGCAGAACGTCCACAATGATGCACTTGGCCAAAAAGGACATATGCGTTTTTTCCTGAATATATTCAGGAAAAAACGCATACGCCCTTTTTGGCCAACCAAGCAAGCTTGCAAAGGAAATCTGCACTACAATGAAGTCTCACTGCCCCCCGGTCAAAAGGGCCATCTGAAAAAAGTGTAAAATCCAGAAAGGCAGTACAGGCCATGGAGAACTTGGAGCCTAGTTAGACTGATGGGCGGGATGTAAATTGCCAACAGCCACTCTGGAGAAGTGTATGGTGTTTCCTGAAACATCTAAAAAACAAAGCAACAGAGCCTAGGGCACTTCCACTTATGGTCCTATAGATTAGGGAAATTAAAATCAAAAAGACACAGCCACCCCAAAGTTTGGAACGGCTCTGTTTACAAGAACCTCGTTTACGGTACAAGTTCAATATCGCAGAAAGCGAAAAATGGATAAAGAAGATGTGGTACTTACGTACAATGCAATATCACTCAGCAATGAAATCTATGTCATCAGGCCAGTAGCAGCATAATGAGTGGATTCAGGTACGATGATTCTAAGTGAAATAAGTCACACAGAAAAAGAAACATCATAAGATATCACTAATACACGGAATGTAAACTTGGCTACACAGGAACTGAATTACAAAACAGAATAGGGTCTCAAATGTAGAAAACCAACTTATGCTTGCTTAAGGGGAAAGGTGAGTTGGGGTGCTGCATAAAACCAGAGATTGAAATTAGCACAGATACCTTTCCATAAGCCAAATATGTAATAGACAAGAGCTACTGCTTGCTCAACGAAGTGGACTCAACACCACATATTAAACGCCTAAGAATATACCTGACTAGTAAGAATCTTAAAACCTATGGATTTATATGTCTCAGAAAGAGAATCAAGCGTGTTTACAGCGGCATAAACACAGCAGTGATAGGATTGGTGAGGTTCGGTGAGCAAATGCAGACCCTTTGAAGTCATATTGCAATGTACCCATTCCATGGTTCTCAACTCTCCAGGTATAAGGGATTCTTCCTTCAGCTAAAACATGCATGTGGAACCCAGAGTATGATCCACCGTGTGATCGGGAAACGTGTTCAAATGTGTCTCAGTTTTCGTCCCCTGGTACTCGGGTGCCACATTCCAGACGCTTTACTAACACTCTCCCCACTTGGAGAGTCAGTGCCTTTAACGTCCTGTTTGGCCCAGTTTGCAATTTCTGCGGAAAATGAACAGGAATAGGGAGAACCAATGAGAGAGTAGCCCGAGCTGTCTGGACGGGCAAATTTAACTCTCATTTCCCACCAGGAAGAGAAATTAACCAAAGGCTCAGCGAGCCATGCCGAAATCACACTAGGGCCTGAAGCAATCCTGCGGTGTTGCGGCCAGCTCAGAAGAAAGCGAGTTGAAGAAAGGAGCTCAGGGGCACTGTAATTCACAAACCTGCAGAGTTATAAATGACAGCTATCGTCCAAAAATATATTGAAGTAAGGCTGCCAAGAGGACTTGAAAGCGGGGCAGAATTGCAGGAAACCGATTTCCGGAGGTAGACTGGAATTGCATGTAAAGCATAGGAAAAGAGGCAGAACATCCACAATGATGCACTTGGCCAAAAAGGGCGTATTCTTTTTTTCCTGAATATGTTCAGGAAAAAACGCATACGCCCTTTTTGGCCAACCAAGCAAGCTTGCAAAGGAAATCTGCACTACAATGAAGGCTCACTGCCCCCCGGTCAAAAGGGCCATCTGAAAAAAGTGTAAAATCCAGAAAGGCAGGACAGACCATGGAGAACTGGGAGCCTACTTAGGCTGATGGGCGGGATGTAAATTGCCAACAGCCACTCTGGAGAAGTGTATGGTGTTTCCTGAAACATCTAAAAAACAAAGCAACAGAGCCTAGGGCACTTCCACTTATGGTCCTATAGATTAGGGAAATTAAAATCAAAAAGACACAGCCACCCCAAAGTTTGGGACGGCTCTGTTTACAAGAACCTCGGTTACGGTACAAGTTCAATATCGCAGAAAGCGAAAAATGGATAAAGAAGTTGTGGTACTTACGTACAATGCAATATCACTCAGCAATGAAATCTATGTCATCAGGCCAGTAGCAGCATAATGAGTGGATTCAGGTACGATGATTCTAAGTGAAATAAGTCACACAGAAATAGAAACATCATAAGATATCACTAATACACGGAATGTAAACTTGGCTACACAGGAACTGAATTACAAAACAGAATAGGGTCTCAAATGTAGAAAACCAACTTATGCTTGCTTAAGGGGAAAGGTGAGTTGGGGTGCTGCATAAAACAAGAGATTGAAATTAGCACAGATACCTTTCCATAAGACAAATATGTAATAGACAAGAGCTACTGCTTGCTCAACGAAGTGGACTCTACACCCCATATTAAACGCCTAAAAATATACCTGACTAGTAAGAATCTTAAAACCTATGGATTGATATGTCTACGAAAGAGAATCAAGCGTGTGTACAGCGGCATAAACGCAGCAGTGATAGGATTGGTGAGGTTCGGTGAGCAAATGCAGACCCTTTGAAGTCATATTGCATGGTACCCATTCCATGGTTCTCAACTCTCCACGTTTAAGGGATTCTTCCTTCAGCTAAAACATGCATGTGGAACCCAGAGGATGATCCACCGTGTGATTGGGAAACGTGTTCAAATGTCTCTCAGTTTTCGTCCCCTGGTACTCGGGTGCAACATTCCAGATGCTTTACTAACACTCTCCCCACTTGGAGAGTCAGTGCCTTTAACCTCCTGTTTGGCCCAGTTTGCAATTTCTTCGGAAAATGAACAGGAATAGGGAGAACCAATGAGAGACTAGCTGGAGGTGTCTGGACGGGCAAATTTTACTCTCATTTCCCACCAGGAAGAGGAATTAACCAAAGGCTCAGCCTGCCATGCCGGAACCACACTAGGGCCTGAAGCAATCCTGCGGTGTTGCGGCCAGCTCACAAGAAAGCGAGTTGAAGAAAGGAGCTCAGGGGCACTGTAATTCACAAACCTGCAGAGTTATAAATGACAGCTATCGTCCAAAAATATATTGAAGTAAGGCTGCCAAGAGGACTTGAAAGCGGGGCAGAATTGCAGGAAACCGATTTCAGGAGGTAGACTGGAATTGCATGTAAAGCATAGGAAAAGAGGCAGAACGTCCACAATGATGCACTTGGCCAAAAAGGGCGTATTCTTTTTTTCCTGAATATATTCAGGAAAAAACGCATACGCCCTTTTTGGCCAACCAAGCAAGCTTGCAAAGGAAATCTGCACTACAATGAAGTCTCACTGCCCCCCAGTCAAAAGGGCCATCTGAAAAAAGTGTAAAATCCAGAAAGGCAGGACAGGCCATGGAGAACTGGGAGCCTTATTATGCTGATGGGCGGGATGTAAATTGCCAACAGCCACTCTGGACAAGTGTATGGTGTTTCCTGAAACATCTGAAAAACAAAGCAACAGAGCCTAGGGCACTTCCATTTTTGGTCCTATAGATTAGGGAAATTAAAATCAAAAAGACACAGCCACCCCAAAGTTTGGAACGGCTCTGTTTACAAGAACCTCATTTACGGTTCAAGTTCAATATCGCAGAAAGCGAAAAATGGATAAAGAAGTTCTGGTACTTACGTACAATGCAATATCACTCAGCAATGAAATCTATGTCATCAGGCCAGTAGCAGCATAATGAGTGGATTCAGGTATGATGATTCTAAGTGAAATAAGTCACACAGAAAAAGAAACATCATAAGATATCACTAATACACGGATTGTAAACTTGGCTACACAGGAACTGAATTACAAAACAGAATAGGGTCTCAAATGTAGAAAACCAACTTATGCTTGCTTAAGGGGAAAGGTGAGTTGGGGTGCTGCATAAAACCAGAGATGGAAATTAGCACAGATACCTTTCCATAAGCCAAATATGTAATAGACAAGAGCTACTGCTTGCTCAACGAAGTGGACTCAACACCCCATATTAAACGCCTAAGAATATACCTGACTAGTAAGAATCTTAAAACCTATGGATTGATATGTCTCCGAAAGAGAATCAAGCGTGTGTACAGCGGCATAAACGCAGCAGTGATAGGATTGGTGAGGTTCGGTGAGCAAATGCCGACCCTTGGAAGTCATATTGCATGGTACCCATTCCATGGGTCTCAACTCTCCAGGTTTAAGGGATTCTTCCTTCAGCTAAAACATGCATGTGGAACCCAGAGTATGATCCACCATGTGATCGGGAAACGTGTTCAAATGTGTCTCACATTTCGTCCCCTGGTACTCGGGTGCAACATTCCAGACGCTTTACTAACACTCTCCCCACTTGGAGAGTCAGCGCCTTTATCCTCCTGTTTGGCCCAGTGTGCAATTTCTGCGGAAAATGAACAGGAATAGGGAGAACCAATGAGAGACTAGCTGGAGGAGTCTGGACGGGCAAATTTAACTCTCATTTCCCACCAGGAAGAGGAATTAACCAAAGGCTCAGCGAGCCATGCCGGAACCACACTAGGGCCTGAAGCAATCCTGCGGAGTTGTGGCCAGCTCACAAGAAAGCCAGTTGAAAAAAGGAGCTCAGGGGCACTGTAATTCACAAAGCTTCAGAGTTATAAATGACAGCTATCGTCCAAAAATATATTGAAGTAAGGCTGCCAAGAGGACTTGAAAGCGGGGCAGAATTGCAGGAAACCGATTTCAGGAGGTAGACTGGAATTGGATGTAAAGCATAGGAAAAGAGGCAGAACGTACACAACGATGCACTTGGCCAAAAAGTGCGTATGCGTTTTTTCCTGAATATATTCAGGAAAAAACGCATACGCCCTTTTTGGCCAACCAAGCAAGCTTGCAAAGGAAATCTGCACTACAATGAAGTCTCACTGCCCCCCGGTCAAAAGGGCCATCTGAAAAAAGTGTAAAATCCAGAAAGGCAGGACAGGCCATGGAGAACTGGGAGCCTTGTTATGCTGATGGGCGGGATGTAAATTGCCAACAGCCACTCTGGAGAAGTGTATGGTGTTTCCTGAAACATCTAAAAAACAAAGCAACAGAGCCTAGGGCACTTCCACTTATGGTCCTATAGATTAGGGAAATTAAAATCAAAAAGACACAGCCACCCCAAAGTTTGGGACGGCTCTGTTTACAAGAACCTCATTTACGGTACAAGTTCAATATCGCAGAAAGCGAAAAATGGATAAAGAAGTTGTGGTACTTACGTACAATGCAATATCACTCAGCAATGAAATCTATGTCATCAGGCCAGTAGCAGCATAATGAGTGGATTCAGGTACGATGATTCTAAGTAAAATAAGTCACACAGAAAAAGAAACATCATAAGGTATCACTAATACACGGAATGTAAACTTGGCTACACAGGAACTGAATTACAAAACAGAATAGGGTCTCAAATGTAGAAAACCAACTTATGCTTGCTTAAGGGGAAAGGTGAGTTGGGGTGCTGCATAAAACCAGAGATTGAAATTAGCACAGATACATTTCCATAAGTCAAATATGTAATAGACAAGAGCTACTGCTTGCTCAACGAAGTGGACTCAACACCCCATATTAAACGCCTAAGAATATACCTGACTAGTAAGAATCTTAAAGCCTATGGATTTATATGTCTCCGAAAGAGAATCAAGCGTGTGTACAGCGGCATAAACGCAGCAGTGATAGGATTGGTGAGGTTCGGTGAGCAAATGCAGACCCTTTGAAGTCATATTGCATGGTACCCATTCCATGCTTCTCAACTCTCCAGGTAAGGGATTCTTCCTTCAGCTAAAACATGCATGTGGAACCCAGAGTATGATCCACCGTGTGATCGGGAAACGTGTTCATATGTGTCTCAGTTTTCGTCCCCTGGTACTCGGGTGCAACATTCCAGACGCTTTACTAACACTCTCCCTACTTGGAGAGTCAGTGCCTTTAACCTCCTGTTTGGCGCAGTTTGCAATTTCTGTGGAAAATTAACAGGAATAGGGAGAACCAATGACAGACTAGCTGGAGGTGTCTGGACGGGCAAATTTAACTCTCATTTCCCACCAGGAAGAGGAATTAACCAAAGGCTAAGCGAGCCATGCCGAAACTGCACTAGGGCTTGAAGCAATCCTGCGGTGTTGCGGCCAGCTCACAAGAAAGCGAGTTGAAGAAAGAAGCTCAGGGGCACTGTAATTCACAAACCTGCAGAGTTATAAATGACAGCTATCATCCAAAAATATATTGAAGTAAGGCTGCCAAAAGGACTTGAAAGCGGGGCAGAATTGCAGGAAACCGATTTGAGGAGGTAGACTGGAATTGCATGAAAAGCATAGGAAAAGAGGCAGAACGTCCACAATGATGCACTTGGCCAAAAAGGGCGTATGCGTTTTTTCCTGAATATATTCAGGAAAAAACGCATACGCCCTTTTTGGCCAACCAAGCAAGCTTGCAAAGGAAATCTGCACTACAATGAAGTCTCACTGCCCCCCGGTCAAAAGGGCCATCTGAAAAAAGTGTAAAATCCAGAAAGGCAGGACAGGCCATGGAGAACTGGGAGCCTTCTTATGCTGATGGGCGGGATGTAAATTGCCAACAGCCACTCTGGAGAAGTGTATGGTGTTTCCTAAAACATCTAAAAAACAAAGCAACAGAGCCTAGGGCACTTCCACTTATGGTCCTATAGATTAGGGAAATTAAAATCAAAAAGACACAGCCACCCCAAAGTTTGGGACGGCTCTGTTTACAAGAACCTCATTTACGGTACAAGTTCAATATTGCAGAAAGGGAAAAATGGATAAAGAAGTTGTGGTACTAACGTACAATGAAATACCACTCAGCAATGAAATCTATGTCATCAGGCCAGTAGCAGCATAATGAGTGGATTCAGGTACGATGATTCTAAGTGAAATAAGTCACACAGAAATAGAAACATCATAAGATATCACTAATACACGGAATGTAAACTTGCCTACACAGGAACTGAATTACAAAACAGAATAGGGTCTCAAATGTAGAAAACCAACTTATGCTTGCTTAAGGGGAAAGGTGAGTTGGGATGCTGCATAAAACCAGAGATTGAAATTAGCACAGATACCTTTCCATAAGCCAAATATGTAATAGACAAGAGCTACTGCTTGCTCAACGAAGTGGACTCAACACCCCATATTAAACGCCTAAGAATATACATGACTAGTAAGAATCTTAAAACCCATGGATTGATATGTCTCCGAAAGAGAATCCAGCGTGTGCACAGCGGCATAAACGTAGCAGTGATAGGATTGGTGAGGTTTGGTGAGCAAATGCAGACCCTTTGAAGTCATATTGCATGGTACCCATTCCATGGTTCTCAACTCTCCAGGTTTAAGGGATTCTTCCTTCAGCTAAAACATGCATGTGGAACCCAGAGTATGATCCACCATGTGATCGGGAAACGTGTTCAAATGTGTCTCAGTTTTCGTCCCCTGGTACTCGGGTGCAACATTCCAGACGCTTTACTAACACTCTCCCCACTTGGAGAGTCAGCGCCTTTATCCTCCTGTTTGGCCCAGTGTGCAATTTCTGCGGAAAATGAACAGGAATAGGGAGAACCAATGAGAGACTAGCTGGAGGAGTCTGGACGGGCAAATTTAACTCTCATTTCCCACCAGGAAGAGGAATTAACCAAAGGCTCAGCGAGCCATGCCGGAACCACACTAGGGCCTGAAGCAATCCAGCGGAGTTGTGGCCAGCTCACAAGAAAGCCAGTTGAAAAAAGGAGCTCAGGGGCACTGTAATTCACAAAGCTTCAGAGTTATAAATGACAGCTATCGTCCAAAAATATATTGAAGTAAGGCTGCCAAGAGGACTTGAAAGCGGGGCAGAATTGCAGGAAACCGATTTCAGGAGGTAGACTGGAATTGGATGTAAAGCATAGGAAAAGAGGCAGAACGTACACAACGATGCACTTGGCCAAAAAGGGCGTATGCGTTTTTTCCTGAATATATTCAGGAAAAAACGCATACGCCCTTTTTGGCCAACCAAGCAAGCTTGCAAAGGAAATCTGCACTACAATGAAGTCTCACTGCCCCCCGGTCAAAAGGGCCATCTGAAAAAAGTGTAAAATCCAGAAAGGCAGGACAGGCCATGGAGAACTGGGAGCCTAGTTAGACTGATGGGCGGGATGTAAATTGCCAACAGCCACTCTGGAGAAGTGTATGGTGTTTCCTGAAACATCTAAAAAACAAAGCAACAGAGCCTAGGGCACTTCCACTTATGGTCCTATAGATTAGGGAAATTAAAATCAAAAAGACACAGCCACCCCAAAGTTTGGAACGGCTCTGTTTACAAGAACCTCGTTTACGGTACAAGTTCAATATCGCAGAAAGCGAAAAATGGATAAAGAAGATGTGGTACTTACGTACAATGCAATATCACTCAGCAATGAAATCTATGTCATCAGGCCAGTAGCAGCATAATGAGTGGATTCAGGTACGATGATTCTAAGTGAAATAAGTCACACAGAAAAAGAAACATCATAAGATATCACTAATACACGGAATGTAAACTTGCCTACACAGGAACTGAATTACAAAACAGAATAGGGTCTCAAATGTAGAAAACCAACTTATGCTTGCTTAAGGGGAAAGGTGAGTTGGGGTGCTGCATAAAACCAGAGATTGAAATTAGCACAGATACCTTTCCATAAGCCAAATATGTAATAGACAAGAGCTACTGCTTGCTCAACGAAGTGGACTCAACACCACATATTAAACGCCTAAGAATATACCTGACTAGTAAGAATCTTAAAACCTATGGATTTATATGTCTCAGAAAGAGAATCCAGCATGTGTACAGCGGCATAAACACAGCAGTGATAGGATTGGTGAGGTTCGGTGAGCAAATGCAGACCCTTTGAAGTCATATTGCAATGTACCCATTCCATGGTTCTCAACTCTCCAGGTATAAGGGATTCTTCCTTCAGCTAAAACATGCATGTGGAACCCAGAGTATGATCCACCGTGTGATCGGGAAATGTGTTCAAATGTGTCTCAGTTTTCGTCCCCTGGTACTCGGGTGCCACATTCCAGACGCTTTACTAACACTCTCCCCACTTGGAGAGTCAGTGCCTTTAACGTCCTGTTTGGCCCAGTTTGCAATTTCTGCGGAAAATGAACAGGAATAGGGAGAACCAATGAGAGAGTAGCCCGAGCTGTCTGGACGGGCAAATTTTACTCTCATTTCCCACCAGGAAGAGAAATTAACCAAAGGCTCAGCGAGCCATGCCGAAATCACACTAGGGCCTGAAGCAATCCTGCGGTGTTGCGGCCAGCTCACAAGAAAGCGAGTTGAAGAAAGGAGCTCAGGGGCACTGTAATTCACAAACCTGCAGAGTTATAAATGACAGCTATCGTCCAAAAATATATTGAAGTAAGGCTGCCAAGAGGACTTGAAAGCGGGGCAGAATTGCAGGAAACCGATTTCCGGAGGTAGACTGGAATTGCATATAAAGCATAGGAAAAGAGGCAGAACATCCACAATGATGCACTTGGCCAAAAACGGCGTATTCTTTTTTTCCTGAATATGTTCAGGAAAAAACGCATTCGCCCTTTTTGGCCAACCAAGCAAGCTTGCAAAGGAAATCTGCACTACAATGAAGGCTCACTGCCCCCCGGTCAAAAGGGCCATCTGAAAAAAGTGTAAAATCCAGAAAGGCAGGACAGACCATGGAGAACTGGGAGCCTACTTAGGCTGATGGGCGGGATGTAAATTGCCAACAGCCACTCTGGAGAAGTGTATGGTGTTTCCTGAAACATCTAAAAAACAAAGCAACAGAGCCTAGGGCACTTCCACTTATGGTCCTATAGATTAGGGAAATTAAAATCAAAAAGACACAGCCACCCCAAAGTTTGGGACGGCTCTGTTTACAAGAACCTCGGTTACGGTACAAGTTCAATATCGCAGAAAGCGAAAAATGGATAAAGAAGTTGTGGTACTTACGTACAATGCAATATCACTCAGCAATGAAATCTATGTCATCAGGCCAGTAGCAGCATAATGAGTGGATTCAGGTACGATGATTCTAAGTGAAATAAGTCACACAGAAAAAGAAACATCATAAGATATCACTAATACACGGAATGTAAACTTGCCTACACAGGAACTGAATTACAAAACAGAATAGGGTCTCAAATGTAGAAAACCAACTTATGCTTGCTTAAGGGGAAAGGTGAGTTGGGGTGCTGCATAAAACCAGAGATTGAAATTAGCACAGATACCTTTCCATAAGCCAAATATGTAATAGACAAGAGCTACTGCTTGCTCAACGAAGTGGACTCTACACCCCATATTAAACGCCTAAAAATATACCTGACTAGTAAGAATCTTAAAACCTATGGATTGATATGTCTACGAAAGAGAATCAAGCGTGTGTACAGCGGCATAAACGCAGCAGTGATAGGATTGGTGAGGTTCGGTGAGCAAATGCAGACCCTTTGAAGTCATATTGCATGGTACCCATTCCATGGTTCTCAACTCTCCACGTTTAAGGGATTCTTCCTTCAGCTAAAACATGCATGTGGAACCCAGAGGATGATCCACCGTGTGATTGGGAAACGTGTTCAAATGTCTCTCAGTTTTCGTCCCCTGGTACTCGGGTGCAACATTCCAGATGCTTTACTAACACTCTCCCCACTTGGAGAGTCAGTGCCTTTAACCTCCTGTTTGGCCCAGTTTGCAATTTCTTCGGAAAATGAACAGGAATAGGGAGAACCAATGAGAGACTAGCTGGAGGTGTCTGGACGGGCAAATTTTACTCTCATTTCCCACCAGGAAGAGGAATTAACCAAAGGCTCAGCCTGCCATGCCGGAACCACACTAGGGCCTGAAGCAATCCTGCGGTGTTGCGGCCAGCTCACAAGAAAGCGAGTTGAAGAAAGGAGCTCAGGGGCCCTGTAATTCACACACCTGCAGAGTTCTAAATGACAGCTATCGTCCAAAAATATATTGAAGTAAGGCTGCCAAGAGGACTTGAAAGCGGGGCAGAATTGCAGGAAACCGATTTCAGGAGGTAGACTGGAATTGCATGTAAAGCATAGGAAAAGAGGCAGAACGTCCACAATGATGCACTTGGCCAAAAAGGGCGTATTCTTTTTTTCCTGAATATATTCAGGAAAAAACGCATACGCCCTTTTTGGCCAACCAAGCAAGCTTGCAAAGGAAATCTGCACTACAATGAAGTCTCACTGCCCCCCAGTCAAAAGGGCCATCTGAAAAAAGTGTAAAATCCAGAAAGGCAGGACAGGCCATGGAGAACTGGGAGCCTTATTATGCTGATGGGCGGGATGTAAATTGCCAACAGCCACTCTGGACAAGTGTATGGTGTTTCCTGAAACATCTGAAAAACAAAGCAACAGAGCCTAGGGCACTTCCATTTTTGGTCCTATAGATTAGGGAAATTAAAATCAAAAAGACACAGCCACCCCAAAGTTTGGAACGGCTCTGTTTACAAGAACCTCATTTACGGTTCAAGTTCAATATCGCAGAAAGCGAAAAATGGATAAAGAAGTTCTGGTACTTACGTACAATGCAATATCACTCAGCAATGAAATCTATGTCATCAGGCCAGTAGCAGCATAATGAGTGGATTCAGGTACGATGATTCTAAGTGAAATAAGTCACACAGAAAAAGAAACATCATAAGATATCACTAATACACGGAATGTAAACTTGCCTACACAGGAACTGAATTACAAAACAGAATAGGGTCTCAAATGTAGAAAACCAACTTATGCTTGCTTAAGGGGAAAGGTGAGTTGGGGTGCTGCATAAAACCAGAGATTGAAATTAGCACAGATACCTTTCCATAAGCCAAATATGTAATAGACAAGAGCTACTGCTTGCTCAACGAAGTGGACTCTACACCCCATATTAAACGCCGAAGAATATACCTGACTAGTAAGAATCTTAAAACCTATGGATTGATATGTCTACGAAAGAGAATCAAGCGTGTGTACAGCGGCATAAACGCAGCAGTGATAGGATTGGTGAGGTTCGGTGAGCAAATGCAGACCCTTTGAAGTCATATTGCATGGTACCCATTCCATGGTTCTCAACTCTCCACGTTTAAGGGATTCTTCCTTCAGCTAAAACATGCATGTGGAACCCAGAGGATGATCCACCGTGTGATTGGGAAACGTGTTCAAATGTCTCTCAGTTTTCGTCCCCTGGTACTCGGGTGCAACATTCCAGATGCTTTACTAACACTCTCCCCACTTGGAGAGTCAGTGCCTTTAACCTCCTGTTTGGCCCAGTTTGCAATTTCTTCGGAAAATGAACAGGAATAGGGAGAACCAATGAGAGACTAGCTGGAGGTGTCTGGACGGGCAAATTTTACTCTCATTTCCCACCAGGAAGAGGAATTAACCAAAGGCTCAGCCTGCCATGCCGGAACCACACTAGGGCCTGAAGCAATCCTGCGGTGTTGCGGCCAGCTCACAAGAAAGCGAGTTGAAGAAAGGAGCTCAGGGGCCCTGTAATTCACACACCTGCAGAGTTCTAAATGACAGCTATCGTCCAAAAATATATTGAAGTAAGGCTGCCAAGAGGACTTGAAAGCGGGGCAGAATTGCAGGAAACCGATTTCAGGAGGTAGACTGGAATTGCATGTAAAGCATAGGAAAAGAGGCAGAACGTCCACAATGATGCACTTGGCCAAAAAGGGCGTATTCTTTTTTTCCTGAATATATTCAGGAAAAAACGCATACGCCCTTTTTGGCCAACCAAGCAAGCTTGCAAAGGAAATCTGCACTACAATGAAGTCTCACTGCCCCCCAGTCAAAAGGGCCATCTGAAAAAAGTGTAAAATCCAGAAAGGCAGGACAGGCCATGGAGAACTGGGAGCCTTATTATGCTGATGGGCGGGATGTAAATTGCCAACAGCCACTCTGGACAAGTGTATGGTGTTTCCTGAAACATCTGAAAAACAAAGCAACAGAGCCTAGGGCACTTCCATTTTTGGTCCTATAGATTAGGGAAATTAAAATCAAAAAGACACAGCCACCCCAAAGTTTGGAACGGCTCTGTTTACAAGAACCTCATTTACGGTTCAAGTTCAATATCGCAGAAAGCGAAAAATGGATAAAGAAGTTCTGGTACTTACGTACAATGCAATATCACTCAGCAATGAAATCTATGTCATCAGGCCAGTAGCAGCATAATGAGTGGATTCAGGTATGATGATTCTAAGTGAAATAAGTCACACAGAAAAAGAAACATCATAAGATATCACTAATACACGGATTGTAAACTTGGCTACACAGGAACTGAATTACAAAACAGAATAGGGTCTCAAATGTAGAAAACCAACTTATGCTTGCTTAAGGGGAAAGGTGAGTTGGAGTGCTGCAGAAAACCAGAGATTGAAATTAGCACAGATACCTTTCCATAAGCCAAATATGTAATAGACAAGAGCTACTGCTTGCTCAACGAAGTGGACTCAACACCCCATATTAAACGCCTAAGAATATACCTGACTAGTAAGAATCTTAAAACCTATGGATTGATATGTCTCCGAAAGAGAATCAAGCGTGTGTACAGCGGCATAAACGCAGCAGTGATAGGATTGGTGAGGTTCGGTGAGCAAATGCAGACCCTTGGAAGTCATATTGCATGGTACCCATTCCATGGGTCTCAACTCTCCAGGTTTAAGGGATTCTTCCTTCAGCTAAAACATGCATGTGGAACCCAGAGTATGATCCACCATGTGATCGGGAAACGTGTTCAAATGTGTCTCACATTTCGTCCCCTGGTACTCGGGTGCAACATTCCAGACGCTTTACTAACACTCTCCCCACTTGGAGAGTCAGCGCCTTTATCCTCCTGTTTGGCCCAGTGTGCAATTTCTGCGGAAAATGAACAGGAATAGGGAGAACCAATGACAGACTAGCTGGAGGTGTCTGGACGGGCAAATTTAACTCTCATTTCCCACCAGGAAGAGGAATTAACCAAAGGCTAAGCGAGCCATGCCGAAACTGCACTAGGGCTTGAAGCAATCCTGCGGTGTTGCGGCCAGCTCACAAGAAAGCGAGTTGAAGAAAGAAGCTCAGGGGCACTGTAATTCACAAACCTGCAGAGTTATAAATGACAGCTATCATCCAAAAATATATTGAAGTAAGGCTGCCAAGAGGACTTGAAAGCGGGGCAGAATTGCAGGAAACCGATTTCAGGAGGTAGACTGGAATTGCATGAAAAGCATAGGAAAAGAGGCAGAACGTACACAATGATGCACTTGGCCAAAAAGGGCGTATGCGTTTTTTCCTGAATATATTCAGGAAAAAACGCATACGCCCTTTTTGGCCAACCAAGCAAGCTTGCAAAGGAAATCTGCACTACAATGAAGTCTCACTGCCCCCCGGTCAAAAGGGCCATCTGAAAAAAGTGTAAAATCCAGAAAGGCAGGACAGGCCATGGAGAACTGGGAGCCTTCTTATGCTGATGGGCGGGATGTAAATTGCCAACAGCCACTCTGGAGAAGTGTATGGTGTTTCCTAAAACATCTAAAAAACAAAGCAACAGAGCCTAGGGCACTTCCACTTATGGTCCTATAGATTAGGGAAATTAAAATCAAAAAGACACAGCCACCCCAAAGTTTGGGACGGCTCTGTTTACAAGAACCTCATTTACGGTACAAGTTCAATATTGCAGAAAGGGAAAAATGGATAAAGAAGTTGTGGTACTAACGTACAATGAAATACCACTCAGCAATGAAATCTATGTCATCAGGCCAGTAGCAGCATAATGAGTGGATTCAGGTACGATGATTCTAAGTGAAATAAGTCACACAGAAATAGAAACATCATAAGATATCACTAATACACGGAATGTAAACTTGGCTACACAGGAACTGAATTACAAAACAGAATAGGGTCTCAAATGTAGAAAACCAACTTATGCTTGCTTAAGGGGAAAGGTGAGTTGGGATGCTGCATAAAACCAGAGATTGAAATTAGCACAGATACCTTTCCATAAGCCAAATATGTAATAGACAAGAGCTACTGCTTGCTCAACGAAGTGGACTCAACACCCCATATTAAACGCCTAAGAATATACATGACTAGTAAGAATCTTAAAACCCATGGATTGATATGTCTCCGAAAGAGAATCCAGCGTGTGTACAGCGGCATAAACGTAGCAGTGATAGGATTGGTGAGGTTTGGTGAGCAAATGCAGACCCTTTGAAGTCATATTGCATGGTACCCATTCCATGGTTCTCAACTCTCCAGGTTTAAGGGATTCTTCCTTCAGCTAAAACATGCATGTGGAACCCAGAGTATGATCCACCATGTGATCGGGAAACGTGTTCAAATGTGTCTCAGTTTTCGTCCCCTGGTACTCGGGTGCAACATTCCAGACGCTTTACTAACACTCTCCCCACTTGGAGAGTCAGCGCCTTTATCCTCCTGTTTGGCCAAGTGTGCAATTTCTGCGGAAAATGAACAGGAATAGGGAGAACCAATGAGAGACTAGCTGGAGGAGTCTGGACGGGCAAATTTAACTCTCATTTCCCACCAGGAAGAGGAATTAACCAAAGGCTCAGCGAGCCATGCCGGAACCACACTAGGGCCTGAAGCAATCCTGCGGAGTTGTGGCCAGCTCACAAGAAAGCCAGTTGAAAAAAGGAGCTCAGGGGCACTGTAATTCACAAAGCTTCAGAGTTATAAATGACAGCTATCGTCCAAAAATATATTGAAGTAAGGCTGCCAAGAGGACTTGAAAGCGGGGCAGAATTGCAGGAAACCGATTTCCGGAGGTAGACTGGAATTGCATATAAAGCATAGGAAAAGAGGCAGAACATCCACAATGATGCACTTGGCCAAAAACGGCGTATTCTTTTTTTCCTGAATATGTTCAGGAAAAAACGCATTCGCCCTTTTTGGCCAACCAAGCAAGCTTGCAAAGGAAATCTGCACTACAATGAAGGCTCACTGCCCCCCGGTCAAAAGGGCCATCTGAAAAAAGTGTAAAATCCAGAAAGGCAGGACAGACCATGGAGAACTGGGAGCCTACTTAGGCTGATGGGCGGGATGTAAATTGCCAACAGCCACTCTGGAGAAGTGTATGGTGTTTCCTGAAACATCTAAAAAACAAAGCAACAGAGCCTAGGGCACTTCCACTTATGGTCCTATAGATTAGGGAAATTAAAATCAAAAAGACACAGCCACCCCAAAGTTTGGGACGGCTCTGTTTACAAGAACCTCGGTTACGGTACAAGTTCAATATCGCAGAAAGCGAAAAATGGATAAAGAAGTTGTGGTACTTACGTACAATGCAATATCACTCAGCAATGAAATCTATGTCATCAGGCCAGTAGCAGCATAATGAGTGGATTCAGGTACGATGATTCTAAGTGAAATAAGTCACACAGAAAAAGAAACATCATAAGATATCACTAATACACGGAATGTAAACTTGCCTACACAGGAACTGAATTACAAAACAGAATAGGGTCTCAAATGTAGAAAACCAACTTATGCTTGCTTAAGGGGAAAGGTGAGTTGGGGTGCTGCATAAAACCAGAGATTGAAATTAGCACAGATACCTTTCCATAAGCCAAATATGTAATAGACAAGAGCTACTGCTTGCTCAACGAAGTGGACTCTACACCCCATATTAAACGCCTAAAAATATACCTGACTAGTAAGAATCTTAAAACCTATGGATTGATATGTCTACGAAAGAGAATCAAGCGTGTGTACAGCGGCATAAACGCAGCAGTGATAGGATTGGTGAGGTTCGGTGAGCAAATGCAGACCCTTTGAAGTCATATTGCATGGTACCCATTCCATGGTTCTCAACTCTCCACGTTTAAGGGATTCTTCCTTCAGCTAAAACATGCATGTGGAACCCAGAGGATGATCCACCGTGTGATTGGGAAACGTGTTCAAATGTCTCTCAGTTTTCGTCCCCTGGTACTCGGGTGCAACATTCCAGATGCTTTACTAACACTCTCCCCACTTGGAGAGTCAGTGCCTTTAACCTCCTGTTTGGCCCAGTTTGCAATTTCTTCGGAAAATGAACAGGAATAGGGAGAACCAATGAGAGACTAGCTGGAGGTGTCTGGACGGGCAAATTTTACTCTCATTTCCCACCAGGAAGAGGAATTAACCAAAGGCTCAGCCTGCCATGCCGGAACCACACTAGGGCCTGAAGCAATCCTGCGGTGTTGCGGCCAGCTCACAAGAAAGCGAGTTGAAGAAAGGAGCTCAGGGGCACTGTAATTCACACACCTGCAGAGTTATAAATGACAGCTATCGTCCAAAAATATATTGAAGTAAGGCTGCCAAGAGGACTTGAAAGCGGGGCAGAATTGCAGGAAACCGATTTCAGGAGGTAGACTGGAATTGCATGTAAAGCATAGGAAAAGAGGCAGAACGTCCACAATGATGCACTTGGCCAAAAAGGGCGTATTCTTTTTTTCCTGAATATATTCAGGAAAAAACGCATACGCCCTTTTTGGCCAACCAAGCAAGCTTGCAAAGGAAATCTGCACTACAATGAAGTCTCACTGCCCCCCAGTCAAAAGGGCCATCTGAAAAAAGTGTAAAATCCAGAAAGGCAGGACAGGCCATGGAGAACTGGGAGCCTTATTATGCTGATGGGCGGGATGTAAATTGCCAACAGCCACTCTGGACAAGTGTATGGTGTTTCCTGAAACATCTGAAAAACAAAGCAACAGAGCCTAGGGCACTTCCATTTTTGGTCCTATAGATTAGGGAAATTAAAATCAAAAAGACACAGCCACCCCAAAGTTTGGAACGGCTCTGTTTACAAGAACCTCATTTACGGTTCAAGTTCAATATCGCAGAAAGCGAAAAATGGATAAAGAAGTTCTGGTACTTACGTACAATGCAATATCACTCAGCAATGAAATCTATGTCATCAGGCCAGTAGCAGCATAATGAGTGGATTCAGGTATGATGATTCTAAGTGAAATAAGTCACACAGAAAAAGAAACATCATAAGATATCACTAATACACGGATTGTAAACTTGGCTACACAGGAACTGAATTACAAAACAGAATAGGGTCTCAAATGTAGAAAACCAACTTATGCTTGCTTAAGGGGAAAGGTGAGTTGGAGTGCTGCAGAAAACCAGAGATTGAAATTAGCACAGATACCTTTCCATAAGCCAAATATGTAATAGACAAGAGCTACTGCTTGCTCAACGAAGTGGACTCAACACCCCATATTAAACGCCTAAGAATATACCTGACTAGTAAGAATCTTAAAACCTATGGATTGATATGTCTCCGAAAGAGAATCAAGCGTGTGTACAGCGGCATAAACGCAGCAGTGATAGGATTGGTGAGGTTCGGTGAGCAAATGCAGACCCTTGGAAGTCATATTGCATGGTACCCATTCCATGGGTCTCAACTCTCCAGGTTTAAGGGATTCTTCCTTCAGCTAAAACATGCATGTGGAACCCAGAGTATGATCCACCATGTGATCGGGAAACGTGTTCAAATGTGTCTCACATTTCGTCCCCTGGTACTCGGGTGCAACATTCCAGACGCTTTACTAACACTCTCCCCACTTGGAGAGTCAGCGCCTTTATCCTCCTGTTTGGCCCAGTGTGCAATTTCTGCGGAAAATGAACAGGAATAGGGAGAACCAATGACAGACTAGCTGGAGGTGTCTGGACGGGCAAATTTAACTCTCATTTCCCACCAGGAAGAGGAATTAACCAAAGGCTAAGCGAGCCATGCCGAAACTGCACTAGGGCTTGAAGCAATCCTGCGGTGTTGCGGCCAGCTCACAAGAAAGCGAGTTGAAGAAAGAAGCTCAGGGGCACTGTAATTCACAAACCTGCAGAGTTATAAATGACAGCTATCATCCAAAAATATATTGAAGTAAGGCTGCCAAGAGGACTTGAAAGCGGGGCAGAATTGCAGGAAACCGATTTGAGGAGGTAGACTGGAATTGCATGAAAAGCATAGGAAAAGAGGCAGAACGTCCACAATGATGCACTTGGCCAAAAAGGGCGTATGCGTTTTTTCCTGAATATATTCAGGAAAAAACGCATACGCCCTTCTTGGCCAACCAAGCAAGCTTGCAAAGGAAATCTGCACTACAATGAAGTCTCACTGCCCCCCGGTCAAAAGGGCCATCTGAAAAAAGTGTAAAATCCAGAAAGAAAGGACAGGCCATGGAGAACTGGGAGCCTTCTTATGCTGATGGGCGGGATGTAAATTGCCAACAGCCACTCTGGAGAAGTGTATGGTGTTTCCTAAAACATCTAAAAAACAAAGCAACAGAGCCTAGGGCACTTCCACTTATGGTCCTATAGATTAGGGAAATTAAAATCTAAAAGACACAGCCACCCCAAAGTTTGGGACGGCTCTGTTTACAAGAACCTCATTTACGGTACAAGTTCAATATTGCAGAAAGGGAAAAATGGATAAAGAAGTTGTGGTACTAACGTACAATGCAATACCACTCAGCAATGAAATCTATGTCATCAGGCCAGTAGCAGCATAATGAGTGGATTCAGGTACGATGATTCTAAGTGAAATAAGTCACACAGAAATAGAAACATCATAAGATATCACTAATACACGGAATGTAAACTTGCCTACACAGGAACTGAATTACAAAACAGAATAGGGTCTCAAATGTAGAAAACCAACTTATGCTTGCTTAAGGGGAAAGGTGAGTTGGGATGCTGCATAAAACCAGAGATTGAAATTAGCAAAGATACCTTTCCATAAGCCAAATATGTAATAGACAAGAGCTACTGCTTGCTCAACGAAGTGGACTCAACACCCCATATTAAACGCCTAAGAATATACCTGACTAGTAAGAATCTTAAAACCCATGGATTGATATGTCTACGAAAGAGAATCAAGCGTGTGTACAGCGGCATAAACGCAGCAGTGATAGGATTGGTGAGGTTCGGTGAGCAAATGCAGACCCTTTGAAGTCATATTGCATGGTACCCATTCCATGGTTCTCAACTCTCCAGGTTTAAGGGATTCTTCCTTCAGCTAAAACATTCATGTGGAACCCAGAGTATGATCCACCGTGTGATCGGGAAACGTGTTCAAATGTGTCTCAGTTTTCGTCCCCTGGTACTCGGGTGCAACATTCCAGATGCTTTACTAACACTCTCCCCACTTGGAGAGTCAGTGCCTTTAAACTCCTGTTTGGCCCAGTTTGCAATTTCTGCGGAAAATGAACAGGAATAGGGAGAACCAATGAGAGACTAGCTGGAGGTGTCTGGACGGGCAAATTTAACTCTCATTTCCCACCAGAAAGAGGAATTAACCAAAGGCTCAGCGAGCCGTGCCGGAACCACGCTAGGGCCTGAAGCAATCCTACGGTGTTGCGGCCAGCTCACAAGAAAGCGAGTTGAAGAAAGTAGCTCAGGGGCACTGTAATTCACAAACCTTCAGAGTTCTAAATGACAGCTATCGTCCAAAAATATATTGAAGTAAGGCTGCCAAGAGGACTTGAAAGCGGGGCAGAATTGCAGGAAACCGTTTTCAGGAGGTAGACTGGAATTGCATGTAAAGCATTGGAAAAGAGGCAGAACGTCCACAATGATGCACTTGGCCAAAAAGGACGTATGCGTTTTTTCCTGAGTATATTCAGGAAAAAACGCATACGCCCTTTTTGGCCAACCAAGCAAGCTTGCAAAGGAAATCTGCACTACAATGAAGTCTCACTGCCCCCCGGTCAAAAGGGCCATCTGAAAAAAGTGTAAAATCCAGAAAGGCAGGACAGGCCATGGAGAACTGGGAGCCTACTTAGACTGATGGGCGGGATGTAAATTTCCAACAGCCACTCTGGAGAAGTGTATGGTGTTTCCTGAAACATCTAAAAAACAAAGCAACAGAGCCTAGGGCACTTCCACTTATGGTCCTATAGATTAGGGAAATTAAAATCAAAAAGACACATACACCCCAAAGTTTGGGACGGCTCTGTTTACAAGAATCTCGTTTACGGTACAAGTTCAATATCGCAGAAAGCGAAAAATGGATAAAGAAGTTGTGGTACTAACGTACAATGCAATATCACTCAGCAATGAAATCTCTGTCATCAGGCCCATAGCAGCATAATGAGTGGATTCAGGTACGATGATTCTAAGTGAAATATGTCACACAGAAAAAGAAACATCATAAGATATCACTAATACACGGAATGTAAACTTGGCTACACAGGAACTGAATTACAAAACAGAATAGGGTCTCAAATGTAGAAAACCAACTTATGCTTGCTTAAGGGGAAAGGTGAGTTGGGGTGCTGCATAAAACCAGAGATTGAAATTAGCACAGATACCTTTCCATAAGCCAAATATGTAATAGACAAGAGCTATTGCTTGCTCAACGAAGTGGACTCAACACCCCATATTAAACGCCTAAGAATATACCTGACTAGTAAGAATCTTAAAACCTATGGATTTATATGTCTCCGAAAGAGAATCAAGCGTGTGTACAGCGGGATAAACGCAGCAGTGATAGGATTGGTGAGGTTCGGTGAGCAAATGCAGACCCTTTGAAGTCATATTGCATGGTACCCATTCCATGGTTCTCAACTCTCCAGGTTTAAGGGATTCTTCCTTCAGCTAAAACATGCATGTGGAACCCAGAGTATGATCCACCGTGTGATCGGGAAACGTGTTCAAATGTGTCTCAGTTTTCGTCCCCTGGTACTCGGGTGCAACATTCCAGACGCTTTACTAACACTCTCCCCACTTGGAGAGTCAGTGCCTTTAACCTCCTGTTTGGCCCAGTTGGCAATTTCTGCGGAAAATGAACAGGAATAGGGAGAACCAATGAGAGACTAGCTGGAGGTGTCTGGACGGGCAAATTTAACTCTCATTTCCCAACAAGAAGAGGAATTAACCAAAGGCTCAGCGAGCCATGCCGGAACCACACTAGGGCCTGAAGCACTCCTGCGGTGTTGCTGCCAGCTCACAAGAAAGCGAGTTGAAGACAGGAGCTCAGGGGCACTGTAATTCACAAACCTTCAGAGTTATAAATGACAGCTATCGTCCAAAAATATATTGAAGTAAGGCTGCCAAGAGGACTTGAAAGCGGGGCAGAATTGCAGGAAACCGATTTCAGGAGGTAGACTGGAATTGCATGTAAAGCATAGGAAAAGAGGCAGAACGTCCACAATGATGCACTTGGCCAAAAAGGACATATGCGTTTTTTCCTGAATATATTCCTGAATATATTCAGGAAAAAACGCATACGCACTTTTTGGCCAACCAAGCAAGCTTGCAAAGGAAATCTGCACTACAATGAAGTCTCACTGCCCCCCGGTCAAAAGGGCCATCTGAAAAAAGTGTAAAATCCAGAAAGGCAGGACAGGCCATGGAGAACTGGGAGCCTTCTTATGCTGATGGGCGGGATGTAAATTGCCAACAGCCACTCTGGAGAAGTGTATGGTGTTTCCTGAAACATCTAAAAAACAAAGCAACAGAGCCTAGGGCACTTCCACTTATGGTCCTATAGATTAGGGAAATTAAAATCAAAAAGACACAGCCACCCCAAAGTTTGGGACGGCTCTGTTTACAAGAACCTCATTTACGGTACAAGTTCAATATTGCAGAAAGCGAAAAATGGATAAAGAAGTTGTGGTACTTACGTACAATGCAATACCACTCAGCAAAGAAATCTATGTCATCAGGCCAGTAGCAGCATAATGAGTGGATTCAGGTACGATGATTCTAAGTGAAATAAGTCACACAGAAAAAGAAACATCATAAGATATCACTAATACACGGAATGTAAACTTGGCTACACAGGAACTGAATTACAAAACAGAATAGGGTCTCAAATGTAGAAAACCAACTTATGCTTGCTTAAGGGGAAAGGTGAGTTGGGGTGCTGCATAAAACCAGAGATTGAAATTAGCACAGATACCTTTCCATAAGCCAAATATGTAATAGACAAGAGCTACTGCTTGCTCAACGAAGTGGACTCAACACCCCATGTTAAACGCCTAAGAATATACCTGACTAGTAAGAATCTTAAAACCTATGGATTGATATGTCTACGAAAGAGAATCAAGCGTGTGTACAGCGGCATAAACGCAGCAGTGATAGGATTGGTGAGGTTCGGTGAGCAAATGCAGACCCTTTGAAGTCATATTGCATGGTACCCATTCCATGGTTCTCAACTCTCCAGGTTTAAGGGATTCTTCCTTCAGCTAAAACATGCATGTGGAACCCAGAGTATGATCCACCGTGTGATCGGGAAACGTGTTCAAATGTGTCTCAGTTTTCGTCCCCTGGTACTCGGGTGCAACATTCCAGATGCTTTACTAACACTCTCCCCACTTGGAGAGTCAGTGCCTTTAAACTCCTGTTTGGCCCAGTTTGCAATTTCTGCGGAAAATGAACAGGAATAGGGAGAACCAATGACAGACTAGCTGGAGGTG